>NC_046664.1:136247699-136264425 GCF_010883055.1 Belonocnema kinseyi | reverse complement strand
ACGCCGAAAATATGCTTTTGTTTATTTAATTTGTTCGTAAAATTAACAAATGTTAATTAATAACTACATTTGTTGAATATAATTTGAGCAAGATCAGATGAAAAAACGATTTATTTTTACTTAAGAACGCAAAAAATATGCATTTGTTTATATAATTTGTTCGTAAAATTAACAAATGTTAGTGCATGACTAAATTTGTTGAATATTATTTGAGCAAGATCAGATGAAAAAACGATTTATTTTTGCTTGAGAACGCAAAAAATATGCATTTGTTTATATAATTTGTTCGTAAAATTAACAAATGTTAGTGCATGACTAAATTTGTTGAATATTATTTGAGCAAGATCAGTTGAAAAAAAAGATTTATTTTTGCTGGAGAACGCCGAAAATATGCATTTGTTTATATAATTTGTTCTTAAAATTAACAAATGTTAGTGCATGACTAAATTTGTTAAATATTATTTGAGCAAGATCAGATGAAAAAATGATTTATTTTTGCTTGAGAACGCCAACAATATGCATTTGTTTATATAATTTATTCTTAAAATTAACAAGTGTTAATGCATAACTAAATTTGTTAAATATAATTTAAGCAAGATCAGATGAAAAAATGATTTATTTTTGCTTGAGAACGCCGAAAATATGCATTTGTTTATATAATTTGTTCTTAAAATTAAAAAGTGTTAATGCATAACTAAATTTGTTAAATATAATTGCGGCACCTAATAGGAAAAATGTAAAGTTTTCAGTTGACTGAAATTGTTTTAAAATTGGAGAAATTTATTCATGAAGGACCGCTCTCTTTCTTTGCAAACTATTGATCATTAATGATTTATTTTAAAAAATATTAAACCCCAAAAACAGTTTCTTGAAAAAACGGAAAATTTTGTAACACTTTTCGTTGAAGCAATTAATTTTTAAAGCAAAAACCAGTATGTTTATAAAGTAGTTAATCTTTTAACCCTAAAGAAACTAAGGAAACAATTTCCTAAAAAAATTAACATATTTTCTACAAGAAGGTTAATTTTCCAAGAAATACTAAATTTTTGGACAAAAAAGAAGAATGATCAGCTGAATTAAAAAAATGTTTACTTAAAAAAGTTCATTGTCATCAAATTAATTTTTAAATAAAATAGGTTTATTTTGAACTGACATAATTAAGTTTCCAGTAAAAAATTTATTTTTGACTAAATAGTTTAATTTTGAAGAAGAAAAAAACTATGAGTTTGAAAGAATTTGGTTGACTTTTTCATCTATCTTTTCTCCAATTATTATTTGTTATCTCCTGTCAGCCGGAAAGGGAGTTAGTTTTGAAGTCTGGTTTTGTAATTATTAATCTTTTTCATGCTCATTTAGCATAGAATTATTCATGAAAAAGATATTTGAACTGGCTAAATTTATAAATCAGTTGAAAATATAATTTAAGAAGAAAAAAAAGAGTTTTCAACTAGAGATGAATTTTTGAAAAATGTATATGAATTTTCAACAAAATATATAAATAGATTAATTACGGAGCATATGTAAAATAAAAATTTAAAAGTAAAGTTCAAGTAAAGCGCTTAAATGATGTGACGTATTTAACTATATAGCGTGTGACGCAGTGCCATCTAATGAAATGTATATTCTGCTTAGTGACGGATCCAGGGGAGGTTTTTAGAAACCGGTCCTTAACACCTCGAAATATTTTTCTGGTTTAACCCCTGATCCTTCTATATGAGCGCCCCGAACAAAAAAACTCTTCTCCTCCTCGTTATAATTCAGCCTATTGATCTGGGGTACGGCTTAGATACCGAATAACGTATCTATGATACGAGTAGGCGCTCGCTAGTGATGAATTCGAAATGATCTCTGCCTGCAGTCCGGATCGTCGAGCTTCGCCGCGTTCACGAAGAAGCTCGCAATGGCAACGTCGAGTTTCCCAGTGGTCTCTCGGCCACTCAGTCTCCGTTCTCGTGAAGCTCACGACGCTGGCGAAGCTCGCATCGAACACCCTTGCTCGTAACGCTGAGAAAATATAAACAGGAGAAGAAATGGCGAGGAGCGGATTTTACGCTCTTCACGCATGTCGCTCTCAGTCCCTGCATAAATCTATCATTTGCGTATGGGGTAAAAATAGCCCAGTTTCCCCGCCTAAAATTTAGTTATCGCCAATCTTATTCAAACTTTGTCAGATTGTAGTGCTAATGACCCTCTTTAATTTCTGTAAAGAGAGCACATCTGGTGCAACGGGTTGTCAAGATACAGGGGCCCGAACTTTCCATGATTAACCCCGACCGCCAACTTTAAATTGTACAAAACTCCTGATACACTTAGCAAATTTAATTTTTTTATGATGGTTTTGATTAGGGATTTAACGAAGTTTACAATAAAAATAATAATAGATTGAATATTTTACGATGATTCATTTTGATACAAAGAGATATTTCAGGTTTCACTCGTGTAAAAAACTAAGAATTTTTTGCCGACGTTTTGTGAACATGGCAGTTCACTTCTTTAGGGCTGATCTGAAACTGAGGTATCAGGTCATGTTGTTCTAGCTGAACATCATATCAAAAGAGGACATAACATTTTATTTGACGAAACAACAGTCATTTGCAAAAACACACAATATCTTTCATTTAAAAAACGTTTATGAGTTTTTCTCCAAAATCGGAATTTTTTATTTTTTTAATTAGGCTAGGAAAAAAGCTTGATTTTTTTCTCTTGAAAAGCATGTTTAATACTTGATCAAAATGATTTTTCTGTTTACGTGCAACGAATGTTTTATTTTCACTTTTATGTATCTGGAGAATGATTTAGCTATTCTCAATATTAAACTTTTAATACGATTCCATTGTAGGAAAGCGGCATTTAATAATAAAATAATAAACATTTTTGGTAGTCGGTTCTGCTTGCATTTTATACTTCAGGATGGTTTTTCATGAGTTCATTTGCCTCCAATTTTTTGGTTTTTTTGCCTATAACAATATGAAGTTCTTTTTGGTGTGAGTCTCCTGGCCTTTCACATTTTGGGGTTCTTTTTTTAAATGAGTCCACTTACCTATCACGTTTTTCGGTGCTTTTTGGTGTGAGTACCTTTGCCTCTCACAAAACATTGAAGGCATATAGACTCATAAAATGCCACCTGGAAATATAATAGGCTAGCCGAACCGTCCACCAAAAAGTTTATTACCTTATTTTTAACTATCGTTTTCCTTCAATAGAACCGTATTAAAAATTTCATTTTCAAAATAAGTAAATCATTCTCCAGATACATAAAAGTAAAAATCAAATAAACTATTCGTTACACGTAGCAGAAAAATCATTTTGGTCAAGTATTAGAACCACTCAGACACTAGAGCTCGACTAGCCGCGTTGTAGCTACATTTGGCGCGGGGCATCCGCGCTCGTACTACCCACTACAACTCAACTAATAATTGTTCAATTCCTGTATGTTTGAACATTGCATAAAAATCAAGTCCCTTTGCTGCGAAATAGTGTAATGGATTTAAAGTGTAAGATGAAAAACAAGTTGTTCCAGAATGTGGAAAAACGTCTGCTAGAAGTAAGACATCTGTACTACAATCAATATCAGAGTATTCATCTAGTCTTCAAGTTAAATATTTCCAAACTTCACAGACATGCTTTTCTAGAAAAGTTCGTTTCCATGAGAGCAAACTTGCGTTTACTCGAAAAAAAGTCGAAGGAAGACAAACCTGGAGAATACGGGGGATGCGGAACGAAATGAAACGCTGACTCCGGCAATTGTGTGGCCACAACTGCAGGTCTAGGCAACAATCGTACGGGCATGTTACTCACCGGACGTGTGGCGCACGTGTGCGCGAGGCATGCGACTATGCATCTCACTTATTGAAAGGATAATTTAATAATAAAAAGTATTAATAAATTTAAAAATTATATTTGTCTGAAAAAAGATCATCTAACAATTGCTCTACTGGGAAGCGAACCACAGAACTTCCGATTGCCGGTCGTGTGCTCTTTCAATTAAGCTATTAGGGAGATCGAAAAAAAAATCTTTTTTTTTTAGATATATACGATATCTCAAGCTAGATATTGCATTTATGATACGAGAAATTTACAGGAAGTTTGTATTATCAGCTGAGAAGCTAATATCGATCAGTGTAGATGTTACTCCACCAACTGTGGAAATAGAAATCAAAACTGTCAATCAAGTTAACTCTTTGAATATCAGAAAGTAACTAATTCAACCAAACTGAAGTCGGTAGATAAGCGGATAGTTACGGCTCGTAAAAGCGAATCCGCGGGAAGATTTTCTGGACCGGGAACGTAAGCAATATCTGTTGTAAGCTGCTATATGTACGAGACCTATCTCTGCTGGCGAGCAGGTGCCTTTTCAGCGCGCTATGTAAAATTGTGCACGAGCGGCTTATGATCAGTCACGATGGTGAAGTTCCGACCTTCCAAAAAGTATCAGAAGTGTCAAACATCGTGGTAAGCTCGCGATCGTAAGTGCTGTAGGCACATTGTGGTGGCGAAAATATTCGTGAGAAAAAGGCCAGCGGTCTCCATTCGCTATCTAGCATTTGTTCTAAGGATGCTCCCATGCCATAGTTAGATACGTCGGTCCCCAATCGTGTCTCACTATCCTGTGATGGATTTGCTAACAGAGTCGCGTTAGCTAGTTCATTTTTTACTTGTTCAAACGCGGCTTCAGAACTGTAATTCCATTGGAGATGGCGCTTATCGTTCTTGCGCGAATCTTGTAGATACTCGTTAAGCGGAGCGTGCGTCTGAGCTACGTATGGAATAGCTCGATGGTACTAATGTATCATGCCTAAGAATCTTCGTAATTTAACTGCGGTTTTCGGCTTTGGAAAATCGAGAATGGCACATACCTTTTCGTGTGTAGGGGCACAGCCATCGCTGTTGACCAAATAGCTAAGAAATTCCAAGTCGGGTTTTCCAAATAAGCATTTGGACGTATTGATTCGCAAAGAATAACGTTTCAGACCTGGGCAAAAAATTAAGGATGTCATAGAGACGTCTTTGGGAAATCCCTAAGACGTCTTTTATAACACGTCTTTTGGTCATTCTAGGGATGCTCTTAAAACGTCTAATGTCGATATGAAATATGTCCCGAGGCCGTCCATGTCCTTAAGATGGCTTTAGGTCATCTTTACGACATTGGACGTCCTAGGAACGTCTCAAGGACGTTCTTGGGCTTTTCATAGTTTTGTGCCCACTGGAATTTGACTTTTGTGTCACTCTAAAATTAGTAGTTTATCAAAGTTGCAAATTCCTATCTACATTTGCATAATTAAAATTGATGGTGTGCATCAATGTTGTGAATTTTATAAATATTAATGAATTTCAAAATAACTCTATCTCAAAATAAAACAATGAAAAAGAGTTTTCACTGTGAACCAACTTCATGCTGCGAAAAGATCGTATTAGAGACGAAGAGAACCAGCTTCATACCGTGTAAACTTGCCGATTATTATATTTAATAAGATATTTATGCAGTAAGAAGTAACCCAGTGGGTACAAAACTATGAAAATCCCAAGAGCGTCCTTAGGACGTTCCTAGGAGGTCCTAGGCATGAACGTTCTCGGGGCATCTTTCGTACTGACACTAGACATTTAAAAGCATTCCTACTCAGGGGGGGCAAAAAATTAAGGATGTCCTAGAGACGTCTTTGGGATATCCCTAAGACGTCTTTTACAACATGTCTTTTGGTCATCCTAGGGATGTTCTTAAAACATCTATTGTCAATACGAAAGATGTCCCGAGAACGTCTATGTCTTTAAGACGTCTGTAGATCATTTTCAGGATATTGGGCGTCTTAGAGACGTTAATTGGTCTGACATAAGACGTCCTAGGAACGTCCCAAGGACGTTCTTGGAATTTCCATAGTTTTGTACTAACTGGGTAGGATGACCAAAAGACATGTTGTAAAAGACGGCAGCTCAAAAGTGTTCTCAATTTAGAGGACCGGAAGACGAGCCACGATTTAAATCAGAGATGCTAGAGGTACTTCGAGCAACCAAACAAAGATACCGGAAACTAATGAAAAATACGTCTCTAGGACATCCTTAATTTTTTGGCCGACTGGGAAATTAATTTAGACCAATATTTTGATTTTCATAGTATGTGTGCAATAGCCCGGTGGGAAAAAATGAATGATGTCCTAGACGCGTCTTTGGGACATCTCTAAGACGTCTTTTATAACACGTCTTGTGCCCAGTGGGCACAAAACTATGAAAATTCCAAGAACATCATTGGGACGTTCCTAGGACGTACTATGTCAGGCCAATCAACGTCTCTAAGATGTCCAATGTCCTAAAGATGACGGAAGGACGTTCTGGGGATTTTCATATTTTTGTACCCACTGTGAAGCTTTCCATGAAGTAGTTAAACTTTCAACCAAAGAGTTATATTTTCAACCAACAAGATGAATTCTTACCAGAAGGCATTAATTTTTAAATCGGAAAATACGAATTTTCAACAAAATATATAAACTTAAAATAAAAAACATCTGCATATGAATTTTAATAAAACCTTTGTTTGTAATGGAATTAACAAAAATAAAGCCATAAAAGGATCAAGTCATAAACGGAACAGATTTTGAAAAGGGTACGCTGATTCGCCCATAATAAGTTTTGCATACAGCTGGTAGAGCTTGAGTAATAAAAGGATTATCTTCAAACTCTCGACTTCAAACTTGAAATTTTAATTTATTCCAATAAACCATCTATCTGCACCTAGAAATGTATGAACAATGTTGTGTTTAGCTGCAGACTATACCAAGGTTATTAAAGTTTTCTAGAAGAATAATTTATAAATGCAATTCCCCGTGAGCTTATTCAAAGGAAATTTCAAATTTATCAAATCAAAATTTTATCGAAAAAGTTCATTTTTAAACAAATAGTTACAGTGCGATGACCTAAAGATGACCTTCTCAGGACATCTTTCGTACTGAAGTTAAACGTTTTAAGAGCATCTTTAGGATGATCAAAAGACATGCTATAAAAGACGTCTTAGGTATGACCCAAAGACGTCTCTAGGACATCCTAAATTAGTTTGCCTACTGGGAAGCCTTTCTTTTTACACCCTTATAAAGTATGACGAAGAGCAATGTAACCGAATAGATTTTTTAAATGTTACCGTGTTTACAGAAGACAACGACCGTCAGACACTGACGTAAAAACTACTATTTTATGACTAAGGGAGCCTTAACACGTGGGCATTTGATGGAATCCGCGAGAGTCATTTTTCACATAAAACCTTCTCGTCATGATAAGAATGTAAAAATGGGTGCAGCTTCGAAAATTTGATTGATTACAAAATTATTATAGTAGATTTATATTCTTATTATTATTCATTGTCAAAAGTTCAAAATATGTAATTAGATTAATTATTTCCAGATAATTACACATTAATTAAGAATAACTAATAAACAGTACATTATATGTATTATTAACATTTCTGGATAATCTAATAAATAATTTTTAATGAAATTATTACTTTATAGTGCAAAAGAGTAAATATCTTACTATCCCAGTGGGCCCAAAACTATGAAAATCCTAAGAACGTCCTAGAGATTAAGACGTCTCTAGAGACTATGGAAATTAGAAAGGGGACATGAAAGAAAGGGACATGACATGACGGAACGTCCCGTCGTCATTCTCTGCTCGTTCGTTCGGTCGTTAACCAGTTCTGACCTATCGGTATTAAGTGGTGGATCACTCTCTTATTTATGTCATGGATTAACCTACCCAACCGCTCTCAGAAGAAAGCCTTGATACGCTGCTCAACAAGCTCAACAAGCAAGGAATACGCCGAACTATAATGTCAGGAGGGAGACAGGAAGAACGAGTTTAGGGATTATAACAGGGAGTCGAAAGGAGAGCAAGGAAGTCAGGAACTTATAGAGAGAATGATATGCGGTTGTATGGAGAATTATAATAGATTCTGGCTTTCTAGAGAGAAGAGAATGTGTGAATTGTGCATGAAGGGGGACACAAAAGTTGAGCACTGGTTGGAGGAATGCGAAGAGGTAGAAAGGAGTTGCATAAGCATGGAGGTATTGTTGCATGGAAGCGGGGAAAAAAGGGCAGTAGCATGGACGAAGAGGGTTTTGGGTAAGATGGAGAAGAAGAGAAGGAAGGAGGAAGAGGGATGGAGAAGAAAGGATTGTAAATAAGAGAGGAAGTAGATGTAAGAAAACTGTAAATATTGTAAATAGTAGTTAAGTATTAGACGTCAGTCGCGGAGACAGAGGCTGGCAATGCAAGGCATAGCGAGGAAAGAGAGATGTATCCCAGGCGTGGCGCAGCGAGGAAGGTTTGGATATAGAAGCGAGCGGATGGATGGTACTTGTAAGAGATAACTGTAAGAAAATTCTGTAAAAAACATGGAAGTGTAAACAAGTCAATTTGTTTAAGGACAACAGGCCGAAAAATAAACGTTTATCTACTATTATTCGGAAAAAATCAAAAATAGAATCTAAAAAAGATAATAAGATATCGGAAATTGATAACAGAAATCCATGGGTTAATTTCAAAAATAAAGCGATCAAGCTAAATAATATTTCAGATCGATTAGGAAAAAGGAACGAACAAGATAATTGTTTATCAGAAATCTGTGAAGGTATTGTTGATCTTAATGAAAGCCAACAATCCCGATTAGAAAAACTTTTCGAAAATAAAATTGAAATTCATTCGAGAAAAGAATGCCGAGCAACTCATTTAACAAAACATAAATTTATGTTCAGGGCCAGGATCCAATTAAACAGCGATATTACCACGTGAGCCCAAAAATAAAGGAATAATTCATCAAACAGTTGATAAATTATTAGAACAAGATATAATAGAACCCTGTTGCTCAGACTGGTTGAACCCTATCTTTATGATCAAAAACCCTGGGAAAGATGATAGATTCTGTTCAAATTTCAGAATGGTTAATAATATTACAAAAAAGACCCCTACCCAATCCCACTCATGACATAAATATTGGACACTTTAAACTCAGCACAATTCATTTCAAAAATTGATTTAAAACTAGCTTATTTACAAATTCCATTAGAAGAAAGTTGAAAACCAATAACAGCATTCACAGTCCCTGGAAAGGACATGTATCAATTTAAAAGGATGCCATTTGGGCTGACCGATGCTCCACCCGGTGCGAAAACAAGTAGGGATGTCCTAGAGATGTCTTAGGGAAATCCCTAAGACGTCTTTTATAACCTGTCTTTTGGTAATCGTAGAGAAGCTCTTAAAACGTCTAATGTCAATACGAAATATGTCCCCAGGACGTCCATGTGTTTAAGACGCCTTTCGGTCATCTTTAGGACAGTGGACGTCTTAGAGACGTTGATTGGCTTGTCATAGAATGTCCTAGGAACGTCTCAAGGACGTTCTTGGGATTTTCATAGCTTTGTGCCCCCTGGGTAGCATTAGAGTTACTAGAATATGACTACGAAATCATATATCGTAAAGGTAGTTCAAATTTCATCCCTGATACTCTGTCGAGGTCAGGAGAATCAGGAAAAAACATAGCATTTGGGTTAGCTTGTAGCGTAGAAAAACCGAAAGCATACGTAGACAATAAAAGCAGATGACTGGTACTCTACCAAAATCAGACAAGTTAGACAAAGACCCGAAGAACATGAAAAATGGCGAATCCGAGATTCAAAACTTTATTTTCATAGAACTGACCCACGCAAATCTACTCTGTTACCAGACTTAAACCCTTGGAAAGTAGTCGTACCCAAAAGAATTAGAGCTTAACTTTTACGGGGAAATCACAACGAAACCCACGCTGCACTTACACAAACAGAAAACTTATGCGAAAATTCCCGAACGTTACATCTGGCCAGGGGTATATTCGGACGTGATCAAATACGTAAAAAAATTCCTGACAATGGACCATGGTAGCAGCTGATATCATGGGTCCGCTACCAAGTTCTAAAAAGAGAAAAAATCCATACGTTTTAGTGTTCGTAGACCTTCTTACAAAATGGGTCGAAATAATTCCTATTAAAAAAAGCTAACGGGATTAAAATCGAGTCAGAATTTTACAGACGTGTTATTCCGCCTTGGGGAACACCTAGGATTGTCCACACCGATAATGGCACGGAATTCGTAAATAAAACTCTATGAGACTTAACCCAAAAATTCAGTATCGGACACACTAAAACGCCAAAGTACTACCCTCAGCAAATACGGCAGAACGTTATAATAGAACAATCAAACAAGTAATTAAGACTTACACCGATAACGATCACTCTACCTGGGACGAACATATAGACGATTTGCAGTTTGCGATAAATATTAGCAAAGACTCGTCCAGTTAATTTACTCCAGCATTTTTAAATTTTGCTTGTGAATTAGAACCAATTCAATCACTCAGAAAAAAATATTAAAAATGATAACGAAATAGAGTTTCAAAGCGTCGATAAATGGACAGATAGACTAAGAAGGTTACAAATTATAAAAGAAGAAGTTCAGAATAATCTAGACCATCAAATGAAAGACAAGCTTCGAATTATAATTTAAGAAGAAGGCCAGTAGAATAAAAAAATAGGAGACAGACAAACTATATGACCAATATGAAGGTCACTTTATTATTAAGAAAAAGGTTTCCCCAACTTTATACGAATTAAAAAACCTTAATGGAAAAAGTACAGGTGAATGGAATGTAAATGATTTTAAATTAGAAAACGCTAGTACATATACCGGTAAATAGAAGCATTAAACAGTAATGAACTTATGTTAGGATAGTCTTACCCAAAATATGGCATAATGGCAAGGGATCAACAGCATTAATAACAAAAACTGATTCAAAACTCAAAAACTGACTCAATGAAACCTAAACGATGTGACTCATTAGATCTTAAGAACAAAATTAGACAAAACGGAACTTTACCTTCCAGAAAAGAGAAAATACGAAAGTACTAACAGCAAAACGCAGAACTTAAAATCTTATAACAGAAAACAAACTACTCTAACTACCCAGTGAGCACAATACTATGAAAATCTTAAGAACGTCCATAGGACGTCCTATGTCAGGCCAATCAACGCCTTTAAGACGTCCATTGTCCTAAAGATGAATTAAAGACGTCTTAAAGATATGGACGTCCTCGGGACATCTTTCGTACTGACATTAGACGTTTTAAGAGCATCCCCAGGATGACCAAAAGACATGTTATAAAAGACGTCTTAGGTATGCCCCAAAGACGTCTCTAGGACATCATCAATTTTTTGGCCCACTGGTTATTTGTTATTAAACTAAATTACACAGCTTAAATTGGATTCAAAATTTATACAAGTTAATGAAACAACAGTAACTCAACTAAAAAAGCAGACTTAAAGTACAATTGACTACAAAAACAAGAAATTTACACGATTATTATCTAAACGGGCAAGTTTTTCTTTTCTGGTTTTATATTTATTTCAGAAAGAAGATAATCATTAAGGAGGATCAGATGCGGAAAAACTTTGAGAAAACAGGAACTTTCAGCACAAAACTAGGGACAATTGTAAAGAACTACGATAAAAATTTCCCGAAAAATTAATAGCCCAGTGGACACAAAACTATTAAAATCCCAAGAACGTTCTTGGGATGTTCCTAGGACGTCCTATGTCAGGCCAATCAACGTCTTCAAGGCATCAAATGTCCAAAAGAGGACCTCAGGACGTCTTAAAGATATGGACGTTCTCGGGACATCTTTCGTACTGACATATTACATGTTTTAAGAGCATCCCTAGGATGACCAAAAGACATGTTATAAAAGATGACTTAGGGATGTCCCAAAGACGTCTCTAAGACATCCTTAATTTTTTCCCCCACTTGAATACTTATCACTTTCATAAAGACCTTATTTGAGTACCACAATCTTAATAAACCCACTTGACTTATGCATGCACTTAACCAAAAGCATTAATTATTATAGTTTACACCTTTTCACACTTACTTTATTTGACAGATCGAAAAACGTTTGCACGTAGAAAAAGAAAACAAGATCGAATAACCTGATAAATATACTTTATTTTAAAAAGCTGTTTCACTCGAACTTTTTCCGTGCGTGAGAAGATGACAACGTGGCACTTGTGCACTAATTGAAGAGTGATTACCACTCATAGTCCTGCCACTTACGGTTCCAAAAATGGAATACTTGAATTTTTTGTATATAACTTGCAATTGCACATTTTCCCGATTGAAGAATACGCAGCATCTTTCTTCCATATTTTTTTGTCGTAGAATCTGAGAAGAGAGGATAATTTACGAAAACTCTCAACAGAAATTAAACGGATTACCCGATTTTCTTCTCTATTTATGTGGTCGCCTCGTCATTATGTAATGCATCTACTGCAGAATATTCAAATTAAATTCCTGAATATTTTAATCATTTTTTACTTCTCTCAACCGGCTCTTATCTCTGAGAATAGGAAAATTGAGTGAGGCATGACAGGCACTCAATCAAATCTTGAGCTGGATCCTATTGACCCAGGTATTGACCCAGTGGGCAAAAAAATTAAGGATATCCTAGAGACGTCTTTGGGACATTTCTGAGACGGCTTTTATAACATATCTTTTGGCCATCCTAAGGATGCTCTTAAAACGTCTTATGTCAGTACAAAAGATGTCCCGAAAACGTCATGTCTTTAACACGTCTTTAGGTTATCTTTCGGACATTGAACGTCTTAGAGGCGCTGATTGGCCTAACATAAAAACGTACCAAGGACGTTCTTTGGATTTTCGTAGTTTAATGCCCATTGGGGAGCGGCCCCGAATTTCTTGAACCATGGGTACACTCATGGTGGCCGTTTGCCGTTTGCACACGCGCATCTTTTTACAGTTTCTGCCTATTGTATAAAGAAAATATTCGATCAGCTTTATGCGGATTAAAGTATTTTTGAGGCCGGGAGAATTTTCCTTTTTAAATAAAATTTTGGAATTTTTTTCAAATACGATGCAAAGTATCATGAAGGAGCGAAAGGTAACTTTCATAGAACTTTTTTACACGTGAAAACTTTAATCTTAATATTTTTTTCGTATCTATCGTTTGGGGACCGTCCACAAATTACGTAAGACGTTTTTCTTTTGTTTGAACAAAGACGAGCATAAAATTTCTGTGAAGTTGAGAGGGACACAACGATATAAACAAAAGAAAAACGTCTTACGTAATTTGTGGACGATCCCTTGCCAGAAAAATAAGAAAATTCGATTTTATGAAAAAAAATGATCCTGGTCACAAAAATTATTTAGCTCACATGCAACTCCCAAGTTTTTTCTTGATGAAAGCCCCTAAACATTAATAAAATAATAGGGGAAAATAAATAAAATTAGGTGTAAGGTTACTGAAGCTTAAAGAAAAAGCTTTTTTTTTAAACAAAGCCCAAAATTCGAATACACATAACTTTGTAGACATTTTTTTCGCAAATCGGAAAAATACTTATCCCATAATTCCCCCTAAAAGTAAAATATTTCGTCCCCAAGAGATTCTTCGACTTAAAGTCCAAAACCGGCATGATTTTAAATGAATTCGGCCAAATTGAGTTTATACTGCGAGTACATATACAATAAATTATTACTCGAACCTTAGCGAAATTTCTTAAATAATGTAAACTAACAAAAGATATAGAACTATTTACGCTCAATCAATGTAATATTTAGCAGACGTTCTTACATAAGAAAAAATGGCAACATAAATAATAATGAGCCCAGCCCATTCACCGAAAAAAGCTAGCCAACTTCCAATTCGAGTTTCTTCCTTCGATCTCTTAACTCTTCAACCATTCATAATTAATATGGTATTTACAATATAATTATATTATATCGTATAATTTGAGTTATCATATCACTTCAAAAATATTACTGGAAAATATTTTGCATTGCCTACCAAATGTCGTACATTAAAATCACTGCATTTCCAACTTTCAGCTACGGATTTTCAAAAATATATCAGCGGTTACATTACTCTGTCTTTGAGACAAATAACAATTTTCACTTTGGTGCTCAGGCGAGTTAAAAACATTGTACAAAGAGATGGTTATTATAACTAGATTATCATTGCCTGAAACATAGTTCCATTGGGATTATTTTCATTCTAGAATAAATATTTTAAATTTCACATTTTTTTCAAAGAGTTGGTTCAGTCCAAAAGAAAGTTTTTAAAAATAAAAATGCAAGTTCGGAACAGCACACAAATATTCATTTTCACTAAGGTTGATATGCACACATATTTTGAAAATATCATTAGCCAATACAGCTGACTCTTCTTTGTCTACTGTGATAGCTTCCTGGCCAGTCGGGTCCGGGAGGTAATCTTCTGCTGGTGATGATGTTCATTAATAACTATCACCTCCTGGTGACTAAACGTGCTTGTGATGAGTCGGGGGGCAGAGTCACTTTCGGTAGAAGAAAGAAGAACGAAAAAGGGGGGTGAGGGGGCCCCAACCATCGCCCCCGCTTGTGAGATCCAATGCACGGGAGGGGACGGCTGGCGTTACCCGTTTGGGCATTGTTACACAATCTGAGCGAAATTTGACATGACTGGAATTAAAAGTGACGTTAATTCAGCATGGAAAAAAATCCCGCAAGCGGGAAAAAACCACAAAAATCTGTTAATTTATTTTATAGAAGGAAAGATGGAAAAGAAGAAGAGAAGGAAGTGGAGGTATAGGGATGAAAAAAAAGAAAGTTTCTAGTAGATCGGGGATGTCAGGGCCTCTTCGACCTGGATGACATATTTCATAAGAAAGTCTTTTGGCATTGCGTGTTTGCGAAATGGATCAAAATTATATTTCCCTAGAGAGGAAATATGTTCAAAAGGTGATGATGATTCAGATTCGTAGAATTTAATAGAGGGTTCTTTGATATACTCTGAGATGTATGGTAGTGGAAACTCTCTGTGAAGGACAGAGTTCTTAGTATATCAGGGATGTCGTTTACGTAGATAATAAAGAAAACCGGTCCTAGAATGCTGCCTTGGGGCACACCCGCTCGAAAGAGTTTCTCTTTTGAGAGTGTCTGGCCTATTTTGACTGAGAATTTTCTGTTAGAAAGATAAGAGTTTATAAAGAGGATGAGCTCTCTTGGGAAATTGTAATTTATGAGTTTTTTTATCAGTGCTACATGCCAGACACTGTCAAAAGCTTTTTCTACATCGAGGAAAATAACTCCAGTATGTTTTCTTCGATTGAAATTTAAGCTAATGGGTTCGGTTATCTTGAGCATCATGTGCTGCGTAGAGTGACCTTTTCTGAAACCATATTGTTGCGGTTTAAGGATGCTGTTTTCTTCGAGGTGAAAGTTTACGCGAGTGAATATTATTTTTTCCAAAATTTTGCTCATTGTATTGAGAAGACTAATAGGCCTGTAGCTGGTTGGATGATAAGGATCCTTGCCTTTTTTCTGAAAAGCTAAAATGTGAGCTATTTTCCAAGATTCGGGGAAGTAGCTTAGTTGAATACAGACATTAAAGATAAGAGCAAGGAGTTTGAGGCAAGGGATGGGAAGCTTTTTGAGGACTAGATTTGTAATTGAATCGGGGCCAGGAGCTTTTTTAGTTTTAGTATTTTTTATTTGTTTGGTTAGTTCCTTATAGGTTATTTTCTTGAAGTTATCAGTGCTTGGGATTTTGAGAAATTCGGAAACCATTTTTTCACATTCCGCAATGTGCTGAGTATCGGATGGCTCGTCGTGTGGAGCCAAGTTACTTTCATAATTTTCCGCTAGGAGATTGGCTTTATCGATAGGAGAGAGCGCAAACGTTTGGACCTGATTCATGAGAGGGGGAATATTAGTTCGCGGCTTTGTTAGGGCTTTAGTCATACGATATATAGAGTTATCCTTGATTTGAAGTTTACCGACTTCTTTATTTCAATTTTTGCATCTGTGCTCTTGAACTTTAATTGCTATAGTTTTCCGAAGGTGGTTAATGACGTTTTTGAAGATACAGCTTTTAGTTTTTTGATACGTTCGGCAGAGTTTATTGCGAGTGTGGATAAGGTCTTCAATCTCGGGGCTGAGAGGTGGATCGTATTTGTTAATGGTGGTCTGAGGGACTGAAGTGTGAATGGCAGTTCTTATGCTAGAGGTAAGGTTAGTTATGGCTTCGTCGATGTGGCTAACGTTTGTTATTGAAGGTTCAAAATTAACAAGTGTTTCTAGGGTCAAGTTAAATGTTTGCCAATTAGCTTTTGCAAAATTATAGCGAGGCGTAACCGTAGCTTTTTCGCAGTTTCTAAAAAGGCTTAGAAGAACTGGTCGATGATCTGAGTCTAATTCGTTAATGGTGCAAGTATCATGAGTATAGAAGTTATTTTTGGTAATTGCAAAGTCAATAAGGTCAGATTTATGTTTGGTGTTGTGAGGGTGAAAAGTATGCGAATCTGGTGCTGAAACTGAGAGATTCTTATCATTGATAAATTCGAATAATTGTTTTCCAATTTTGTTAGTTGTTCTGCTATTCCGAGCTAAGTGTTTGGCATTTAGGTCCCCTGCAGCTATTACCGAGGGTGCAAGTTTTAGTCATTTTTCGTAAATTCGCGAGAGGGATTTTGATAGAGCGTGACTATAGCATATGGTTTCCCGTGAATTTTAATTTGTATAGCAGTACCTTCGAGGGCTTCAAGTTTGGGAATTATTAGTTCGTGATGATCGATATTTTCTTGAATTAGAATCGCGGTACCTCTATTAGTGTTATTTCTGCACAATTTATATCCACGGACTAGGTCGACGCGAAGGGATTCGCGTAGT
>NC_046664.1:136237105-136247599 GCF_010883055.1 Belonocnema kinseyi | reverse complement strand
AGCTCCAAGGAGATTATGTTGAAAAATAAAAAAAAATTTACCCAAAAAAAATTGTTTTTATACTTCATTCTAAGGACTTATTGAACTACCCTCGTACTTTAGCTCGATTATTAGTGGCTTTTGAGATTTTGGATGATTGTGTAGTGTGAGTTTTGATTGTGTTCATTTTTGATGTAGAGGCGACGGCGGTGCTGTAAAGCGGTAATTTTTGTGATATTGGGGCATTGACTACTAGATGTGCCGGGTTTTCTTTTGGTTCAATCTGTACAGCTGGTTTAAGGGAAGTAGTTTCTTTTTGTGAATTTAGAGATTTTGGTTTGTTATTAGACTTTTTGCAGGCTTTTTTAAAGGCAGAACAGCCCCTGTAATTCGCGGTGTGGTCTTCAGCGCAGTTAGCGCAAGTAGCCGGCGATTCACGATCTTTTGTGCATTAGTGATTCAGATGCGCGCCCTCGCACTTCACACAACGTGGAGTGGCATGGCACATGTCGGAAACTTGTTGGAATCTTTGGCACTTGTAGCACTGCGAAGTTTCCTTTGATTTAACGTAGGGTTCAACTTTTATTTTTATGTTGGCCATGGACTGGAGATTGAGAAGCTCCTTTGCTTGTGGAGGATTTGGGACCGTTACCAGAAGCATAGGTAGCGCTTTTTTAGTTTGTCGGTTTCTCATGCGAGCGACCGACGTAATAGTGTATCCGTCCTCTCGGAGTTCAGAGAGAACTGAATCTTCCGGATATGCAGTGGGGATTTTCCGAATAATGAGCATGATGGATGGCAAGTTAATGCTTTTATACAGATAGTATTGGAAGCCTTGCTGCTCGAGATTAGTTATAATTTCACAGTAGTCTTCAATATAAGACACGCGAACTGAATAAACATCTGGGCCGATGTTATATACTATGGGAGGGTATTGAGTGGACTGTTTCAGGAGTTTATGGAGAATTGTGTAGGGGTGGTTAGCCTCATCTATAATTACATTAATAGGGGGTATTTTTCCTGGTTCTGCTGATTTTTTAGCGCTAGAGTTAGGTGGATCAATAACTCCTTTTAGGTTAGGCTGCGCGGAGCTAATCACTGACTTCTGAGAAGTTGCTTTCAACTTCTTCCGTTTCCATCTTGGTGATGGCTACTTTGCTGGGGGTGCTGTTTCCTCCTGGGCAGGAGGCTGGATGTGAGCTCTGTGACATGGCTGTCACAGAGCGCAAAGTGCTTCAATCAATCGATTCGATGCGTCTGATAGACCAGAATCTATCAATCTATCTTTCCCACTGTGCGCGGAATTCGTTTGGTAGGAGCCTCGTCGCTGAGTCTCCCACTCTCCGTTGACGGATCAATCAAAGCGGCATTCGTCGGTAATTGGCGCGCCGTTTGCTCGAGTTCGTGATTGGCTTATTTAATTTGAAGTGCGCCACCGAATTTAATTTTTTTGTTATGTTCCGTCTCTCTCTCGATATGCAGCGTTACACTTTGTTTTTTAAGACTATATCGGTATTGCCTTATCCTATAACCCCTCAAACTATATAGTGATAATAGTCCCATAAGAACATTTATGATAGTACCCTATTTCGTTGTTTATAATATGATAATGATATAAAATAGTAATAAAATAATAATAATAAAATAATGATAATTTCTCTCCAGCACTAGTCGTATTGGTATCGTTTAAACAATTGTAATAATAATAGTCAGTTGTTAATCTTAATTTTCTATATGGGCTACTGGTAGAGCGCGACCAGCATGTCAGTCTTTCCCGCTTGTGATTGGTGCGCGTTGCTTACGGGTGCGCGAACCAATCGGAACATCGGGGCGAGTATAACATAAGGAATTTACGGCCAAAGAGAAAAAAAATAGAGTGACGGAAAAAACAAGGCTCTTCGAGGTGAGAGTTGAGAATTCAACTTACGAACACTGTCATCTGTGAAACTTTAAATGATAATTTCGAAAGGTTTGGAATTCTCAGCTCTACCTTTTCTTATATATTGCAGATGTATATTAACTTTTACAATTTTTCGCAACATATAACATTTTTCTTGGAAGAAATCAATTGTGTGAACGTGTTTAATTCTTGTGTACTGTTTCTCAGAATCAGAGTCGATAATAACGTAATTAAGCCTAGTATATCTACCATTACGTAACTGGGCTACGGTATTTTCGGAACGTTTGTTATTCTTTATTGGAGACATATATAAGCATCTATCTTTAACTAATTTCTGATATCAAAGTGATTTTTCAGATGAGAGTGGCAAAAGTATTCTGAATTATAGTAGATGATAGAGATTCTCGACATCTCTGCAGAGAATACGTAGCTCTTGATTTTGTATTTGTTAGATTGATTGATGCTCATAATTGATTGATAGATTCTGGTCTATCAGACGCATCAAATTGATCGGTTAACTTTGCGCTCTGTGACGCAAATGGCACAGTGCTTGAACCTAGCATCCTGCCCAGCAGGAAGCAGTAGAATGAATCACGACGATGTGAGCAACTTGTCTGAAGTCACGTCCAGGAGCAAGAAGCGGTACCTCGCCTAGCAGGCCGATGACGCCTTCACTAGTACTTGCAGGGACCACAATATGATCACTTCCCTCAGTGGGAGCAGTAAGACATCAAGAACGTCAGTGGTAAGCAAACCAATATCCAATAGAACCACAGCCATTGAAAAAAACTAAAATTAAAAATACTAACGCAGCTCACACATCTGCTGCACCGGGAAAAATACCTCCTATTAACGTCATCGTTGACGAATTAAACCACCCCTTCTCAGTGCTCCACAATATTATAAAAAATACA
This sequence comes from Belonocnema kinseyi, assembly GCF_010883055.1. Classification (NCBI taxonomy): domain Eukaryota; kingdom Metazoa; phylum Arthropoda; class Insecta; order Hymenoptera; family Cynipidae; genus Belonocnema; species Belonocnema kinseyi. Next base: position 136,244,806 of record NC_046664.1, on the reverse strand, counting down.
ATTAAATCCAAACCCATTGTGTATAACCTTGGGTCAGATGTATATTCTGTTCGCGTTTCCTACATAGAGGACTACCAATCTATTATCAGCAACATCGAGAAGCAAGGTTTCCAGTACTGCCTATATAAAAACATAATTTCACCCCCTATTAAACTAGTAATCAGAAACATTCCTATTTCTAGTCCTGATGATTCAGTACTGGCTGAACTCAAAGAAGAGGGATACACAATTACCTCAGTCTCTCGCATGAGAAGTCGACAAAACGAAAAGCCTATGCCCATGCTCTTAGTGACTGTACCTAACACACCACAAGCAAAATATTTTCTAAAACTACAGTCGCTTGCTTTTATCAAAATAAAAGTGGAATCGAACGTTCAGCCTAAAGAAACTTCTCAGTGCTTCAATTGCCAGAGATTCCATCATGTTTCTGACATGTGCCATGCTACCCCACGCTGTGTCAAATGTGGGGCGTCGCATAGCAGCTCCAGCTGCAAAAAAGATGCACAGGCCCCGGCCACTTGCGCTAACTGTGCTGAAGATCACCCAGCAAGCTATAGAGGATGCCCTGCCTTTTAAAAAAGCCTCTAAAAAACCAATCAAAAATACTAAAACAAAAAATATCCTAAAGGAAGCACCTAACAAGCAACCTACCCGCATCTCAGGTCAACGCAGAGTACTCTGCTTTACAGCACTATAATAACCTCAGGAGCATCTAAACCTAAAGCACGCGAAACTAAATCCCAAATTAAACAACAACCAACAAAACGACAGAACCCTCAAATTACAAAGCCTACAGCCCTTAAAAGTCAGGCCTCACAAATCGAACAAACCCCAGAAGTCGCACTTACTCAAAATGCCACTTCACAAAGCATTAAAGTCAACTTAATCAACTTTATAAAAGGAGCCACAAGCTTAGCCACCGACATAATGGAGGGTAAAATGAACATGACTGAAGCTATTACCGCAACTGCCGAAATTATAAATAACATCCTATCACTTGCTATTGAAAATGCCTACGTTTAATAACAACATTCTAAAAATCGTTTTCTGGAACTCGCAGAGTGTCATAAATAAAATACTCGAATTAGCCACCTACATTTACCAAAACAACATCACCATCTGCATGCTTAGCGAAACCCTGCTATGCGAATTTACAAAATTTAAAATTCGCGGCTCTAAAATGTATAGAAATAATACCAACAGAGGAACAGCTATTTTAATGAAAGAAAATATCGAAAACCACGAATTAATAATTCCTGAACTATAAAGACTCGAATCAACTGCTGCAGAAATAAAAATTCACCGGAAATCATATGCCATTGTCTCGCTCTACCAGTCTCCCTCTCGAGAATTTGTAAAAAATGATTGCAATAAAATATTCAAACTTTCTCCCTCGGTAATTGCTGCAGGTGAAGTATACGCCAAACATTTGGCCTGGAACAACAGAATAACCAACAGAATCGGGAAACAATTATTCGAATTCATAAATGACAGGAATCTCTCAGTTTCATCACTATAGATGAGCTTGACTCAGACCACCGACCAGTTCTCTTAAGCCTTTACTCTAATTGTGAAAAGGCTCCGGTCACACCTTGCTATGACTTCGCAAAAGCGAGCTGGTAAAAATTCAATTCCACTCTTGAAACTCAAGTTAATTTTGAACCCACAATAACTAACTCTACTCACATCGACGAAGCCATAACAAATCTCACCTCTAGCATAAAAAATGCAATTCACTCTTCGGTCCCTCTGTCTAACGTTAACAAATACAATCCACCTCTCAGCCCCGAGATTGAAGATCTTATCGATACCCGTAATAAACTCTGTCAAACCCATAGCAAAACTAAAAGCTGCATTCTCAAAAACACAATCAATCACTTACTAAGAACTCTGTTCTTCACAGAGAATTTCAATTACCTTACATCTTAGAGTATATTAAGTAAACCGCCACTAAATTTTATGAATCTACATCATTATCACCTTTTGAACATATTTCTTCTCCAGGAAAATATAATTTTGATCCTCTCCGCAAATACGCGATGCCAAAATGCTTCCTCATGAAATATGTCAACCAGAAATTTCATTTTCGATCCCTCTACTCCGTTTCCACTCTTCTTCTCTACTTTACTTTACTTTCCTTTCATAAAATAAATTATCAGATTTCGTGGTTTTTCCCCGCTTGCGGGCTTTTTTCCCAATATAATAAACGTCACTTTAAATTCAAGCCATTTCAAATTTCTTTCAGATTGTGTAATAATGCCCAAACGGGTAACGCACAACAACTTCTTCCAGTCCGATCATTCTTCGGGGAGATAATTAATCGTGAATTAATCTCACAAGAGGGGGCGATGGCTGGGGGCCCCGCATCCCCACCTAAATATCTATGCTCAGAAAATTTCAAAGTTTTTTGAACCATGGTTGTACCAGCTTCTATAAGAAATCTTCTCACACTTAAACAAGGATCCACTTGTTCTTTTGAAAGTAACATGCTATACTTAAAACTAATAGGACGACATATTTGATTATGAACACCCTTTGCAGGATGTGAGTAAATCTCCATTTCCGGATTCGAAAGCAAATGCATTGTAACTCCAGACAGGTCCCCAATCATAGACACTTCTGGCCAAATATAGAAGCGAATGCACGTTATATGTAATGGCTAATTTAGTGTACAATATTTCAGTATGTGCAACGAACTCATGCAATAATCGGTCAGCCAGATCAACTTCCCGAGTTTGAATATTGCCCTTTAGTAGTATTTACATTGATTCCAAATATAAAGCCCAATGTATTTACAACTCTGGTGGTAAACAATTTTTAAGAATTGGTATGCTATAAAATAAAATTCAATTCTCCCATTCCTTTGCTTTCCAAAATTCTTTTTCAGACAATATGTGAGTTAATTTCACAATCTAATGAGATGTTTCAATATTCTTCAAAAGTGCATCAATACTAAGTAATTTTTGTTAAGGAAGTTATTCAGCTTTTTTTATTACCGAACAACATCGTTGCAAACTGTTTTGCTACTCCGGTGGCACAATGCATGCTCTCAGGTACATAACCGAACATGATGTTAAAAAACATTAAATTTAATAAATGAGACGGATTTTTTACTCCCAGAAAAGGTTTTTTACTTGGCGTTGATTTCCTCATGTGCTTTACGGTATCGTCAGCATTTCTTTCATTTATCACTGTCTTCAACAATGGATATTTAATGTTCTCACTACACGCATTATTATCATTACTTAGAACTCATTCACCAGGGTGAAGGCACTGATTACAACCGTAAGAATCGTTGAACTGAGTGAACCCTTGCACCGGTGCTCGAGCGACTGAATCAACACAACATATTAAAGCAAAAATCTTAATGAAAAAATGTACACCATCTAAACTGCATGCAATTCTTGTTGTTGAAAGGTGTTCATAGTTTTCACAAATGGCTCTAAAAATGCATTCAACCGAATGGATCCTCTACAAAGTACCCGTAAATACCCGTAAAGTTCCTTCGGTCCGCCAGGGTATCGCTTTCTATCGTCTTCATTTAGTTGTTTAAAAAAATCGCGATATCTTTTTCCGTCATATATATCGCGAATCTGACCTTTCACGTGAACTCTTTTATTTGGGACGTATTTGTAATATTCATTGTTTGACTCTATTAATTTTGCAATAGGTTCGGCAACGTTTAGCATAACAAAAAAATATTTATAATCGTTGTCTTTAACATTGATTGCTGTTTTACAAAGTGGACAAAATAATTGGTCGATTAAATATTTATTTGCCGGTGTCGAAAATACAATTAATCAAATCGAAAAAATCACAAACTTGCGTCAAAGATAATGCATGTTCGAGTGCGTATTTTATAATCATAATGTCGTCTAGGGAAGTACAATTCATCTTCGGCGATATTTCTACATCTTCAGCTTCATTTGCAATGTCATTTATTAGCAATTCATTATCACCTAAGGGCGTCCAAGAAAAAGTCGCCATCATCTTCTTCTTCATACTAAAAAGAACATATAAATAATTTAGTCTTAAAGCTGTGGGAATAGTTTCATGTAGATGAATCAATTTTATATTAAGTCGCTAGTTTCGCAATACAGTGCAAAATATTTTAAATTTTAGACTGCACAGTTCTTAAAGCTTTTAAAATTGAATAAGCTGCAATTTCTATCTTACCGACATTTTGTCGTGCAACTGTCGTTCACACAAAATTTAATGTCGAGTAGAAAATTTGAAAAAGTAGACACAAAATATAAATGAACGCTCATCTGGTCCTAAAAATGATTATAATCATAAAAATGGAAAAGCAAATCTTACTTGGATAGAATGCAAGTGGCACATGAAAAAAATAACAAGATTAACAATAGAATAAGTTAAACTGCATGTAAAGGTTGAACTTTGTTCTAATTTTAAATTATGAAACGTACGTTTGAAAATAAAATTAATTTCGTAACCTTCTACTAGTTTTGATAGCATTTTAAAAATATATTCAAAGATGTAATATTTAGAGTATCAGTAGTGAAGATTAATAAAGATTGTTCATTTGAAAACCCTACCATGTAATTAAAAATTTAGAAGTTTGAACACATTTAATTTAGAATGTTTCCATTAGGAAGTTTTTAATGTAAGCTTTTTTACTTTTTAACATTTAAAGCTTAAATCTCAATAATTTCAAAATATTATTTATAGTTTAAACTTGAAACGAATTCCAAAAAAGCCAAGCACAGATATAATGGGAAATTATTTTTTAAATATACGCACTTACAAAATCAAAGTTGCCTGCTCTACACGGAAAAAAATAACCATGAAATTTTATGGAACTAATCCTATAGTAGAGAATACGATGGGTAGTTTAATAAAATTTAAAAGCGTCTTTGTTTTACATTGCGTTGAACTATTCAACCGAATGTGTTACAAAGTTCTATAAAATGTAAATGCCGAGGTGACGTAATCTCCATTAAAAGGTGGGTTACGAAAAACGTATAATAGTTCTATAAAATCTAAAATTCTAGCTAAAATACAGTCTATATTGAAGAAGTCTCGAAACTGTAGAGAACAGTTCCATAAAATCATAACCGATTTTTCGGCGCAAAAAAGTTAATCTTTTGTATTATTATGTTATTACTATTATACTGTAATATTTGTTCACATGTTAAGGGCATGTGATACATTTAAAAATCATAAATTACCGACCGTCCCATGTTATTTTTTCCACTAATTTAAAAACGGGGAAATTGAAATATTGTGCTAATTTTGTTTTTAAATGATAAGTGATATTAAGGAGAACGTCTGTCTGGTCAATTAAAGTTGATACATTATTGCTAAATATATATTTTTAATATTTATAATTTTGTTCTCAAGGCCTTGTATTTTAAATTGTTTGATTATGGTAGCTGATCACATCGCATTTTCATTCACTAATTGCAAGTATCTGGTGCATTTTCACTTAAACAAAAAAGAAGAAATTAGAAATGCAATACGTATATATTGTATAAAAAATAACCAAAATATTATTTCCTTTCGAAATAAAATTATTAAAATGTAGTGAAGGAGTGAGGTGACGAGATGGCAGGAGTGTTTGTTTCCCAGCGGAAAAAGCATGTGTGCAAATGGATGACAGCACCAAGTTACAGAAACTTAGTGGACAGTCTCTAGAACTGCGTCAGTAACGGGGAAATCGTTGATAGATCACAGTAACACGAAGTAATACAAGAAGACCACACGCCATGTATTTCGCCTGGCGCCAGTTCGCGATTGCCTGTCCTCGGAGTTTCATGCCTTCCCAGATTAGAGCGCCCCTTCAGTGAAAATATAAAATTAGAAATTGTCGTCTGCTATCGAGTATCGAGGGTGTTTATAGGTTAAGTTTAGTTATGCCAAATGTCAGTTGGTGTTACGCACGCAGTGATGATGCTGGCATAATATATATATAATTATATGAATAATTCCATTAAAACAATAGGAGGAATATAAAAACAGTAGAACGAAAGTATAGATATTGAGGATTTTGCGTCTAATACATCTCTCTTTCCGTGCCCTACTACTCGAATCACAGCCCATATAAAAAAAACTCGAGATTATTGTATCAATTATTATGTAGGTTTTTAGCTCTTACACTTTGCAAAACAATTTTTTTCCACTAAACAAACAGTTTGCAATTGCACAACGGCATTAATAGGTTATGTTTATATCGGTTCAAAATTTCCATCACATTTTATCGTAGTTTCTAGAGTTTCCGCACGTAGAGCTATCATATGAGAAGACATGGAAATTGGAGGATAGTCGATTGCGATTGTGGGCTTTTTTCCACCATCCCCGCTATAGTCGTGCGATCTCCTTATAGTACTTCGTGCACAGTAACATCTGAGATAACTGTTGGAGAATAATTCAAATATTTATGCTGATAAATTGTTCACAATTGTTCAATTCTGGTTCCGCTTTGGCGTGCCGTTCTGGCACCAGAGTCTGGCATAGTAGATATTAGCCCAGACTGGTCATGATATACACCAGACAACATTAAAATAACGTAAATGGTACGAAATATGTTTCTGTAATAGTTTCACACTATATTTCAGTTCTTTCTGGGAGAATATATTGCGGAGACGTCACAATATTTCAGAAGACACTGAAATATTAAAAACATTACCTCTTGTTGTATAAGCTTGCATGTTTGGTCATGCGTAAGGACGGGAAAAATTCAAAAATGTTCTGCTTAGCTAACATTCTGAAGTAATTTGTACAATCTATAATAATTAAAATTGAATATACTTGAATATAATTTAAATTTAGGTACTTCCATTCCAAAAAATCGTAAAAAGGCGGAGGTCGAAAATTGATGAGAATCATAACACGTGTTGATCACAAAACAACACTCACGCCGCCATATTGCAAAACTGAACAATACTACCAATAAAACCAGAGATGAGTTGGGAGATTGCTCATGCAATGGAATAAGTGACTCCGTCAAAATCCGACTGCTAAAAGCGCCCTCTTGTTTCGTGGGTCAACTCCTCGGAGTTACTTCGCAGTTTTCGGCATTTTTCAGACGTTCCGCGTCGGTAATTGCTTAAGTTAGAGAATTTTAAAAATGAGTTACCACCGCATTTACAATTACAGGAGTTACCATAAAAGTAAATGATGTACTGCATATTTATTTACCAATCGAATATTAAGTGTTTATTATATAATTATTCTGATGATTCACAATTATTAGTGATTAGTTATATAATGAAAACTAATTATTTATTTTTAAAATTAAAAATTTAAATATTATATCGTTACATAGCTATTTATATGCTATAAATCATAAATTATGACATAATTTTAATACATTACCGGAAAAAGTTTTACGTTCACCTATTTTTTAATGACTGATAAGTTTTATTTATTTTAATTATGACAGAGCTAAACATTTTTATCTTTAAAATGTTGAATGCTATTAAAATTCAAAATTCGGTATAAAATCAAGTAGGGGACAAAGCCAATTTGTCCATTTTATAAAGAATTTTGAGATTTCTTTAGAAAGAAAAAATAGTATATTGTCAATTACAATACCTTAAATTTTTCTCTAAAACGCTGAAATTAAGTAACTATTATAACATATGTTTATCAGTTACAGATTGTATTAATTAATATACAGTTTGTAGCTAAAATGCATATATACTTTTACAAATTTATAGTGTTTTAAAACGAAATTTAACC
>NC_046664.1:136234324-136237005 GCF_010883055.1 Belonocnema kinseyi | reverse complement strand
GTATTTGATGACAGCACGATTTTCCAGCTTTTCCATTTTTAAGAAAAACACAGAGGCGTCTTGTTCAGTGTGCTCTGAAACCTAAACTAACATGGCAATCGGACTGAAACTATAGCTACAAGCTATCTAAGGATGGTACTATAGAACGCCACCTCAAGGTAGGCCTAGTAGCGCCATCTCTTGGTCAGGCTGGAAACTTATCAATCCACCCTCGTATATACTAGGCAGTCTGATAAGTCCCCGCCTTAGTGAAAGAAAAAATTTCAAATGCGCATAGAATGTGAAGTTGAGAGACCTCTGTCCCATTGTGGATTTAAACATAAAAAATGTGTCTTAATTTTAAAATGTTAAAGCAAGAATGTGCGAAAATATAAAGACCGAGCACGTAGCGCGAGGTAAATACATAATCGAGCGCGAAGAGCGAGATAAATGTACAATCGAGCGCAAAGCGCGAGAACCAACAGTTGCGCTCCTTAGGGGATGAGAATGTGCCAGCGTAGCGGGCACAGTTTTTATGTTCAAATCCACGCTGGAACAGAGGTCTCTCAACTTCACATTCTATGCGCATTTGAAATTTTTTCTTTCACTAAGGCGGGCCTAAAATCAGTGCATTAATTTTAGCACAATTAAATTACAATGCGGCTATATATGAGGTTATTGGAAGTACTCGCATTTGCCTAAACATTTGATAAAAATGTTTAGTGTTGCAAAATCATTTATTCTGTATCGTGAGAGGGTACCCACGCGAATCCGTGTATAAATAGAAGTTATTAAAGTAAAAATGATTATCGTGGTATTTTTTTTACTTTATTTCCAAATAAAATAATTGCAAATAAAGTAGTGATTCGCGCGCGGAGCGCGCGTATGAGCTTTTATTTTGGTTGAAAATTCGTCTTTTTGGTAGATAGTTCGTCTTCTTGATTGACAATTAATCTTTTTAGTTAAAAATTCAAATTCTATTTCCTTGAGAATTCATGTATTTTATTAACAATTTGCCTTATTGGTCGATAGAATGATTGATTTAACTGAAAATTCAACTAAACGCAGTTGCTAATGAAGCTATTTTCTTGAAAGTTAAAAAAAATTAACGAATCCAGTTGAATATTCCTTCAATTCAGTTGGAAATTCATCTCGTTGATTAAAAATTTGACTATTTGGTAGAAAATGATTTTTTAAACTGAAAATGCAACTATTTCATTTTTGGTTTAAAATTTATATTTTTCATTTGAAATGCAACTATTTGTATAACAATTGTCCTTTCTGAGTTGAACATTCCTGTATTTTGTTGAAAATTTGTCTTCTTTCATACTATCTAAATCTGAATCAGTATACGTCTAATTCAAATCAGCGTATATACACTGCTAAAACAGTGAAATGTAGCTGCTGATCAGTGAAATTTCACTGAATAACAGCTAAATTTTGCTGCTTTTTCAGCGAATATACGCTTCAAGTCCCTTATTTTATTATTTTTGTAAAACATAAATTATGTATAGTAAGAGGGGGGGGGGGTTGTACGGGTCGTTACAGGTTTGAGGGGGGCCTTGGAGAGAACCGGCAATCTGTTACGTAATTTAAGTATGGTTCTGCAATATAAGAAACGCAGTTTTTTCTTTTTCTCATATTCTCTAATAGTTTCTGCTTATACAAGGAAAGGATCCTATCAGCCCTGTCGGACCGAAGGAACCGAATGGAGCCTCTAAAAAGTACCCGTAAAGGCCCCAATGGGTCCAGATTTGGTTCCTCTTTATAAAACTAGAAAAAACAGCAAAATCAACTTTTAAAATGTTGAAATTCGGATTCTAAATTTAAATTCCCTATAGAAGGTCACGGAATAATCGCAATAGTTTTTTTTTTGCAACGGTAAAAAGTTTAAAAAAATATAAGACGTATAACGCCTGTTGACTGCTACTTACAGGCGATGCGTTTGAAGTGTATCAGTCAACAGGCGTTATAGGTCTTATATTCTTTTAAACTTTTTACCGTTGCAAAAAAAACTACTGTGATTATTCCGTTACCTTTTATAGGGAATTTTAACGTAGAATTCGAATTTCAACAATTTAAAAGTTGATTTTGCTGTTTTTTCTAGTTTTTTAAAAAGGAACCGAATGGGGACCCAATGGGGTCTTTAACGGTTACTTTGTAGAGGCTCCTTTCGGTTCCTTCGGTCCGCCAGGGAGTTGTAGGTGTACCAAACGATTTTGGAGACCGATAGAATTTTCTTCAAGGATCGAAATATTTTAGTATTATACCATTCGCAATTAAGCCATTATTTGCCTTTCGTGGTGTAGGCGTGACTCACTGAGCGTGGAAGGAAGTAATGTGAGGAAAGGGATGTAGATCTTTAAGAGTTAAGATTGATCTAGAATAATTGTGGGTCCGGATGCAATAAGGGCACATAAAATTTTTTCGTGCGAAAACGAAGTCCCCTGGAGGCTTTAGAAAAAATTTTCGAATTTTAATTTTCAAAAGATATATATGGATGTAAAATTTGATTGCGAATCTTTTTTTCTTAGGACAAAAAGTTGTAACTTTTTTAGTTTAAAAATTAAAGCCAAAAAACTTACTTTTTTGAAAAAGTTGATTTTAATCCGTTTTTCACTTCAACTCGTGATCTGTACGTCAGTTTTTGGAATTTTTGAATAAAATTTTCAGAAAATATACCTTAGGGTATCCTTCGATTC
>NC_046664.1:136232912-136234224 GCF_010883055.1 Belonocnema kinseyi | reverse complement strand
ATTTTTACATTCTCGTCAGAGAAGGTATTAGATTTATGTAAAATTGGTTCCCCCAGTTTTTGTCAAATGTCCACGTTTTTAGACCCCCTGAATCCGAAAAACGGATTTTACACGTCTCGCTTGAATAAATACAATTTTGTATGCCAGATCTTGAATTTTTCTTAATTTCAATATGCATATTAATGTTACAATTATCTAAACCTTGAAGTAAAAAACGTGACAAATGAAATTCTGTAGAAAATTCAGATCAAATTCCGATAGAAGAATTTCGTTTTACCTTCAACGCGAAATACCTTAAAAATGCATTTTTTACGTTTCATTAATATTTAAAGAATATTAAAAGTACATTGTTGGATGAATTCACATTTTAATAATGAGAATAATAACTGACAAATTCTAAACAATTGTATGTTGATTAAAAAATTTCCATTCATTTATATTGAATTTATCGGAAAGTTCTTCCTTTGAAAAGAACAACTTCTGTAAATCATAATATACGTGTTAACAAAATTCGATAAGAACAGAAATAAATATTGAAGTTCACCCCCCCCCCTCTCATCATGGAATACTCATCCCCAGTAATCTACCGAGAGTCCTAGACTCCTAGAGACTTCCCTCCTATATTTCTACCATATGATTTTATTAAAAATGGTTAAAGATCTAGCACGTCAAAGTATGTCCATTCAAAGATGTGCACTAACTTATTTAAGTCCAATTTATTTTGACTTAAATTGACATTATTAAAAGCTGACATTATTAAAACTTAAAATGACATTATTAAAAGAACGGTTAAATGCCAGAGAATTCGGAACAATTTCACAGGTTTCGCAAAGACTTCACATAGATTTAAAAGATTTTATAAAGTCTTTCATTATTCGACAATTAAGATTTCAAAGATTTCGGGTCGATTTAAAAGACTGTATAAAGACTTCAATTATTTTAAAAAGATTTCATGAAGGTTTTATTGATTTAACAAATATCACCGAATATTTCAACTAATTTGCAAAGACTTTTAAATAATTCACAAAAAGTTCTATGATTTCCCAAAGTTTTCTAAGATTTCAAAGATTTCGCCGAGATTTCATATAGATTTGAAAGATTTCAGATACCTTTCAAATATTTCACAATGATTTTTAGAGAATTTACCAGTATTTCATAAAGAATTCAATGATTTCCCAAAGAGTTCAAATATTTCAGAAAGATTTCAGATAGATTTCAATAATTGCCTAATGATTTTGCAAAGATTTTGAGAGAATTCACTAAGATTTTAGAAAGATTTCACAAAATTTTCAATGATTTCCCAATGACTTTA
>NC_046664.1:136230285-136232812 GCF_010883055.1 Belonocnema kinseyi | reverse complement strand
TTATTTCGCCAAAATTTCACGAAGAATTTACAAAGGTTGCCATAATATCTCAAAGATCTTATGAAGACTTTACAAAAATTTCAAATATTTCGCAAAGGTTTCGGATAAATATAAAAGAATTAAGAAAGGCTTCTATTATTCCACATAGATTCCAGATAGATTTTAATGATTAAACAAAGCAAGAAAGAATTGAAAGGTTTCTATATCCTACGATCGAATGAGTTTAACCATTTTATTTACGAGTAGGCAAATCAAGACTTTGGCCCTCCCTAGTCGATTTCTATCGGAGGCATTGGCCCTTGTGTCCCCTTGGCAAGGCTCCATCGCATCTGATGGACATAGGAATAGGAGGGGACAAGCCACATGCTACCTAACTTGGGCGCGGGGATTGATCATAAGTTACAAGGAGGAGTGGACCATGTTGGTTTGCAAAAGCAATAGAGGTTTAGCAATCCAAGATCTAGGTAGAACAGCCCGCCTGTTATTTAGATCCGGCAACGACATTCCTATTCTGCCGTGATTTGGAAGAACACCGTTAACTGCAAATCGGATAAAGTCACCTGAAGCAATTAACGGTAGGCGGCTCAAGGGCATTATCCAAAATGCAGTTAACGGTGATCTTCCAAATTAAGACAGTATTTCTCTCCTATTTGTATGTACATATCAAATACTAAGATTTAAACATTTTTTACGATATTGACTAAGTTCTCATTGAATTTGCTTGAAATTTAAGAAAAATACATATATCAAACGATTTTTGTATCAGAATCTCTGAAAAACAAATGACCAACTTCAATTTTTTAAATTAGACCTATTCAGAGTGATCGAAATTGAATAATGTAATTGAAAAATAATATTTTATTCGAAGCGATTAGAATTTTACAATTAAAAATTTGTCAAAGTTAAAGCTTTATTATTTAATGAAATATTAGTAATTATTAACCACTTAATTAACTATAAATATAACATAACATTTATCCTGCTAATTTGTATAATGTCTGAAACTTTGGTTTCTTAAATTAATTTACTTTTCTCATTTTTTCTGATGAGAAAGGTTAAAAGAAAATGTTTTAGGAATTTTTAAAAGTTATAATTATTCTTTTTTTAGATTTTTGCCTGTATTTTGATTCATGTCGATCAAAATTTGAATTTTCTACTTTAACATAGTATTTTTGATAAATGAAACTAAAATGACAAGTCCTACAAAAAAAATCTGGTGGGACTTTTCAAAATTTATAATTACTTTCTTGAGATTTTTTCCTGTATTTTGAATCCTCTGGATCGAAATTTGAATTTTCTATTTTTCCACTGTATTTTTTGCAAAATTAAACTAATTTATGAAGTCTTATAAAATTTGGTTAAAATAAAATTTTTTAGGACTTTTCAAAAGTTATAATTTCTTTTTCGAGAAGTTTTCTTGTATTTGAATCGTTTGGATCGAAATTTGAGTGTTCTATTTTTCCACTGTATTTTCGTAAAATTAAACTAAAATGACAAGCCCTACCAGAAAATTGAAAAAATAAATTTTGTTATGACTCAAAAATTATCATTCCTTTTTTGAGACTTTTCTCAGTATTTAGAATCCTTTGGATCGAAATGTGAAGTTTTCATTTTCCACTTATCTAGTATAAAATATTATAAAATTCACATCAATTCTGTAATCATTTCAAATTCTCCCGCCAATTGTTCAAACTCAGGAACTTTGACATATTTCAAGTTCCACAAAACTCTTAGGCCGTTTTGTTTTGGAAACCTGAGAAACATTTTTACGAATATTTTGCTAATAATTGTTATTAAATAATTCCCAATAAGCAATTAAGTAACAGTATTTTTTAAAGCATTTATTTATATAAAAATTTATTCATATTTGTATAAAAATAAATTTATACGGTTTCTTTTACGTAGATAAGATAGGACATGGGGCGGCGGTGCTCTAGGGTGCAACCCCCCCTTAGAAATCTACCAGGGAGGGACAAAGTATTGATTTGCCCCCCTCTAAAATTGATAAGAAGCCTTTATAAAGTATAAAGTAGTATTTGGAAAATCATTGAAATCTTTCTGAAATCTGCGAAATATTTGATACATTTTCAAGTGATTTGATAAATTTTTCTTCTCAGAATTTGCAATCTTTCCAGTAAGAAATAAATTCACTGTCATTTTCCGGTCTCAAAAAGTTTCTTTTTATCTCCCGTTAGTTCGGTCCAGCGGTCAGCTGGTAATTAAAGTTAAAACCAATTTGGAGGTTATAGAGCTTACATTTTCGACAAAAAACTTGCCAAAACAGATTTTTAAATCATAAATTTTCATTCAAGTAATACAGTAAGCTTAATCTCTATCTACATGTTTATATTTATAAAATCTGCTATAAGCGCCAAACTACGATACATCTAATAAAATGAGCCAGATTCACATAAGCATTTTGCTTAATTATTTAAAAAAATTATATTACTGCAGACAAAAATGTGAAAGGCTCTAATAAATATTTTTACCTTCTTGGAAATAATCGAACTAGATCCAAGAGTCCAGC
>NC_046664.1:136195655-136230185 GCF_010883055.1 Belonocnema kinseyi | reverse complement strand
GCATTTCTGTACTGGAGACAATTACAGTTGGTATCGATAATCGGACATCAATATCGATATCGATGATCGATATATCGACAGTCTAATATCGATATTGAAATAGCGAATATCGAAGTCAAAATATCGATATTTCCGATATTTCGATTTCGATGTTGCATCACTACTGTCACTTTCTCACTTTCGTTCTTGGTCTCGCTGGCGACACGTGTCATGCTGACGATTAGGCAAAAGTTGTAGCAAAAGTCTTGAGATTTTTATACGGACACCAGGAGGCCTATAAAACTCACACTGAATTTAGCGACTTCCGGCCATTGACTTGGAGTTTAAAGTCGATAATTAAAGGATAAACAGAAATATCAGTCGAGGATGTCCAAGGTAAATTTTTTTCTTTTGCTGCTGTGAGCGACGCGACGGGCGGGTCAGAATTCAGGAGCAGTGGATCTTCGTTCCGATTCAAACCGATCGCTCGCTAGCCTCTTCCGAGTCCTCTCCGTTTAGTTTATTTTTTCGTGCGTGGTTACTCGACTCAGTGCGTAGGGTCCCAGGGATTTAAGACTCTTCACTATTGTTTTGTACTGCACTTGGTCCGGGTTTCGTGCACCGGCCACGTGGTCGCAACCGATCCGTCGCGTCTTTCTTACAATCCAGAGTAGATTCCGATTTCGTTTTGTGACCTAGCGGCCTCGAATTGTACTGAGTTTTCGAAGATAATCTATCTTTTTTTTTGTGTACGAGTACATGAATATAGAATCAGTGTAATAAATTATTTTTCTTTCCTGAAGCATGGTCGTTGTTGATTTAAAGAACTACCCCCTGAGATTTCCCTGAGCCTAACATGAGATCGCTTGCTCCCCTAGCCACTTTCTTTCAGGCTTCCTGTTCGCGAATAATCTTGGTTTTTCTAGTTCTTCCTTTTTTATTTCCGGGATAGTATTTGAGAATATTTCTGGTCATTCTTTTGGTAATTTTCTTATATTTATGACCAATCTTAAGGGCCTGGCTGGCGCTCAAATTAAAACGAAGATATATGTATATTTACATGTGCGAACGTATACATATACGTATTTATTCTAAAATCACCGATCTGCCATTTGTTGAGGTGAAATAAACCACGCTCACAAGATTTTCCAAGTATTTTGAATCGTTCGGATCGAAATTTAAGTTTTTCATTTTTCCACTGTATTTTCGTATAATTATAATAAAATTGCAAGCCATAGCAAAAAATGGATGAAATAACACTTTTTGGACTTTTCAAAAGTTATCATTCCTATTTGATATTTTTCCCTGCATTTTGATTAATTTCGCTCGAAATTTGAATGTTCTATTTTTCCACAGTATTTCCGTTAAATAAAACTATAATGACAAGCCCTTCTAAGAAATGGATCAAATTAGATCTTGTAGGACTTTTCATCATTTATGATTTTTTCCTGTATTGTGAATCGTTTAAATCGAAATTTGAATTATATATTTTTCCACTGAATTTTTGTAAAATTCAAGTAATTTGTCAAGTCCTACACAAAATTGTCCAAAACAAAATTTTGAGGACTTTTAAAAAGTTATAATTCCCTTTTGAGATTTTTCCACAGATTTTGAATCGTTTGGATCGAAATTAGAATTTTATATTTTCCACTGTATTTTCGTAAAATTAAAATACATTGTCAAGTCCTACCAAAAAATGAATGTTTTAGGACTTTTCAAAAATTATAAACCCTTTTTTGAATTTTGTTCCTGTATGTTGAATCGCTCAACTCAAAATGTAAGTTTTTTAAATTTTTACAGTGTAAAATTAAACTGAAATTACAAGCCCTACCAAAAAATGGATAAATCTAACTAAATGTTCAAGTGCCATAAAAAAAATGGTTAATATAAAATTATTTAGGACTTCAAAAGTTATAATTCGTTTGTGAGTTTTTATCTGTATTTTGAGTAGTTTGGATCAAAATTTGAATTTTCTATTTTATGACGGTATTTTCGTAAAATTAATCTAAATTATCAATTCGAATCAACACATTTTTAAATAAAATTTGTTAGGCCTTTTAAAAGTTATAATTCCTTTTTCATTTTGTTTCCTGTCTTTTCAATCGTTTGGATCCAAATTTAAATTTTCCACAGTATTTTCGTGAAATTAAACAAAATTGTCAAGTCTAAAAAAAATTGCTAAAATAAAATTATTATTCAGGATTTTTCACAAGTTATAATTGCTTTTTGAGATTTTTGCTAGCATTTTGAAACGTTTGGATTAAAATTTGAAATTTCTATTTGTCCACTGTGTTTTCTTTAAATTAAACTTAATTGTCAAGTTCTATAAAAAATGGTAAAAGTAAAATTATTAAGGACTTTTCAAAAGTTATAATTCGTTCTTGAAATTTGTCCACGTATTTTTAATCGTTTGTATCGTAAATTTAAATGTTCTATCTTTCAACTGTATTTGCGTAAAATGAAACTACATTGTTAGTTTTAGAGTTCAAATTTTTACATTCTCATCAGAGAAGGTATTAGATTTGTGTAAAATTTGCTCTCCCCCCCCCCCCCCCCCCCCGCTTTTTGGCAAAGGTCCACGTTTTGAGACACCAGAATCCGAAAAACAGGTTTTTACGAATGTTCCCTGTCTGTCATGTATGTATGTATGCATGTATGTATGTATGTCAGGCTGTGGGCACAATAACTTTTGAAAAAATTAATCTATTCGATTGGCCTTTGGCACACTCTCTAAGTGTCAGAAACTAAAGGTCAAGTTCGTTAGCTAGCTATTTTTAATGAAAATTGAAAAAGCAAGCGTATTTTGAAAATTTTAAGACCATTTTTTTCAAGTTTCAAAAATTTTCTGTACAGATTTTCATAGTATTCAAAAAGACGAACAATTTATCTCAATGACATATTTTGATTAAACCAAAATTTACCAGAGTTATAGCATTTATACAATTCCAAATGACACACGAAAATCAATATTTTAAGCGAAATAACGCACGACATGAAAAAAGTCAGGAAAAGAAAAATGTTTCTTTTGAAATGCCCAACAAGATTATCATAACAACTTTTTGAATTTCCTTGAAAAATCGAAACTTTAAATTTTGATAGCATAAAAAAGAATGGAAAATCAAAAATTGCATTTTGCGATTAAACTCTGCAAAATAGGTGAAAAGGTGGTAATACAAAATTTAAAAAGATCTACAAATTTGTTATGAATGACTTGTTGATTATCTATTTCACAGTATTTGAAAGATTCTCATTTATATAAATGTGTATGTAAAAGAAAGAAAGAAAAAATAAGTTTTTGGTTTCGTATCTAAATGAGGTCCGGGAATGTGAAAATGAGATCATATGAACTCACATCTAACACAACGCTGCTGAATGTTGGTGACCATCTCAACATGAAACACTAACCAGGTATTACTCCCGGTTGAAACTAATTCCCCCCCCCCTCCCCGCATCCCCTCATTAATGAAAGTTTCATGAATCACTGAGGTTAGGGATATAATTTAGAATTTAAAAAGGTAAGGATGATATGTAGACTATATGTGTAACGTTTAAATCATAAAAATATAATGGGAAATGAAAAACTTCAGTTTCTTTAAAACCGGCAGAAGTTGCAATAATATGTCCAATAACCAATTTTTTAAAAAAGAATGCGCATTTTTTAAACGAGACAATGAAACTACGTCTATCTTAATATCAATGCATGTTAAGAATTTCAATAATACAGATTCATGGAAAATATATACGAGTTGAGATACAAATTTGAGTGCGAAGCACGAGATACATGATGAGAATGTATTCGTTAAAGCTGAAGGAGCTTTAACAAAAAAGAAGTCACTATCACCAAATCACGGTTGTCGCGGCTTTGACTTTGTATTACCCTCCACAAACCCTCCTCAATAACCAATTTTTTTAAAAAAAGAATGCGCATTTTTTAAACGAGACAATGAAACTACGCCTGTCTTGATATCAATGCATGTTAAGAATTGTAATAATATAAATTTATGGAAAATATATACAAGTTGAGATACAAATTTGAGTGCGAAGCACGAGATACGCGATAAGAATGTATTCGTTAAAGCTGAAGGAGCTTTAACAAAAAGAAGTCACTATCACCAAATTACGGTTGTCGCGGCTTTGACTTGGTAATACAAAGACCGAGTGGAAAGCGCGAGATAAATATATTATCGAGCTCGAAGCGCGAGAACCAACAGTCGCGCGCTATAACTTGCCAGCGAAGCGAACCGCACGTGTAGCGCGCAATGAGGATGTGCCCGCGAAGAGGGCGGATTGTTTTTATTTTATGGAACGTGAAAAATTTTTGCGAACACGGAAAAAACCGGGAGATGCCGGGAAAATTTTTTTCTTCGATTGAAAAGCCTACCCTGAACCTCGTATTCGATGTACGGTTAATGGACCTCGGATTCAGAATCAGCTTAGATATTTTGTATTTATATTCCCCGCGCACGAAGAAATAGTTAAACCACCGCCTCCATCCTCATAAAGAAGGGTGAAAAGGCAAGAAATGATAAATAAGTGTAGAGTAGATATTAGGGAGTTGATAGTGTATTTTATTAAGCAAATACAAGTTTAGCAGCCCCTTATCTCTTAAAAAAATGCCGTTAACAAGCAAGTGATAGCTTTTTCAGTATTTGAGGGGGTGGCGGGGTGGAAAATACAGGGTTAAGAATAGTACATTTAGGGTGGAACGGACGTATTATTTTATTAGATAAAATAAATAATTGTGAAAAACGACAATTACGAAAAAAGGATTCAACAAAACCTGTTTACAAATGTTTGTCAAAAATCGAGCGCGCAGCGCAAGTGTCACGATGAGAATGTGTACTTCAAAGCCTACAAAGTTTTGAGAAACTAAATATTTTACTGTACTTAATTAAGTAGAAAATTCAGAAAATAAAGACATATGTAAATACCGCGATCTAAAAACAGATCTTTTTGATGAAGTTTTATTCAAGCATTCCAAATGCAAATAATAAACATCCTAGCACGAAGCGCGAGGTAACCCATTATCTAGCGCGAATTAAGATAATAAACATACGTATGTTTAAATACCAATACATATTATAAATTGTAATAATATAAATTTATAAAAATAATTCATTTTTCATCGTAGAAGAATTCGCATTTTAGACAAAATCGAGTGCGAAACACGAGATAGGTGATGAAAATATCTTCGATAAAACCGAAACTAACAGTCGCGCGCCCCAGGCGCGCTGGAACTTCCGCGAGAAGCGAGCCTCACACAAAGTGCGCGACGAGAATGTGCCTGCGAGGCGGACAGATTTTTTGAAATAAAAATCGTTCGATTTAAATGTAATTATTTTTGTTTAAAAATAACAATTTCAGGTGAAACACAACAACATAACCTAAATTTATTCAAGAATTGTAAATATTTAATATTCGATTAACATGCCATATACCACACCCATCGTCCCATCGTGTTCAAGAGACTTATCACCTACCAACTACAGTGGGTACCCAGGGAAAGGAAAAACTGTTTCTAAGGAGTATAACGTGGAGGTATTAGATGTGTGTAAAACTCCCCCCCCCCCCCTAAGGCTGTCATAACAACTTTTTGAATTTTTTGAAAGATAAAAAATTCAAATTTTGATCAAACAAAAAAATAATGAAAAATAAAACATTCTGTTTCGTGGTGTAACTATGCAAGTTACAAAAAAAGATTAATTGAAAAAAGGTGCATAAAAAATTGTCAATCATATTTTAATAGGATGCGTAGTTTATGTTTTATTCATAAAAAACAACATAAAAAGTATTTAAAAAATTTGATTTTTGGGGAAACAGACACAAACTACGAAATAAATAAATAGACGAAATTTATTCACCCAGAAAAGTGCTCCAAATCCGTTACAAATAATTTTTATGCAAAGGGTTGTTTTTATCTTAAACTTCGTTTTAATCTTTAAAAAAAACATTGAAAATAAAAAATTAATTTTCCTGAATAACAAAATAGATAATTTAGAGAAGGCGAACTCTTTAAATTATAAAAACAAGACAGTAAAAATATATCTGTTTCAATACCCATAAATATAATGAATTTTAATTATATAAATTGATTCAAACGATACATTTTTCAGAGTAGCTGAGAATAAAATTTAGAGCAAAATAAGGAACAAACATAATAAATAATTCATTATAAATAAAATTTGTACTTAATTTTGCAATAACTAAATAAACAATCCTGGGCCGAGATACAAAAATAAATGTTATATACATTTGATATAATAGTGATGAACGCAATGTAGAAAAGTTCGCATTTTGGAAAAAAATTGAGGGCGAAGCACTCGGTACCTGATGAGAATGTGTTCGTTAAATCCGAAGGAGCTTTAACAAAGGATAATTCGCAATCGCCGAATTACAGTTTTGTAGATACTTTGACTTTTAATTTTAAAAAGTTTGTGCACAAATGAGAGGAAGTATAAAGACGCGCTGCAACTTGAAAGCCATACAGACTGCAAGTTTTTAAGTGTTTTTGCCGCGAAGATTTAAGCCTTGACTTAAATAAGTAATTCATAATAAAAACATTAAAAATTACAAAAATTGCTAAAATTATAATAAAATAACAATTATTATAGTAAAGTATAGCAAAATATACTCATATTTTACAATTTACAAAATAATAAAATATATCCTTTGATCTGAATTCTCGAAATTTAAGGTAATAACTTGTTTTAGAGAAAATTTCGAACCATAAAAAATACATTTAGGTGTTCCATACATTTTTAATCAATAAGTATATTATGGATTTCATAGGAAACAAATGAATTTAAAAGTCCGTAATATACGGAGAGCTAGCTACATAAAACAGCCTCGATTTGGAACCCAAAATCAAAGCTCGAAAGTTGTGAGAAAAACATTAATACATCATCAAATGGCTACTCTGCCAGTCTGCATCTTTTACGTATGAAAATGGCAGCCAGTTTTCCACGATGTGAATTTTGCCAAAAAAATCAATAAGGTGGCCGCGTCAAATTTGTTTAAAAACATTTTTCATGTGTCAACTAAGAGCGGTGAAATAGTGGCAGAAGTTTAGTCGTTTGGAAAACCTTTGGCAGAAGCAAATCAAAAGTCTAGGGAAACCCCCTCCAAAACTTGATACGGTTCGCGCGCCCAGCTTTTTCCCCGACATTTTCAGACCTTAACTAAGAGCTGTGTGTAATGGTAGAACTTTAGCATTATGCAAAACCCTTGGCAAGAGTAATTTATTTGGAAAATGTTAACTTAATTAAATACACGATTGTTCGCTAAACTTGCATGTTGAAGCTATCTTTATATATACCATTACAACTATTTTCAAATTTTACCCCAATTTGAAAAAAATCATCACGATACGATTAAAACTCGCTGTAAAAGTCCAATTTTTTCTTGCGCATCCAATTTTAAGCCAGTGAAAAGAATTATGGGTGAAAGGAAATTGGAGGACACTTTTTACTTCACTGGTATTACTCATAGGAGCACAAGTGTAAATCGTGGATATGATTGGATATTCTTTTTATTCTTTCCATTGCAATCTAACATATATTTATTTGTTTAAACAACATAATATTTTTGGGGCGCCTTGGCATGGCTTAGGGGCGCTAACCTAGGGGGCGCAGCCGGGAACCCCCGGCTGCTTTCCCAAGCCAATCCTCCACTGACCAACTACATTCTGTTTCAGGCTTTTTAAAATTATTTACAGGATGAAGAATTTGACGATCTCACAGATCTGAAAATACACTGGACGAATTTTTCAATTCGCGACGAAGAGAATTCTGGACTGCAGGTATGCCAAGTCTACCAGAGCTTTGGGCACAAGTTTTAGATTCAGAGGGAACCTACATTACTGTATAATCCTTTACTGTTAAAATAAAATGTTTTTCAATTTTACTTGTGTTGTGTGTCGCAAGACTTTCTTAACAATTCAATATAATAATAATAATACGAAATAATAAATAAATCACGACTTTAATGAAAAGATCCACAATTTTAAGCACTTAAAAATTAAAAGTACATGGGTTACTCTTAAAAGCTGTAAGTTTGACAAGTTCCATTTTTAGCGTATTGTAATTTAAAAGCATTTCGTTTTTATTTTGGAATATAACTTTTTTTAAATCATTTAAATTTCAAGCTCCCAATTTTTAATTTACTTAATTCTGGAGGTTCGAATTCAAATTTGAATATTTGTTTCCCCAATTTTTTAATTTTGAGTACATGAAGTTTAGAAATTATTCAATTTTTGATATTTTCAATTTTATTAAATCTGAAATAATTGTTAGTTATCAAGCATTTATTTGGAAAAAAGTTGAATTTGGAATTCATCATTAGTAAATTGTTAATTTCAAATTTCTCATTCTGAACATGTAATATTTTTGAAGGTAGTTCAAGTATAAGTCAGATCTCTGGAAAAATAGTTTTTCTATTTCCTATTTTATTTTAATTGTGGGTTTTTTAAGTGATTTTTTTTACTAATCGCTTCCTTTATCACTTTATGGCTTATTTTTCCTCAGAAAATATTATCTACAACTCTGCTTTTTCCAAGTTTAAAAGTAATTTTTTTTATGGTTGAATTAATTTTATCTAAGAAATTGTTTTTTAAACAAATAACTATAATTGAAGATTAGTTAGTTATTTTTGAAATTGGAAACAGATTTTTAGGGAATATTTTGCCTAAAAACTGGACATGATGCATTTCAAACAATATGAGATCTTGTTATGAGTCACTTACTGCGTATGCTTTTGATTGCACCTGTCAATTAGGCTTTTTCTTGCCTTGGTAGAATAAAGATCATTGAATAAAGGTCAGCTTACAACCGAATTAAATTTGTTTAATTATTTTATTCAAATCCCTTATTCCAAGTCCTTACGTTAGGTTTTTAATTGATTTTTCATTGGCCGGATATTTACTAAGCCCTGCAAATGTCTTGGCTTAATTGGCTGGATATTTATCAAGCCCTGCACATGTCTTGCCTTCATTGGCTGGATATTGACTAAGTCCTGTCAATGTCTTGCCTTAACTGGCCGGATATTGACTAAGTCCTGCTCATGTCTTGTCTTAGTTGAACGGATATTTACTAAGCTCTGTACATGTCTTACCTTCATTGACTAAAGTGTGCCCACTGGGAGGAGATTAAAAACTAGAATTGCTGAACACAAAATACACTGTACAATTGGGAATTTAAATACAGGTTTGTCAGAACACTCTTGGAATTATAATCACTATTTCGATTTCGAATTCAGCAATATTAAAATATTAGCTTCTGAAAAAATACTTATCAGAGACGTATTATTGAATCTATGTTCATAAAAAAATTTCGAAATATTTCTATTAATTTACAAAATGAAATTTTAAATATTAATAAAATTTAACAAATCATAATTAATTAATGTCATCTTTGTTTAGTTACAAAAAAATTTTCTTCAAATTTTTAAAATACGTACAAATTATTTTAAATATTATACAAAAAATGTACACGTATTGACTAAAAAATTGGAATGATTGTTATTTCGCATACAAATCGTTTTAAACTAAGGTATTATTTAAAAAAAATATTTTTTACTCATAAATAATAATTTTTTAAACTATTTATATTTACTTTTATTATGTATTAGCTAATTATAATTATTATTTAGATAACCTGAAAAAGGCATACAGTGATGCCGAAACGTCGTCGTCGAAGTTTAAATTTGTTTTAAAAACAAATGGAGTTGAAATAATAGCTCTAATTTGTTTTTACTTTGCCGTGACCGTAAGACAGAAGGAATATTTTTTCTACAATTGATTACAATATTGTGATTCTGGGTTAGAACTAGATTAAAAAAAGAAGTTTAATGAAGTATAATTCTGACTTAAAACATTGAATTTTTCATAAGATTAAAATTTTTACTCCGAACAGGAAATACTCAAACAAAGTTGTTATTCTGATTTGAAACTGGGAATTTTACAAAAAACGTCTGCTTTTAATTTAGTGCAGGGAATAAAAAAAAAATTTTTAATTCTGAGCTAGAACTTGAAAATTAAAAAAAGAATAACTATAATTAAAAGATCTGGAAAATGAAAAATTTATCGAAAGTGAATCGCCAAATGATCGGAAATTGAAAATCATCCATCTGGTTGACTCTATAAATGAAATTTCTTTGTTACTTTTTAGTGGCGACACAATTAAATTTGTATCTAAATGAAGACAGTACAAATGTTCTCATCTGATGAACGGCACCAAAAAGTGAAAGGAAGGCGTAAACAGCTAAAGCCTAAACAAGTAGGATATATACTTAATGAATGGATTAATAAACAACATCTAGCTCTTTCACGCCTGAGTTTTCGATAGAAGATATATTTTTCTTTCGACAATGTATAGTATGAATTATATAAAAGTAGACAAATAAAAGCTATATACTCTATAAAGGTATTCTTCCTATTAAAAATTCTTCTTAACAGCTAGTATTTTTTCACATATATAAGACAGCCAATCAAATTAAATTGATAAAATTCTAATTGAGTTTTGAGTATAATTGAAAATCAGAACAATACTAAAAGTGTTAAATTGCTTTTTATTGAAAAAGGCATATTTCATTCAAATTTAAGTGTAAAATTTTTGAAAGCACTAAAAGATGGATCTTTAAATTAAGTAACACTTTTAAGGGCATGTGATACTTACAAAATTATCGATTTGACCATTTTTAGGTTCCCCCACCTTTTTTTCTAGAATAATAAATGTTTTGTCTTAAAAATTTGGGAAATGATAGCGAACATGCTAACGAAGGTCCCTGCACACTTTTTTTGTCGGTTAATTTGAAAAATTTAATTTTGCTAAATTTGATCAAGGGCATATGATACTTCGTCGTGTCGTCAATCGGGTACAGTTCCCTCGACTTTTTTCTAAAAAATGAAAATTTTTAAAAACTGAATTCGGAGATGCTATAAAATATCATAACGGATGTCCCCGGACTCTTTTTTGAGGGATAATAACAACAAAATTATTGTGCTAAATAAAAATTGTATGCATTATTTTGAGGTTATGTCGTTTTTCATCTCTGCCTTTCCGAGAGTTTGGAAATTATTATTGAAATAAACTTTTTTAATTGCCTGCAAACAAAGTTAGTTCCGGGAGATTAGTTACTTTGTTTATTTGTTGGTCCAAATTTTTCGACCAAAAATATTGTGTAATTTGAAAGTGACGCTCGAGAGAATTGTAACACATATAACCTCGAAATATACACGCACGTTGTTAGCAATATCAAAATTTTTTGATAAAAAAACACAAAAAAGTGTGCGGGGACGTCCGTTAGCATGTTCGCTATCATTTCCCAGATTTTGAAAACAAAAATTTCTTATTACTAGAAAATAAGTTGCATGCTGTGTGAACTGAGCATTAGGACGATAAGGAAGAGGGGATTGCGTGAATGTGTGTGGGCAGGAAGTGAGTCTTCTGAGAAACGAGGGAGAGAGAATTTCCGAAATGCGAGCGTGGCGAGTTGAGTTTTGTATTGCTTAGGACTTTTGTATGTATGATAAACGGCATACTTAATTGTGAGTACTTAAATGCGAGTAATCTATTTTATAGACCTGTTTTCCTGTATAATTGTATCAATCGTGGGATTATGCCAAGAGTAATCAATAAAAGTTATAATATTCTAAGTATGGGGTGCTGGATCTAATTCCTTCCCATTGTGCTCGCGAGTGAAGAAAACCTAGAAAGAATAAAAATTAAAACTGATTTACGAAGCAGCTATTCTGGTGTTCGAGATACAGTTTTCTTAGTGTGCCATGGATACATAAATGCTGCCGATGTCTGCCTTCCATGGAACGAGTCCTGGAAACACTTATATTGTCCTGAAAAGTCCGACAACGAGAGTCACGCTTGAGAAGGATGGGCAAAGGATCGATATTCCAAGTTGTTCCCCACAAACTCCTAATGGGGCACTAGGACGAGATTTTCTTCTACAAAATTGGATTGCAGCCGAGTATACGAGAGGAGGGATGTGGCATTGAGAACATCACCATTTCACATAGAGCTGAGAATTTCATCGCCGGCGTGATCATCGTCTTTTGGCAGCCATGATGGACCCAAACGGCGTGAGTCGAGAAGAATCGACCAACGACTTTGAGCGATTTCAACGAGGTTTGTACAGCCGAGAGGGGCAAAGGGAACGACGACGTGGTCGTTCTACACCATTTCAAGGTAATCGGTCCACGCAATCTAACTATGACGATTCTCATCAATCCTTTGTAAACGAATCTTCGCGGGTATGATGATCAAATCCTGGTGCTAATGAATCAGGTTATTTAGCAAAATATGGCGCTGACTCAACAGCTAGCTCAGAATCAAGGACTGCAACGCGAATTTCATATTATGCCTGATTTTTCAAAAACAGTCGAAAGCTTCGACGGGGAAAAAGGTCCCCAGGAATCTAAATTATGGCTTGAGCAAGTTGAAACAGCAGCCTGTGTTAATAAATGGCCTGAATCCTTTTTAATACAAATCGTAAAGTGTCACCTGTCAGGTGCTGCGCGCGCCTGGTTCTTGAGTCGTTAGAAGTACCTTACGAGTTGGGAGTTGCTCCAAGAAGCATTTTGCAAAACTTTCATACGCGAAATCGATTTACCAGAAGCATTTAGTAAAATGCAATACCCAAACGAGACTTTGGCTTCGTACTTTCACTATAAAAGTCACGCGAACTAATGATAAGCGCATCAGCTGCGCCTCACGAAGATGAAGACGAGCTTCTAGAGGATCTCGAGAGATTGGACAGAACGGTTACAAATTTTCATAAAAACAATACGCGTAACGATAAAAGATGAAATTTAAGAACAGAAAATAGTAATGCGAGAAGCGAGAATAATAACGTGAAAACAGATAATAGTTACGTAAAAAATAAAGAAACGCGCCCGAAACAGAGTGGGACTACGACGGATAAAAATAACAGGAACGAAAGTCAGGGTAAAATGAAGTGTTTCAATTGCCAAAAGATCGGACACTTCGGACGCGAATATACAGAGCCAAGGCGTGAACCATTTTGCACAAATTGCAAAAAGAAGGGACATGGAACGCGTGCCTGCACAAAACCACGACGTTTGGAGCATCCAGTTATAAACACGGTTGAAAATACATTCAACGAAACTTCGCATAAACATAGTAAAACAGTCAAAATTAATGGGAAAACTGTGGAAGCTTTAATAGATGCAGGGAGTGTCTTGTGTATACTTAAGGCGACAGCGGTCTTATGAGAGGGATTCGAGATAGAGCGAAAAACGAGGGAGATCAAGGGATTCGGTGCGGAAGGAAACGTTGTCAATTCCGTGGGCATGGTACGCGGAGACATTGAAGTTGATGACGTGAAGTGCTCGAATGCTTCCCTTCGCGTAGTTCCGGATAACGTCCAATCGTAGGACGCGATCATAGGACGCACTTTTACTGAACAACCACACGTCGCGTATTTAAAGGTCGATGACCAACTAATTTTCCGAGATCGAGCAAGGTTAGAGTTACTTAAAATCGAGCTAGACCGAATCGAGGTGCCGAGGCATACGACAACTAAAGTAGACCAAGAATTACAACCCGCGACAATGAATTTTCTACAATTAAACGTAGAAGAAGAGGAAATGACTCTAGGTGTCATGAACACGAGCAATGACCCAGTGAAATTGAGTCAAGGTGCAAAAATTGGTGACTCAATTCTTAAAATTGAAAACGTACCAGAGTTGACCCCGAGAATCGAACCAGTGAAATCGGACGAGATAATTACTGGTAATAAAATTACGAGTTCTCAACGCGAATCGTTGATCGAGATGCTGAACGAGAATCGGCACTGTGTTGCACAAAACCTAAACGAGTTAGGCCACACTAAATTAATCGAGATGGACATAGTTGAGAAACCAGGACCCGTTCCTGTATGTTTAAAACCCTACCGCCCGTCACGCGAAGAAAGCGAAACAATGAAGGAAATAGTGGACAAATGGAAGGAAGCCGGGATCGTAACCGAGACGTCATCACCGTACGCAAGTCCCATTCTACTAGTGCGACGGGAAAACGGAAAGCCTCGTCTAGTAGCTGACTTCTGACGCCTAAATAGCCAGACCCTGAGGATTCAGTATCCTCTACCCAATATAGATGAGTATCTTGAGGCAATATCCGGGGCTAAAATATTCGCGACCCTGGATCTGGCAAACGGTTATCTCCATGTTCCACTCAAAGCGGAAGTGCGACATAAGACCGCGTTTATTACACCGGATTGTACAGGATTGTACTGGGAAGAACTCCTGGAGAGACTAAAATTAGCGCTAGATGCTGTATCTAAAGCCGGACTAACCCTAAACATCGAGAAATGTAGATTTGGGCTAGAGAAAGTAGAATTCCTAGGGTTTCCGGTTAGCTCCAAAGGAGTAGAACCTGGCGAGGGTAAGGTTCGCGCAATTGATGAGTTCCAGGTGCTGCAAGACATACCTGCAGTACGACGTTTCCTGGGACTAACGAATTTCTTTTGCCGCTTTGTGCCAAATCTGTCAAAAATAGCCGCGCCGTTATCTAGCCTAACGCGTAAGAATGCGAGCTTTAAATGGACTAAATCTCAAGAGGAGGCCTTTCGCAAACTAAAACGATCTCAGACTAGTCTACGCAATTAGCCGAAGAACTTCGGATATCGAATCGCGTTATCCCTCGAGTAAACTAGAACTTCTCGCAATTGTGTGGGCGTGCGAGAGACTGCGCACATTTCTGGTCCCATTAAAGTGTATCGTGGTAACAAACTGCCAAGCTTTAGTTTTTCTAAACACTGCAAAAATCAAGTATCCTCAAGTTTCGCGATGGGCTTATACTCTATGTGATTATGAATTTACGATACGACACCGAAAAGGGGATCACATGAAGCATGCGGATGCGCTTTCTCGAGCTCCCATATCCGAAGAAAACGCACAGGAATCCGCCAAGATCGAAATAATCGCGATAACGACTAGAGAGGACGAGATTCTATTACACTAGAGATCAGACGAAAGGTTAAAGAGGTTAATCCAAATTCTCGATAAAGCGGACGTGAAAAGGACAAAAGACGAACGCGGGACGATATAGAAGTTCTATTATACGTCATTCCAGCTTCCATGCGAAAAGCATTGACAATACGTTATCACGACTTGGCAGGTCATCTAAGTGTCGATAAAGTCCTCGCGAAAATGCGTCGTTATTATTACTTTCCTAACATGCGCGGGTATATAAAAGAGCATATAGCTGGGTGTCTGCCATGTATAGTGAACAAAAAGCCTAGAAGCCGCCAGCCAGGGGAACTACACCCTATCCCGCCAGGAAATCGGCCTTTCGCGACGGTTCACCGGGACCACTTGGGTCCCTTCCCATTTAGTACCCGAGGTAACCGATACGTTCTCACGATAGTCGACAACTTGACCAAGTACGTTGCGCTTGAAGCCACGAAAACCACGGAAACGACAGTGACAATCAATAGATTTAATAAAGTCGTTGAACAATTCGGCGCGCCACACCGAGTAATCTGCGATAGGGAACGAGCTTCACCTCAGAAAAATTTCGCCATCATTGTGAAAAACACGGGATAAAATTAACATTCAATTCGAGTAGGCATCCTCAGGCCAACGGCCAAGTTGAGCGCGTTAATCAGTCGATCTTCGCGCCTCTACGAGCTGCAGCCTGGGAAGGGAATGAATCCGAATGGGATATTAAACTAAAACAAATCGCGAGAGACATAAATTCATCAATTAATGAAACCACGGGTAAAGCGACCTACGAGGCACTATACGGGTATCTACCTCGTTTTGAAGAAGGGGTAACTAGAGAATTAACCGAGAACTGCGAAATCCATCGAGATCCGAGGATAGTCCGCGAGGACATAACTAAAGAAATCGAAAAAGCCCTAAAGGTATATAAAGAAAGATACGATGAACACCGAATCGATGGGGTAAAGTATGAAATAGGTGGCATTGTTTATGTTAGCGTCAAACCAACTTCTACCGGGGAAAGCACAAAGTTACAGTCTCGTTATCGAGGTCCATACGTAGTTATCCGAAAAATCCCGAGTGATACCTATGAGATTCAACCTATTGTGAAACGTCGAAGACTAAAATATCCTCTTACGACCCATGTGAGCCAATTGAAAATTTATCGAGGTTCCACAATGTACGAAATTGATCGAAATGAGATTGAAAGCGATCCCGAAGACGAGAGCGAACATCCATTAACCGAGAACTCGTACAGTCCTGAAGGTGACAAAGATTTAAGCAGTAGTTCTCTAATTACAAAATCGAACGATATATCGGTTAAGAAACGACCAAAGCGCACTGTACGGAAACCTGCTTATTTACAAGACTACGTGCGATAAATCCACCGCGAAGTGGAGACAAAATCATTTTTTATGTAAACTAAACTGCGAACGTACATATATGCGGCGAGTCGTTATTATATAGGTTTATAGTCGTACAGAATATTGTGTTGAAGAGACGAAGAATTGGTATAAAGAGAATAATCATGTCGTTCCTAGATTTATAAAACTATGCTACTGTACAAAGAGAGAAAACTCGACTGTCACGTATGTTTGTTTAAAAAAAAGGGGGAGCTTGAGGCAAGCTCAAGTAAGGTTGGCCGAATATTAGAAAATAAGTTGCACGCTGTGTGAACTGAGCATTAGGACGATAAGGGAGAGGGGATTGCGTGAATGTGTGTGGGCAGGAAGTGAGTCTCCTGAGAAACGAAGGAGAGAGAATTTCCGGAACGCGAGCGTGGCGAGTTGAGTTTTGTATTGCTTAGGACTTTTCTATGTTTAATAAACGGTATACTTAATTGTGAGTACTTAAATGCGAGTAATCTATTTTATAGACCTGTTTCCCTGTATAATTGGATCAATCGTGGGATTATTCCAAGAGCAATCAATAAAAGTTATAATTTTATCATAGGAAAAAAGCGGGGAGAATCTAATGCCCTTAATTAGCATGGTGCTCAGGAATTAGTATCGATTTGATCAGTGTAAGATTCCCCCGGCTTTTTTCCCAGATTAATAAATATTTTGTCTTCATAATCTGGAGAATGATGGTGAACATGCTAACGGACGTACGTGCACACTTTTTTGTCGGTTAATTCCAAAAAATTTGATTTTGCTAAGAACGTGTGTGTATATTTCGAGGTTATGTGTGTTACCATTCTCCCGAGCGTTACCTCAAACTACACAATATTTTTGGCCGAAAATTTTAGACTTACAAATAAACATATTAACTATGTCCCGGAACTAACCTTGTTTGGAGGCAATCGAAAAAGTTTATTTCATAAATAATTTCCAAATTATCGGAATAGCAGAGCTGAAAAACGACGTAACCTCAAAATAATGCAAATGCATACAATTTTTATTTTGCACAATACAATTTTTTTGTTATTATCCCTCAAAACAGAGTCCGGGGACGTCCGTTATGATATTTTATAGCATCTCCGAATTCAGTTTTAAAAAATTTTCATTTCTGTGGAGAAAAATTTGAGGGAACTGTTTTCGACTGACCATACAACGAAGTATCAAATGCCCTTAAGGGGTCAGTCCACTTTGAAATTTACAATTCTTTTATTTTTTCACATGATTTGAAAGAATATATATTCAGAAATATTTTGTAAACATTTCAAGAAAATCCGAGCACTCTAACTATATTTTTATTTCACCTGAACATCACTACCTTATTCCGCCTACCTGCGAGTATAGCGCGCTCGACCGACCTATCTGCCTTTTAATCCCCTGCCTTTAATCATGTGCCTTTTAATCACTTAAAAAAATTTTAAACGCGTTTTTAATCCCCTGCCTTTAATTATATGCCTTTTATTAATTATTAAAAAACCTTAAACTCGTTCTTAAATACGCTGTTAATCCCCTGTCTTTAATTATCTGCCTTTTAATCACTTGAAACAATATAAAACGCGTTTCTTTCAAACAACGTTTTCAAAGTCTAGCTCCATCGTATCTCAAAAACTAATCAACCGATTTTCATGAAATTTGGACCAGATATTGTAGACATAATTTGCACCAAGATGACTTTCAGTGGTTTTAAAATTTAAATTTTTTCTATATTTTTTGTGGCAAAAAACAGCAAAAAAAAACGTGTTTTTTTCAATCTTTTTTGTTTTTTATCCGCCATTTTTTTATTTCTTGTCAAAACTTTAAACAAAAGGGTCATTTTGTAGCTGGTGTCATACTGAATCTAAAGCACTTTAATTTTTTTGTTTTGGAAAAGCTCTTTTTGAGTTCTGATGGAGCTACCTCACCTATCCATTTTTGAGGCGTTACGTTAATACTTATAATACTATTTAATTATTTATATTAATACTATATATTATATTATATATTATATACTATTATATTAATTATTATTTAATTATTATATTATATTAATATACTATATTAATACTAATTATAAAAAAGAAAATTTTTTTAAATGTATTTTATGACTTCATTTGTCAAACCCAAAAAGTTTATATTACTATCTATAATAGATTTCTAAAAAAATCCCTAAAATACCCGTTTTTCGAGCGTAATTTTAAGTAAAAATATTATTTTTATTCAGAAAATTGTGTTTTCTTAGCGTCGGTGAATGTTTCGCTGAATATGTTTAATTTTTAACCGTTGTAAGTCTTACCTGCAACAAATTTTAAATTTTTCCTGTGATCGTTTTAAACCTGGTGTCCCGATTTATAGCTCAAATTCACTGATACTTTGCCTTTTTCCCATTATTGCTAAGAGCGCCGTAGCGGACGACAGCAATAAAATTTAACTTCATTTTTTCTGTGATATTAGTGCATTATAATATCGTGGAAAGCACCGGGCACTTGTTGTACGTTATCATATTGCGATTTCTTGCAATATAGAGATTTTGCGATATTATTGTGCGATATCTTTTTCTCCGTGTGTTATGTAGCTAGGCAGGGAAGCCGACGTTTTTTGTCTAGCACGTTTTTGCAGAACGAGTCATAGGGCCAGGGACATCCTTTTGACCTACGACTCGTTATTTAAAAACGCGCGAAACAAACAACACATTCTTCACTTAACGCACACGAAATTTTCTTACAAAAATGTTCGAAATACGCAGATCTTCGCGTTTTGTGAAGCGATACTAGGAGACGAAAGCACGTAGGTGCGGCCGTAGGACGGTTGGAAGGTTCGGGGGGCGAGGCCCCACGTTATTAAAAAAAATACTTATATAAAAATATAATACACCCGGTAACAAGCGTTGAATTCAGAAAAATTAAGAATTTGTATTCCTATGAATACGCGAATTTTCCTCCGTCTAAAAATCCCCCGACGGGAACAGAAAAAGTGCAAATCCTATTCATCCCAATCGACTTAGTAAAATATAACGAAAGCATTTATTTACCCCATTTTTCATTATTAAATTTTTTTATAACTTTAAAGTTCGAAAAATATTCAAATTTATATTTATTTATATTTTCATAATTTATTTAAACGTCTTAAAAAATGAAACAAAGAAATTTATGAAAATGTGTGAATTTAAATAATTTTAACTCTAGAGAGGCAGAGTTGAATTGGTGAGAATTAAAATGTCAGAATTTACATTCCACATGAAGGAATTAAAACATCTTATTACACATATTTTGTGAGCCTATTAGAAGGAATTAAATAAAATCAAAATATGATTACTCCTAGACAATAAAGATCTGTCACTTTCATGCCTAGGGTAAACAACTCGATTGTCCGCCTGCCTCTCAGACATCTCAAGTGGAATTTCAATTATCGCTATGATGAAAAATTGTATGCATGACGGTTCGACGCAACAATTTACACACGTGCAATCGTTACCTTTCCACCCTCGTCACCCAATAGACTATTGTATGTTAAAATCTTTAGTTTATTGCAAAATTTAAAAGATGTTATAATTGTTTGAAGAGCATACAATCTAGATGTAAATTGTTCCCTTGTAAAATCTTGCGTCTGAAAGAACAAGTCTACAATAAAATTGTATTACGATGACTGTTTGTGACGATTTAGGATTATTATTGTTATTTATTGTTCTATTTATTGATATTATTCTTATTACACAACTTTTTATACTTTCGTAGTCGATTAGAAGAAGGCTTAAGTTCCCAACAAAAGAAGCAAAGGAGCATGAAAGCGAAAAAATTTTGTCTAGGCAGTTCAATTTATCATGTATTTGTGTCATGTATTTGTATTTGTATTTGTCATGTATTTTCTTATTATTAGGGACTGATAATTTGGGAGAATTGCAATCGAACGATACGCTCATTATTGATGATAAAGAAGCGTTCGAAGATTTGAATAATGATGGTAGAGACTTTTGAAATAATCTTTTTTTCTTGCTACTCTTATTTTCTTGCTAATCTTCTTTTCTTACTGAATTCTTACCCTTCAGACGGAAGTACTGGAGAACCTAACTCTACTCCTACAAGGGTAATGCATGAAAACACACCACACTCCAGAAGAGAACTGAAGCCGAGACGCGATTCTAGTTCTAGAAATTCTGAAACAAAGCAATTACTGATCAGGACTTCTTCGAGAAAAATTAATAAACAAATGCTGCCGACACGCGATTCCAGTTGTAGAAACTCTGGAAATGCGCAATTACTGGTGAGGACTCTTCAGAGAGAAACTAATAGGGAAGTTCTACCGACACGCGATTTTAGTTGCAGAAACTCTGGAACTGTAGAACTTATCAGGAATCCTTTGAGAGACAATTGCTGACATTCGAAGTCTTTTTTCGGACAAAGAAGACACTCACCAATTGAAGAATATAATGCGGATGCCGCTAAAGTATGTATTACTACATTTTTTAGGGGTTGCCACAT
Source organism: Belonocnema kinseyi (assembly GCF_010883055.1). NCBI lineage: Eukaryota > Metazoa > Arthropoda > Insecta > Hymenoptera > Cynipidae > Belonocnema > Belonocnema kinseyi. The sequence continues at coordinate 136,209,384 of NC_046664.1, read as the reverse complement.
TATACTTTTAACAGATTTGTCTCTAAAGTCACTTTTCCAAGATGTTTTTTAAGAAGCAGTTAGATTACAAAATATTATTTTATAACATTAAAAATATAAAGAATATAAAAATCGATTAGTTGCCAAATTTTAAGATATACAGAGTGTAAAAAGTGTTAGAGAAAATAATTAATAATTTCGAATTAAAAGCGTTAAAAAATTTTCTAAATATATTTAACTCTATTGAATCGAAAACGTTCAAAATCATAAACAGTTTCAGATATAGTAAAATTTTGGAACTAGATTTGAATTCGATCTCGGGTGCTTCCATTTTGTTTGTATTAACAATTTCATGGCGCTTATTTGATGAGCACTTTGCTTTTTTCTGTTTAAAACAAATTTTTGAAATTAAATTAATGATCATAACTTCTGTACTCTTAAATACAATGGATTAATACTATAGGTCAATCAATTTGTCTCGAACCAACGACTCTTTTCTAGTCTGCAATTTACTTTAGAGTGTTAAAGAGATCATTTTTGCTATAAAAATATGAAATGTATTAATATTATAGGTCAATCGATCCATTTTAAACCAAGTAATTATACCCTCACAGCAATAGGATATACCGGGATATCCCATTTGATCCCATTTATCTCCCAGGTTGTCCCAAAGAATTCCCAGGGATAACCCGTCGGATATCCCGCAAGGCGTAAATTTGGATATCCCAGGGATAACCCCAGTTTATCCAGGTATCCTTGGGACGTTTACGGGATATCAAATGTCCCAAGTAGGATATAGAAAATTAATTTATATCCTACTTGGGACATTTGAACATCCTGTAAACGTCCCAGTGATATCCTCGATATCCTGGGGTTATCCCTGGGATATCCAAATTTCTGCCTAGCAGGACACCATATGTTAGGTAATAGCGATTTATATTAAATAATTGGGAATTGAAAGCGTTTAAAATTTAAGAAAAGTTTAAACAGAAGATATCAACATAAAGAAATTTCAGAATAAAATTTCAAGAATTGGATCGTTTAAAGTACAATGGAAGTACAATTGTATTATTTGTAATTAAAAAGTTTAAAATTAAACATTTTTTAATTTAATGAATTTTAAATTCGAAGCGATAAAATCTGGAAAATTATAATTGGAAACGAAATTATATTTGTTCGAAGTAAAACTTTCTGAAATTCTAGAATTTTATATATTTGTTCTATGAAAAAACTTTTATTTAACATTAAAATTGATTAAACATTTTTTAACGGGGTAGCCAGGTTTTAATGACCTTTTTTTCAACAATGTTTTTTTGTTATTTATTCTTATTTAACAATTACAACTTTTTAGTATGTCGTAAGGCATGTTATTAACTAGCGGAAAAAAGTTATTTTTTATTTTCCATCAATATCTAGCCAATTGCTGGGCGTTCTGATGACACTATGTTGAAAAACGGTCGCCATGATTTTTCAACTTTGCGTCATCTGAAACACAAAAACCAAAATTTTTCGTCAAGAGAACATAAATGGCTATATCATGAACCTCAATTATGTAATAATATTAATTAATAAACAAACTGTGAAAGTTTTTGGTGATTTTTCGTTTTTTTCTCACTTTTTGTAAACATTTACTTGATCAAATTGTTAATAATCATTAATGAAGAATCAAGACCGATGTTCATGCGATAGCCAAGTCTTTTCTGAATATATTCAAAAAAATTTGAATGAAATGGCCCAGTAGATCGGCTGGAATCGTGGCGACGACCCCAAAAAAACGCGTTTCGAGATAAACGCGTTTGAAGTACGAAAAATTGTTCGTTCTGACCGTTCGAGGCCTTTCAAATTAATTCATTTTTCGGCCACCTCTCTGAGGTCAAAAAGGGTTTCTACCTTATTTCTAAGGATGCATAGGGACTGCAAAAGAAAAAAAATTAGATTTTTTGAAAATTTCAAACCTGGCTACCCTCTTAAGGTCAAGAAATGAATTTACCATCATTTTCAGCGTTTAAAATTAGAAGCGTTTCAACAATAAATATAAAAAATTGAATCATTAAAAAAACTTTTAAAATTAAGTAATATTTAATGGTAAATATTTAGAACTCAAAAATTTCGATTATGGAACGTTGGAAATTAAAGGAATGCGTACTTCATTTAGAACTAATAAAACCGAGCCGCCGGATAGTATAACTCCACATAAAATGTTCCGTCTAAGAGTTGGGGGGGGGGGTTGTTCGGTCACCTTGGTTTAGGCGACGCTAAGGTTTCTCCCCTTTCTCAGGCGAAAAATTGTATGTGGGGGTTATACTGTCAGGTGGCTCAATTTTATTTACCAAGAATTGAATTAAAAATTGTAATTAAAATCTTTTAAAATGAGGATATATCAAATGGCTAATTATGTTATTCAAAATGCCGCCATTTCAATTTTAATTTAAAATTAAAATTTATGGAAGGGAAAAATTGAAAATTAAGAATTTTGCATGAACATTCAGAATTTTAAGATTGTAACCAGTTCAAATTACAGAAATTATTCAATTACTGAGTTATTATTTTCAGGTAGATAAAATGTTGTCTATTTCAATCATAAAAAAATATTATTTTTAGTGTAATGATAAGTAATGATAAAAACTATTTATTTTTATGAATTGGAATGACAATCTGTCTTTATATCTTTTCTCTTCAGTTACTGTGAACATATTTCTTTTTTTTCTAAAGTTAAATTCGTCTACATGAAAAAAATCTTCAAAATGTTGAAGATAAAGTGTTGGAGTAAAAACTCTATATTCCATTTATGGCTATGCTTATGAGTGATGTGAGCCAGTGGTGCATTGAGTCATGACTGATATTAAGAGTGGGGAGAGCTTTTCAAAAGACGGAAGAGCATGTAACAGCAGTGTATACTGAGAACGTCTTGGAAGCAACATACAACTTGATTTTCTAACTCTGTTAATCTTGATATTCAATGTTACATTCTATGTGCATTTCATAAAGATACTTTTATTCTTAATTAATAATTCTTGCCTATTGAATTAGATAACTTTAACAGGATATGGGCCCAGTGTGAGTAGCTTGTAAGAATAAAAGTGAACTGTGAATACGAAACATACAATTTAAGGTTTAAAATGGATTCGACACATTTAAAGTTTGAAAAACTTCGTGACAAGGACAATTGGCATCAGTGGCGTTTTGTGATTCGTACGCTTTTGGAAGAAGATGACGATCTTTTGAGTTTCTGTGAGGGCAGATTGACAATACATACAAATAATACGGCAGCAGACTACGCAGAAGCGCTGAGGAAATTCCAGAAGGCTGATAAAGCTGCATAGAAGTTGATTGTTACGATCGTTAAGAGGAAACCGCTAGATCTGCTTTTGAATTGTACTTCGGATAAAGAGATGTGGACAAAACTAAATGCAGTTTACGACATGAAGTCTGATGAGAATTTATCGTTAATTCAAAAACAGTTTTTTGAGTTCAAGAGGGAATCAAGTGAAAGTGTTGCACATAATTTGTCGAAACTTGAGCAGTTGGCGACAAAAATGAAGAGTCTCGTTAGCACGATTGCAGATTCAATGTTATTGACACACGTACTATCGGTTTTACCGGCAAAATATAATCACTTTCATAGTGCATGGGATTCCATGGACGAAACGAAGAAGACAATGGAAAATCTTACGGCGAGATTGATGTCCGAGGAAATGAGAATTGAAGCTCAAAATAATTCTGAGGAAATGACGGTAGCTTTGTTCACGAAAGCTAAGTCGGGAACCTACAATTCGAAGAATTTTGAGAAAAAGAAAGCTGGCCAAAGTAATATTAAAAGGAAGTGGAGTAATTTTGCTTGTTATAATTATGGCAAACCAGGTCACTTGAAAAAAGATTGTAGCGGTTGTTATTCGTGTGGGTCGAAAAATAATATGCAAAGAAATTGTCTGAAAAGAAGAGAGGAATCGGATGTGCAGGACGGATCAAGTTCGGCAAAGGTACATGAGGCATCGAAATCTAAACACGCATTTCTTGGAAGCAGCGGTCCTGTTGATAGCAACGATCCATGGGTACTGGACTCAGGGGCGAACGATCACATGACTTATCGGAAGGAATATTACAGCGAATATGAAGAGTTCAAGATTATGACGAGCGTGAAAACGGGTAATGGTAATGTAATGCCTGCATATGGAAAAGGTAATGTAGAAATGGAAACGTTTGTGAACGGCAAATGGGCCGCAGGTACAATGTATGATGTTTTGTATGTACCAGAAGTTAAACGCAATTTGTTTTCGCTTAAAGTAGCTGCAAAGAAAGGTATAGATTTTCGGTAACTAATTACGGCAAGAATGTATTTCTCAAATTCAAGGGTAATGTTGTGGCGAAAGCGCCTGATTGCGGGGATTTGTATAAAACAGGTTTGCGCGTTTTATTACCGAAAGGATGTAATGTTGCGAATAAACAAGACACTTTGCAATTGTGACATGGACGACTCTGTCATCAAGACAAAAGACACGTAAAAAGCTTTTTGAAAAATATGGGTGTAGATGTTTTGGTCATTAATAATTTTTGTGATGGTTGCGCATATGGCAAACATCATAGATTAAGTTTCCATGGTAGCATCGAGCGCGCCACGAAGGTTCGTGAAGTGATTTACACCGATGTGTGCGGGCCAATGCAGGAAGAGTCTCTTGGTAGAAAGCGATATAGTTTGATTTTCAAGGGCGATTTTTCGGGTTATAGACAAATTTATTTTTTGTGAGAAAAGTCAGAAGTATTCGAACGGTTAAATTTTTCTGTCTTGAAATTGAAAATCGGTTTGGCGAAAATGTCAAAGAGATTCATAGCGATGGCGGTAAAGAATATGTAAATAAAAACATTGAGCAATTTTTAAAAAATAAAGGCATAAAGCATACAATAAATGTTGCATACACGCCACAGCAGAACGGGGTCGCGGAACTTGATAATCGAATTGTAATTGAGGCGACGCGATCCATGATTTATTCTAATTCTGACTTGCCTTTGTTTTTGTGGGCGGAAGCTATGAATACTGCGGCATATGTTATAAATCGAACAGGTCCAACTAAACAACCTGGCAAAACGCCTTTTGAGCTGTGGCATGGAAAAACAGCAAACATAGATAATCTGAAGGTTTTTGGAACTGAGTGTTTTGTTCATGTACCAGAAGAAAAGCGAAAGAAGCTTGATAAAAAGGCCACAAAGGGGTTTTTAGTTGGATACATTGAAAATTGCAACGGATATCGAGTTTATGTGCCTAGTTTGAGAGATGTGATTTTAAGTTGTGACGTTTTGTTCAAGAAAGAAAGATTAGCTTCAAACAAAGTTGACTTAGAGTTAAATGATAAAAATGTTGAAAATCTGGATTCGTATGTAGAAAATGAAGAAGTAAACAAACTAGAGGAAACATTGCAATCTTCAAGTAAAAGTAATGATGAGAGTAGCTCGACAGCTGAAAATAATGAGAGATGATTAAGAGACTGAGATAAAATAAAACAGACAGAGTTTTACGGTAATCCTGTAACGCATATTGCGGAGAGTGTACCTTTGAATTATATTGAAGCAAAAGGTACTGAAAGTTGGGTAGCGGTTATGAAGGACGAAATACATTCTTTCCATGAAAATGATACATGGTTGATTGTTGAAAGACCAAAGGGACAGAAAGTTTTTAGTAATCGTTGGGTTTTTTCAACAAAGTTTAATCCGGACGTTTCTGAGCGTTATAAAGCATAGCTTGTTATCAAGGGGTACGCGCAGAAAGAAGGGATTGATTACAAAGAAACATTCAGCCCGGTAGTTCGTTTTGATACAATTCGAACACTTTTGAGTATTGCAGGGCACGATGAGTTACATCTTGCACAGTTCGATATTAAAATAGTTTTTTTTGTATGGGTCTTTGCAGGAAACTATATATGGAACAACAGGAAGGGCTTAATTACGGAACATCGCGTGTTTGCAAGTTGTTAAAAAGTTTGTACGGTTTGAAGCACGCTTCAAGATTTTGGTCTAAACGCTTTACTAGCTTTGTTGAAAAATTTGGGTTTTCAAGAAGTACAGCTGATCCATGTTTGTATGTTTTGATTAAATGTGACAAACGGATGTTTTTAGCAATTTATGTAGATGACGGGTTATTAGCTAATACAGATGAATGTATTTTAGATGAGTTTTTAAACGTGTTAAGTCAAGATTTTAAAACGAATAATATAAAGAAGGTAACCAATTTTCTCGGAATAGAAATCTTGAAGTTAAATGATAGGTCTATTTTTATCAATCAAAAGCGGTATGCAGAAAAGATTTTAGAGCGTTTTGGTATGACTAATGCAAATGTTGTTTCGACTCCAATTGAAACCGGATGGAGTTCAATGGATTTCGAGGAAAAGGGTTGTACCGCACCTTATCGAAAAGCTGTAGGTAATCTCATGGTTTTACAAGTAGTGAGCAGGCCAGATATTAGTTTCGCGGTAAACATCGCGGCTAGAGCGTTCGAGAATCCAAGCGAGGGTCATTCGTCCTTAGTAAAACAAATAATGCGATATCTTAAAGGAAGTGTAGATGTTGGTTTACGTTATTGTAAAAGCGGCGATTTTGAAGCATACAGCGACGCCGATTACGCTGGCGACAAAGAGTCACGAAAGTCGATTCCAAGTTCGTGCGAGACTTGGCAGAAGTATTTTGGGGTCGAAAAACTCTGAGAATGAGATATTCGAGAGATTCTAATAAGGAAAATGATCCTGAGGATACATACAAAAAGGAGTTAACGCCGACAAAAATACGATTTAATAAAAAGTATGTAGTGCGATCATTTTTCATTTTACTGTTTTGTCTGCCAGAAACAATCAGGTAAATGTTTGCTTTCCGTTTTCAATCTGAAAGCTCCAATTTTATTTTTTCAGAATTACTTTACAAGAATGTTACTGATGCTGGTGTCAGGGGAGCGGCGCGAGAAACTCAAGTGAGGAAAGTCTCCAATTATATGTCGAATAAACTGTATGATACAAAAAAAAGATTGAAAGGTTAGAAAGAAACTCGAATCGGATATTCGCGAGCTATTGTTTGTGAAAGGGGTGGACCGATTGCTTATGTAATAATTTACTTTGTATGTAGTGCTTATCCATCACTACTTATCAATTGTAAAACTAATCCGAACAACCTAGTGGGCCAAAAAATTAAGGATGTCCTAGAGACGTCTTTGGGGCATCCCTAAGACGTCTTTTATAGCATGTTTTTTGGTCATCCTAGGGATGCTTCTAAAACGTCTAATATCAGTACGAAAGATGTCCCGAGAAGGACCATAACTTTAAGACGTCTTTAGGTCATCTTAGGACAATGGACGTTTTAAAGACGTTGATTGGCCTGGCATAGGACAATTTTCCAAATTTTGAACTTCATATGCAAATTAATATGGATGTGAGTTATTGAAGAAACAACATCGATAAGATAGGAATCGGGTAAGTATTTCAAAACACAATTAGAAACCTTTTCAAAATTATGCGTAGATTGAATCCCATTTAAAGCATTTTTAAAAAATAGGGACAGAGAAAAAATGTAAGAAAGATCGACTTATTTTCCGTTTTTGACCAATTTTAGATTCTTAACTTCCACTTTTTGCATAATTAAGAAAAATTAATTTTAAAAATTTTAATTTCGCAAACCCTAAGTCTGAAATTTTCTCTCTAAAATTAGACCAAGTTTCTAATAAAATATTTAGTAGTGCTTAAATTCGCCACATTTATTATGACAATTAAAGAACCAGTACATATTTTACTGTGCTCTTGGTCTGATTTTAAAGAGGAGATTTCATACTTTAATTCAGCAAATTTCCAATTTTTCCAATCACTTGTCTAAAGCGTGCAGAGAGTGGAAGTTTTTGTCACATGTTATCCTGGACTCTATTTTTCGAAAATATTTTAAGTAGGACTTAATTGTTGCGAAGTTTAATGATCCTTCTAAAGGGTTTTTAAAAAACTTCCGAACTGAATTCTTCGCGGATTTATTTACTTTATATGAAAGGCTTGTTTTTAAATAAAATTTTGGTAATTGCACGCAAAATTTCAACCGATAGTTTAGATTGCATTTTAAACTCAGTGGACTAAACGTTTTGCTTTTCCATTCACGCTGGATCGACCAAAAACATAGTTAGTAACATTTCTTAAAAACATCGCAATTATATGTTTTTTCATAATATATTTTTATAAAATTGTTTTATTGCTTTAAAAATAAGGATATTAATTTTGATAAATGAATATCCCTTACTAGAGTTTATATACTTTAAGAGAAACAAAGACTGCAGAAATTGTCACATATATTAATTAAATACTATAGTATTAAATTAATATGTGTGACGATTTCTGCAGTCCTTGTTTCTCTTTAAAAAATAATTTGTAAACATACATGTACATATCTGAAGTTACTCAATAAATGTGCTTCTCTGATACACATGTATTAAAAATTAAATTATTATTTGCTGCCTATTAACTTCAGCCTTTGTTATGTACCTTGGCGGACCGAAGGAACTGAATATTAAAGTGGAGCGTAACAAATTTAATAAGATTAACTAGTATCCAGGGCAATCGGTAGCTGATTTTGTAGTGCTTGTTAAAGGATCTGCAGTCCGTTGCAAATTGCGTCAAGTGACGAATCTTGTGTAGACCAGTTTATTAATGGACTTTTTGTGAAAAAACACGCTTTGAGATTTTCAAAGCGAAGGCACAGACTTTTGAGAAAGCAGTTACACTCGCCAAGGAAGTGGAACAAGCCAACAAAAGTGCAAGCGATGCTGGAAATCAAAAAAAATTCTGAACAAGCATTTTTCAAAATGGCATCAAAGAGTTAGAAAAAAGGTTGGGAAAATTTGCAATCAGAATACAGAAATAGCGACACAGCATCGAGTAAACAAAATTGTTATTGTCGTAGTAAATTTAATCATTTCGCTAGAGATTGTAGGTATATAAGTTGTATACATGTAACAATTGCGGCATAAGAGGTTTCAGTTCAAGCAAAATTTCGTTTACGCGAATGAACTTCAAAATGATAACGAACTTGTAGACTCATTTGAATTAACGGGACTATATTGTATCGATAAGAAAGAGGCGTACTCCAATAAGTTTGAACCGAGTAAATTGAAACTATTGAGAGAAAATGTAACATGAGAACTTAAAGTTGATTCGGGCGCATTTGATATAATCATGGCATTAGCGGAAAAAGAAGGATTATTTCCAAAAAAACAAATAATATCAACACATGCAGAAATGAGATTTTATGATGGTTCAATTTTTAAACCTATTGGGATGATACACAAATTAAAAGTAGAATTAGAAAAACATCCAAAATTGTCAGAAATTTATATTGCGAAAGAAGGATAGGGAACATTGATGGGCCGATAATGGTTAAAGGCTTTTGAACAATAGCCACCTATGTATCCAAAACAAAAAGAAAATTTGCATATCTTAGATAAGGTAAGCCATAAATTTGAACGCAAAACAGAACCGTTACCATCGGCGCTGAATAAAATTCTTGAAAAGCATAAGCAAGTATTTACAGAACTTTCGTGTTGTTTTAATAACGGCTATTTTGAATTTAAAGTAAAAGAAGCAACACAACCCGTATTCAAACAAGTAGACCTCTACCTATAACATTAAAAAGTAAAGTAGAAGATATTATTACGGATCTGGTAAAAAAGGAAAAAGTATTGGTACCAATTCGTTTCAGTGATTGGGTAACACCGATTGTACCGATTCTGAGAGAAAATGGTAAAATACGCCTTGCGGGAATTTCAAGATAACATTAAATCCAGTCTTAGAAATATATAGGCATCCACTGCCTCGAATCGCAGATTTGTTGATGTAAATGTAAGGGCGATTACAATTTAAATATTGGATTTATATTTAGCCTATAACCAAATTCCTTCAGATCCTGAGTGACGAAAATTCGTAACGATTAATACGCGTTTAGGACTTTTTCAGTTCACGAGATTACCTTCTGGAGTAGCGACGGGTCTATGTTCCCAGTGGGCACAAATCTATGAAAATCTCAAGAACGTTCTTGGGACGTTCCTAGGACGTCCTATATGAGGCCAATCAACGTCAATAAGACGTCCAATGTCCTAAAGATTACCTAAAAGTGTCTGAAAGACATTGACATTCACACTCGATCGGCAACGTCGAAAACTATAAGGCCTTACCACTTGGTAGACTGCAAAGCATTGATTACATAGGAGATGGACTAACATTAATTTTTTTTCAACCCCCCTTGAAAATGCGTCATTGCATGCAAATGAAACAGGTGTAATGTGGCTACTTCAAGTCCAGTGGCCTTGGCACATGCGCACTTCGCCGCCGGGCCAACATAAAACTTTACGCCCGCTACATAAAACAATTTACACCCGCTATAAATGCACTGCACCACGCAAGTGGGACGCCCGGCAGAAGTGGTAATATCATTTAATGTAAATTAAAGTGCCTTTTCTTTGAAGCCTTTCATAATAAAATATTTGAGAAAGGAAAAACGGGAAAGGGAAACAGTAAAGGGAAAGGAAAACAGTAAAAGGAAATAGGGAAAAGGAAAAGTAAAAGAAGAAAAAGAAAGTGAGAAATCGGAAAGGGCGAAAAGGAAAAGTAAAAGGGGGGCTGAGAAAAATAAAGAGAAAAGGGAAGGGGGAAATGTGAAAGGGGAAAGGGTGAAAATCGAAATGGGAAAATAAAGAGGGGGAAATGGGAAAAAGAGAAAAAGGTTGAAAAGGAAGGGGAGAGGCTGAAAAAGGAAATATAAAAAGGAGAAGGGAAAAGGGGAAAGCGAAACAGTGAAAGTAAATGGGGAAAGCGAAGGAAAAAACAAGCAACCGGAAATGGTGAAAAGGGGAAAGAGAATGGAAAATGCGGAAATGGAAAAATTAAAAGGGAAAGGGGAAGAATAGGAAAAAAGAGTAAAGAGAACGAGGAAATGAAGAAAGGGGAAGGGGAAATAGTAGCAAGGGAAAATAGTAAAGGGGAATGGGGAAAAGGGAAACGAGAAAGGAAAAAATAAAAGGAGAAAGGGGAGAATAAGAAAAAGGGTAAAGAGAACAGAGAATTGAAGAAAGGTGGATAGGGGAAATGTTGGAAAGGAAAACGGGAAACAGTGAAGGGGAATGAGGAAAAGGGAAAAGGGGAAAATGGAGAAAGAAAGGAAAATGATAAATGGGATTGGGAAAGGGGAAGGAAAATTCAAGGGAATTGAAAAAGGGGGAAAGGGGAAGGAAATGGTAAAAGGTAAAGAGTGAAAAGGAAGAGGGGAATGCGAAAAAGGAAAACGAGAAAGGGGAATAACTGAAATGGAAAAATGAAAATGGGAAAGGAAAAGCGAAATAGTAAAGGGGAATGAGAAAAGGGGAGGAAAATGGGAAAGTGAAAATGGTGAAATGGTGAATTAAAAGACATAAAGAGAGAATTCTCGATCCAGACCCTGTTTGATCGTGCACAGCAAACTTCCTTTATCTGTTTCTAATGCAAGATGGGTAGGACCTTCTTTACGCCTTTGATACATAATGTACCATTTGTAGACGAAAGTAAGTGGAAAATTTTGATATGGCTTTGCTTTTCGGATAGAAAAGATATTTCTTTGATTATTGTTGGCAATTTGGCAAGTGTACGATTTGGATAATCCATCAAGATAAAATATGCCCGCTGCGTGGGCACATGCCAATTGAGCGCCGGGGCGAAGCGCTTCGCGCCAAGTTGGGGCGCAAACGGGGCGTACGGGAACACTCTTGCGCTCTCCGCTTATTTTCGTAATTTCAATGCGTAAATTTAAACTACATTTTTTCAAATATCATAAATATTATAACTTGAATCGAAAACTGAGATTCTATTGCGTCTAATGTTCCCTGGCGGACCGGAGGAACCGAATGGAGCCTCTACAAAGTACCCGTAAAGACCCTATTGGGTCCCCATTCGGTTCCTTTGTAAAAAAAACTCAAAAAAGCAGCAAGATCAACTTTCTAACGGTTGAAATTCGGATTTTGCGTTAAAATTTGCATCAGAAACTCACGGAGTACTCGAAATACTTTTTCTTGCAACGTTAAAAACTTCACAAAATAAAACACCTGTCATTAACATGAGCTGAAGGCGCCTTCAAGTGAATTTTCTTTTCGTAGCAATTAATAAGCGTTCCGTCGGTAACTTTAAGAATTTTGTCTGGATGCTAGCGCCACGCAGTGGAAACCTCAGACAACAACGCTGCGATGAAAGTGAGAGAATTTTATTTTTAAACTTCACGCGCAACATACTACTTGAGCTATTATGGTTGCGCTTGAAGTCACCTTCAGCAGTAGTTAATGACCTTTTCTTGATTTTTAACGCTGCAAAAAAAAAGTATTGCGATTACTCCGTGAGTTTCTAATAAAAAATTTAACGTAGAATCCGTATTTCAACAGCTTAAACGTTGATCTTGCTGTTTTTTTTAGTTTCTTAAAAAGGAACTGAACGGGGGCCCATGGAGTCTTTACGGGGGTACTTTGTAGAGTTTCCATTCGGTTCCTTCTGTCCGCCAGAGTTAGTAAAAAGATGTCCCGTGAAGGTCCATGTCTTTCAGACGTCTTTAAGTCATCTTTTGGACATTGAAAGTCTTATAGACGTTGATTGGCCTGACAAAGGACATCCTAGGAACGTTCCAAGGACCTTCTTAGGATTTTCATAGTTTTGTGCCCACTGGTTTCGCGCTCGATAATTTTGGTCTAATTGAAAAACTTCATCAAAATAATTGGTAAATCTTGTTCCACATTCAGCTAACCATACATACAGACAAGCAGGCATACAGGCAGTTACCGACAAAATTTTATGATTTTAGGACTCTGTGGGCAAAAAAATTAAGTATGTCCTAGAGACGTCTTTGGGACATCCCTAAGTCGCCTTTTATAACATGTCTTTTGGTCATCCTACGGATTCTCTAAAAGCGTGTTATGTCAGTACGAAAGATGTCCCGAGGATGTCCATGTCTTTAAGACGTATTTAGGTCATCTTTATGATATTGGACGTCATAGAGGCGTCCCAGTGTGTAAAAAAATTAAGGATGTCCTATAGACGTCTTTGGGACATCCCTAAGGCGTCTTTTATAAAATTTCTTTTAGTCATCCTAGAGATACTCTTAAAACGTCTATTGTCAGTACAAAAGATGTTCCGAGAACGTCCATGTCTTTAAACCGTCCTTAGGTCATCTTCAGGACATTGAACGTCTTGAAGATGTTGATTGGCCTGACATAGGATGTTCTAGGATCGTTCCAAGGATGTTCTTGGAATTCTTATAGTTTTGTGCCCCATAGTTTAGTGCCGACGGGGTTGTCGTGGTACAAACGAACACGTTTTGAATCCAAATTCGTGCTAAGAATCACATTTCTATTAATCACCTCTAGACCTTCGTTTCCTGAATATAAGCGAGAAAATTTCGCACATGCAAACATATTTCGAAGAATTTATTTTTCCAAAAAGCAGTGTAACACAAACACTTCTGAATTTTCTACTAGTGTTCAAAACTTCCGCTGACGAGCCGCCGTATGTAACGCGCGCTGATCTGAAATTAATTAATATTATCAATAATCGTTCAGGTAAATAGTAACAAGAACACCCTATTTTAAAAAATTAGTATCAATTGAATAACGGGAATATTTAACAACTTAAAATAATTGATTATGAATATAATATTACAAGTGTTTATTTATTAATTTAAAAAAGAACCCGCTTTTTGGTACATGCGCAGTTGAAAATTGTGGCAACTGTTA
>NC_046664.1:136184397-136195555 GCF_010883055.1 Belonocnema kinseyi | reverse complement strand
CTGCATGAATATAAAAAAGTTTGTTATAGAATTAATATTTGCATGAGCAATTGCGAAATCATATATACCTGCTTCACCATAACCCTGTAAGAACATATGTGACGTGTACCGAAGAAAGGGGGCTTACTCTGAAAAGTGAGACTTTTCAGGGCGAGCGGTCGAAATCATCCGGGGTATAGGTAAGACACGGACATGCAGTTGTGAGCGGTGAGAGGTATTTTACGGGATCTCGAGCTCTCTAGCGAAAGCAAGATTGCTCAGGTACCTAACAACGCAATTATTAGCCTAATGACGCTGGAAATATTTTTCGATGATTTCATTAAAAAGAGAAAATTAAAATATAAAAACAATACAGCTTAAAACTTAACAATAACAGTTACCATTGGCCTGATTGATCAGAAATTGGTTTACATGACTTTCCTAGAGTCTGCGTACGTCAGTGGATTACCAAATCACGCCGAAATACAATAATTGTTTTTTTATTTAGAAAATTATAATATTCTACTTGTAATGAATAAGTAAGAAATATTAAAACAATAATTGAGAATCCCTGATTTGAATAATCAGTGTATTTTAGTAATAACGCATTAATCTATGTTTAAATTAAGGGGGGCTTGAAAGATATAGGAACAAATTGTGATTAATAAAGTGATAAAAAAAGATAGCTAGGAATGGGTGAGTGACAGGAAGGCATAGATATGTGGGGACTGAAGGTGAGAGGAGCAAGACAAGAATAGACGAGAGACAAGAAGGAATAGAGAAGTGAAGATGGAAAGGGATAGGAGCGAACTGAGATGGAAATGGAGATAAAAAGAGATAGACGGAAATAGGCGAGAGATAGGAAGGGATAGAGGAGTGAGGATTGAAAGAGATATGCGTTGATGTGGTTTGAGTTGGAGATAGAAAGAAACAGGCAAGAATAGACAAAGGATAGCAAGGAATAGAAAAGAGGAAATTTAAAGAGACAGATGGGGTATGCAGATTGACGTGGAGATAGAAAGGGATAGAGTACTGGAGATTGACGGAGACAGGAGCAAATTCAGATGGAAAATGAGATAGAAAGAGATAGACAGGAATAAGCAAGAGATAGACAGAGATAGAGAAGTGGGGATTGAAAGAGATAGGAGCAACCTGAGATGGAAAAGGAGATAGAAAGAGATAGACAGGAATAGTCGAGAGATAGAAAGTGATAGAGAAGTGAGGATTGAAAGAGGTAGAATTTGATGTGGATTCAAATGGAGATAGAAAGAGATAGGCGGAGATAGAAAAGAGCTAGAAAGGGATAGAGAAGAGGAGATTCAATGAGATAGGAGCAATTTCAGATGGAAAATGAGATAGAAAGAGATAGACAGGAATAAGCGAGAGATTGAAAAAGATAGAGAAGTGGGGATTGAAAGAGATAGGAGCAACCTGAGATGAAAAAGGAGGTAGATAGGAATAGTCGAGAGATAGAAAGGGATAGAGAAGTGAGGATTGAAAGAGGTAGACTTTGATGTGGATTCAAATGGAGATAGAAAGAGATAGGCGGAGATGGGAAAAGATAGAAAGGAATAGAAAATACGAGATTCAAAGAGATAGGAGCGAATTGAGATGGAAAAGGAGATAGAAAGAGATAGACAGAAATAGGCTAGTGACAGAAAGAGATAGAGAAGTGAGGATTGAAAGAGATAGGAGCGAACTATAAATGACAAGGAGATAGAAAGAGATGCAGAAGTGGGTATTGAAAGAGATAGGAGAAAAGGGTGATTGACAAGGAGGTACAAAGAGGTAGGGTGTAACATTCGAGAGGTAGAAAGAGATAGAGAAGTAGAGATTGAAAGAAAAGGACGTTGATGTGGATTGATAAAATGATTGAAAGAAAAAGATGGTTCTAGGCGAGAGATAGAAAGGGATAAACAATCTTTATCCATTTCTATCTGAGAGATAAAAGAAGATTGAGAGGGATAGGATTTCTATCTCTTTACTTCTAGCAGGGATGATATCTCCATTTTTAAGCATCGGAAATAAAACAATTCTCAATATTATTGAAGAGTAGAGTTGTAGTTATGGTCGGGACCGCAGAAATTAAAATCCGAAAAAACACAAAATATCGGATTTGAAAATGTTGAAACTTTTTTTGTCACTATAAACTGGTTAAAAAAAGGTTAAATATTAAGCAATAATAATTCTGGCCGTTTGAACGATAAGTACACAAGTGCAGAATAAGCTGTAAAAATGTCAGACTGATCGGTCCAATAGTTTTTTTTTTAATCATTTCAACCAGGTCGAAAAACATTGTTTCGAGAAAAAAGCGTTTAAGTTTATCCATTTATGAAAATGCTCGTTCGGCGCGCTCGAGACAATTGCAGTGTTTTGCATTTTTTGACACGTTCCTGAATTTCCCGACCAAAATAACCACTTCCACAGCATTTCTACATAAGAACTTAAGAACTTAAGAACTTAAGAACTTAATCCGTAAATATATAGAATAAGAAGGGTAGACTAAATTAGAAATAATTTTAAATAATAAAAATAACACATGCAGTCGTCTGTAATATCGAACTTGTAAAAATGTGTTTCTTCTTGGTAATTTATAAATTGTCGGTCCAATAAAAATATTAACATGTTATTAAAATTAAAATTTATGTTTTACATGTTTCTAATAGTAGGAAAATTTGTAGTATTTTCACAATATTAGTAATTTATATTATTGTGATTCAAAAATTCATCTATCACAATATGCGAATCATATGCCTCGCATATATGTGCTGCATGAAGTGCGATCGATGACGATGCGTTTCGGCACGCATGGCTGAGGTGGCCAGGTCAATGTATCTGACCTCCGTTGTCCCTTTGTGGCAAGTCGTCTTTGACTTAGGATTTCTATATAGAAGTTATTCTTCGAAGATTTAAGAGACACTAATGTTACATAAATAGCTGATGAGCCGAGTAGCTTGGACCGGAGTTTAGAATTTTGGAGATTTTGTTGTCGTGTATCTTAATTCTTGATCTGAACTGAGAATGATCTAAAACTGAACTAAACTGATCTCTGCTTCCAAATCTGCTGTATTTATGCTCAAGATCCCTTTTTAGATTCCCGCAGGGGTGAGTGATATTAGAAGTAGGGATTCATCATGGTTCCAAACAGCGATGATAATTGAGAGTTATATGTATGCCCATATACGGAGGGTGTCGTAGTAACTATGCTGCCTTATATTCCTTCCTAAGTACCAAGGAGGTAAATACTAGGATGGCCCATCAGTTGATCAGGGGAATGGCGCAGTTACGATAGTATATGGTATCCCTTCATAGGTGTCAAGGATTTGCGTTTGTTCTTTGAATTTCTTGTGAAAAGCTCACCCTCCTATAGCTGTCATTTTGATTAAGACGTTTATTGCGTTTAGATCAAAGATGTTGGTGTCCATTTCATAGAAATAAGTAGGTCGCAACGTTTAAATGATGTAGATGAGTAGTGTAGTACCCTCATGCATTTTTTAACGCTGCAACGAAACTATTGCAATTACTCTGTGAGATTCTAATGAAAAATTTAACGTAGAATCAGAATTGCAACAAATTAAATGCCCATCTTGCTGGATTTTTAAAAAGTTTTTGTTGCATGATTTAGAAGGGATACTATGTGGATACTATAGGGGTACTTTGTAGCGCATAGCTTTTCTTGTTTTCTTGTTAATTAATTTTTTATTAATAACGTGTGCCTGTTTGTTATGCGAAAGTTGATGCGTACCTCATCTTGGTCTGTTGCGTCGTTCCTTACAAATCTGATCTTGACGAATAACTTTAACAATTTTAGGTTTGCTTATCATATGATTTTGACAATAATAATTGCACATAATGATTGAACTTGTTGATTTATTATTGAATATAAATGTTGTGTAGTTATAATCTATTGTTTATAATTAGTTGTTATCATTATGAAAGTCGCGGGACGTAATCTTGTGTGTAAGCTTGTTTCGCCTTTCCAAAAACTTATTTCTTGTTTCATTTTTCGTACCTTGAATCATTTTTCCGAAGATTTTATTTTATTTTTATTTTCAATGTTATTTTTCACGATCGTCACGGTCACGGTCGTTTGACTATAAATTTAATTTTTCTATTTTTAATGCTGATTTTTACGGCTAAAGCAAAAAATACGCGTCCTATCAAAAAGTAAATAATAAAAAATTTGTAGGTATTGTTTGGGTGCACAATTTTTATTCACTTATCTTTGGTTGTAGCTTGCATAGTTTGACAGAAAAGTGTAATTATTGATTTTTCATTATTTTGTTATGATTGTTATGATAGTCTTGTAGGGCTTTCAAAAAGTAACGGTTTTCTTTTCTGGAATTATTTTTAGATCATGTTTTATTCAGCTTAAAATTTTTATTTTCTTTTATTTTTTTACTTTTGTAAGTGCTATAACTCTGGTAATTTTTTTATCGAAAAAGTTATTAGGAGAAAATGATCGTATTTTCAAGTACTAGAAATAAACGTACCGAGAATTTTTGAATTTCGAAAAAGAGTAGACTCAACAATTTTCAAATGCGCGCAAATTTTTAATTTTCTAATCAAAAGAGCCATGCCGGTAGACCTTGAGACAGATGCGGGTGCATATGCCGCTCATTACGCCGTCAGGCCCTGTCGATATTGTCGCAATCTTGTTGATTTGAAGCGTTCACATTTGTTTTTCAAAGTCATAGAATGTAATAAATATCCATTCCCAGCAATATGAATTTAAAAATGTGATCCAAACTGGTTTACATTGTATTAGTATTGCATTAGTAGCGGGAAACAGTATGAATAAAAGATAGGCAGCAATGGTAAATTATAACAATACAAAAATAATAATTCAATAAATTTATCAACTGAATGGCATCAAGGCAAATAATTATAATAAAAATAATAATAATAAAATCTGAGCTGTAGGAACTGCAGAGAACTCTGAACATAATCAGAATTATCTGCAGCTCCTCATGCAGCCCACCTGCAGTTACTGTGAGGTCACGAAATAACAAGCAAGCTATGTTTGCGATCTGCTGACTTTGTACATGAATTATTTGTCAACACGTCCTGATGCTGAAATGCCTTAGCATAATTGTTATATGGAAATTTAAAGTGATAGGAAGTGGCAGGAATTAAATCCGGTTTGTAGAACTTTCCTGATTCGTGAGTGTTTTGGTAGGCCGGAATTACATCATATCCCGAATTAAACGATTAGAATAAATACCTGGTCTTATCTGTATTAATCCTTCACGTGGTTTTTAATCCTCAGGGTACGGACTATAAAAATGTCACGTTCCGTACGAACATAGTGTATCTCAAAAGCTTGCCATATTTTGAAAACGAGATAAAAAATTGTACAAGTAAGGGAGGACCTGACGGATGAACTCCCTACCGGTATGAGCAAAAGCTCCCTGTCAACACTTTCGAAGTTCGGCTGAACTTTCTGGGTCGTATTTCGGACCAAGAGAATCTAAACAGCAATCTGGATAATGCAGGTCGTATTTCAAACTGGCGGAAACCCGGCGCGGAGACGGTAGCCTGATTGGAAAAACCAGACTGGAACCAGACTGGAATCTCCTGGGACATGAGGTGCTGTTATTTTTTATTCTTCCTCCGTCTGCACTTTAAATGTTTCCGGGTTTTTTTTAGGGCGCTTATAGGGCTTCTGACAGACGACCTCGGGATGCCAAACGGCATTCCGATCACCGGAGTGCATCGATTGAACGAACGAAAACACGAATGGCTAAAATCGATCTGAAATCACGATTCAAAGAAAGCTAAAAAACCCAAGGATCCGTGCGAAGGGATTAAAAAAACCGTAAAATATCGAGGTCCGTACCTGTACGAAGGGAAATGCGAAATACTAGTTCGAAAGTCACAACCACAGGGTAATAAATAGCCGCACTAATAACGGAAATCTTCCGCTTACGCGGAATATCCAACATTTGAAAAATCCTATTTCTAAAAACTCGTTGTGAAATTTCAACTCCTAAACTTTAAAGGAAGCATTACTCTATTCTTATTTCTGACTAGTCACCAAAGTAAAAAATCGCCTATTATTTAATATAAAAAAAGTTTAAATTAAATTCACTGCAAGTATTCTCGAAAAAAGCGGAAAGATCGTTGACGTGCTGCACGGCCATCGTCTGTCGTAAACGTTTTACTTTAACGTGAAATCTGGATGCGTGTTCGTGAATAATGTCCCTATAGGCCTCTGTATATTTTGATGGAAACTCGTGATTAACTTTCGAAACCAGCAATGGGGTGACTTCGATCGGACAAGGCAACGGTGCTAAATATATGCATCGACGATTGTTCATTCCCAAATAAGTAGAATTGGCCACATGGTCAGGAATGGAATTATATTTTTTAGCCAAAGGTGACCAAGAATCATTTCAGCGCGTAATTCGGGGCTTATGTGGAAAATCGTGTAGTATTTTTCGTTATGAATTTCAGATGTGGGGTTAACAAAGCCATCGAGCTTCATTAAAGAATCAACCCCGCTTAATTTAGCTTATGGTGAACCAGGTCGTAATGAAGATCACTGGAAATTGGGTAAAATCGAGCGCCGTATGAAATTTTTCGACGCCTGGTATGTAGGGGGGATCGGTGTAGAACGTGTTTAGGTCTTGAATGGGTTTATAGCGGGGGAAGCCTTTGGCCCCGACCGCGCCAGTTTTCCTCCCATTTTTCAACTAACTCGGGATGCAGTATGGGGCAAGAGCAATGCCGGTGTGACCGAGGGTGAAGCGATGGCGGGCGTGTTAGATTTCCTCGTTGCCTCTTTCGTTTGTTATCGTGGATTTGCATCCAGGTCTTCAGCCTCAGCTTGGGTGGCCCTTTCCAATAAATCTTTAAACGTTTTCAAAATTAGCAGGTCGAATGACCCTTTTTTATCGAAGGCCGTCAAGAGTCGATTAATAGCGCTACAAGATCGTATTCGGGAGATTCTGAACGCAATCTCAACGGTAATCAATATTTTTGCTGCCATAAAATTCCGGCGGGTTCTTCCTCTTGCTGGCTACTTGAGTAAAACTTAGCTTGTACGTGGATTAATGTGGGAAGGGATACATTTTGGTACATTTCCGACATTTTTCCGGCCGAAACGGTTAAAGATTTTTCTACTAACCGAGACCATTGTTGGTGAACTATTGACGATTCTGTAAAATATGTGTCGCAATTCGGCTAAAAAGGTATTAGGATCTTCATGATCCGAACCGGTGAATATAGGTCAAGGCGATTCCGGGATTCTTAACGCATGGGCCACTCCACGCCAGTCATTAAGCGTTGGGGGTGATAAATTCACGGAATCTGCTGGTTTAATGGGGCAGAAGTGAGAGCTGAGAGACATTTACGCATTTCGCAGCAGTTGTCATGGTTCAATGAGCAAAACATTTTGTTGTAACAGGGCATCTAATTGAAGTTGGTAATTTGGTGGAAGTTGAGCATTTGGTTGAACTTGATTGTTCCGAAGAGGTGGAATAGTCAACAGGAATTGAATATTTTGCTAGCTTAAACCGTGTTAAAAGGGTCGAATATTTCGATCAAGCCGAGCGTTCTCAATTAGTAGAATATTCTATAGTGGTTGAATATTTTGCTTATTTAGACCGTTTTAAAGGGATCCAATATTTTTCTTATTCTGAGCGTTCTGAACAAGTGAAATATTTAATAGGGGTTGAATATTTTGCCCATTTATACCGTTTTGAAGGAGGCTAATATTTTGCTTAATCCGAGCGTTCTGAACAGAGGGAAAGCTCAATTGTGGTTAAATATTTTGCTCATTTAAAACATTTCGAGAGGGTTGAATATTTTTCTGCATCTAAGCGTTCTGAACGGATAGCATATTTAACAGGTGTTGAATATTTTGCTCAATTTGTCCTGTTCCGACATTGTCTCAATTGAAAAAGATCGTAATCCGTGAGATCGCGTTAAAATAGGTTCGCGATAATTATTTATGGGCGCCAATGAGTTTTTCTGCCCATGCTCGGAAACCGAATTGTCTTTAACCCGTTAACCGTAGATGGGGGTCGATTTGAACCAGGCTGAAATTTCAAATGGGTGCTATTTGCGAACCAAGCAAGAACACGGCTCCTTATCCCCATCTAAAAAATTCTGTTCTAGGATAGAAGCATCACGCATAGTTTCAAGTCACTTGTATTCTTCAGTCAGCTATAAGGCGCAGTCAAAGTACAGTTTGGGTCGATTCGAACCCCCCCCCCCCCCCCCCCCCCCCCTATGTCTTACGTATGTATTTCGACAGATCACACTTGAGGTAAATTTACTATTTTTTTTCTGTACCACAGAGAGTAAGGTGAATGCACTAATTACTCCTTATGAGTCAAAGTATCAAAATTCATTATTTATTGCATTTCAATAAAGTTAAAACGATAATAGGAACACGAACGATAACAGGTGCATTTACCTTACGATTTCACTTTATATTATTTGAATAAGAAAGAGCATGGCTCTCTGTGTACATATTTAGATAAAAAAATAATTTGCTGTTACTAAATAAATGGTTTTGCATAGAAAAATGTGTATATTTCTATCAAACCCTCCTACATGCACATTTAACATAATGCATGAGTTCATATTGAAAATAAAGGGTTTCAATTCCGTAAAAAAAATATTTTTTTCTATTTATTGTTAATTATATCAACAATAATTTTTTTAAACACAGATTGCAAAATTGTACCGTTAAGTAGAAGGTTCAAACAAGAACCAAGCATTTTTTCAGATTTTTAGAAACACGTTTTTGATTTTTTAAAGCATCGGGTCGAATCGACCTCCTCCCCTCCACTACGGTCAAGCAGTGCGAAAAAAGCCCTACGGTTAACGGTTTAATTTACTGCGAAGGCCTACCACGTTTCTTTACAGGTGGAGTGTGGAGCATGCCCTCTATAAGATGTGGTTTCGACTTTCAAAAATGAAAGATCATAAAAAATAAAAATTGAGAGAAAGAAAAAATTTCTGAGCCCCACGTTTGGACCGCCCAATTGATGCGGTTCCGATCATCAATGGTGAGTCGATGAAATTTAAATTTCTTTCGTAGGGGGAAGATTGGTAAAGGTTAAGGGAAAATCTTTGTTATTTAAAACAAGGCACGTCTGGCTGTGACCTTACGTATTGAGAGGGAGAACTTGACGGTTGAACTCCCTACCAGTATGAGCAAAAGCTCCCTATCCGGACTTTCAAAATTAATTTCCAATCGGCGAAAAAGTTCCGTTACTGAGGGGAGTTTTTGGTCGATGGCTCAGCGAGTGCGGAAATGGTGAATGTCCCCAGATAGACACGGGGGACTAGAGTAGAGAAATTCGGTGGAAATTCCGGAGTTAGCTCTTTCGGAAATTCGACTAGCATAAGACTGGACTTTCTGGGTCGTATTCCGGACCGAGAAAATCTAACAAGCAGTCCAGATACTGCGGGTCGTATTTCAAACTGTAGGAAACAGGGAATATGGAGATGTTATTTTGTTGTCTTCCTCCGTCTGCGATTTAAACGTTTCCGGGGGTTTCTGGAGCGCATATAGGGCTTCTGATAGACGACCTCGTGATGCCAAGCGGGATTCCGATCACCGGATAGCATCGATTGAACAAACGAAAACATGAATAAAGGAAAACGAGAAAGACTCATACGAAAGTCACAATCACAGGGTAATAACTCTCGAATCGAGCCATTACTTAGGTCGTTCGGTTGACCGTTCGCGGAACAAGATGCAAATCGTCCACTAGATTTTCTCACCGTGCCGCACAAATAACGAAAGTTTGGCGGACACTTTACTTTTTCCTAATGTATCGTCTTCCACGATAAGATGCGCTTCTCGGGTGAAAAGCTATTGATTAAAGCTCCTGCCGATTTTTGGCAGTTCCAAACTTTAAAGGAAGCATTAATCTATTCTTATTTCTGACGAGCAACCGAAGTCAAAAATCGCCTATTATTTATTATAAAAAAGTTAAAAATAAATTCACTGCAAGTATGGGCTTGAGAATGTAACCCTCCAATTTTCGAGGATAAGTTGGCCGACTTATTCTCGAAAAAACGGAAAGCTGGAATCCAAAACCACGCTTGTGGATTAAAAACGATGGTCATTAAAAATATAAAATATATAAAACTCACGGGAAATAACATGCACTCATAGGCGAGTTGTGCTAGTCATCGTATGGGGCATCATTATATTAAATACACTATTATCAAAATAAACTCAAAATAATGCAATTATAGATACCGGTATACTCTGCTGTATATAATGCTTTTAAAAAGACACTTTTCAATTTTCACGAAAAACAGATTTTCTCACATTCCGTACGAACTGGGTGTAAAATACCTGACTCCAATTTCCCCGAACTTATAATTTGCAAACCAAGCGCAAACTGAAGTTGCCGACCGACGTCGAAAATAGAATTATGTGATGTTTATTCTTAAAACACTCATGAATCCGAATAGTTCCATACACCGGATTTAAATCCTGCCATTTCCTATTAACTTTAAATTATTCTGCATCTTTTCTCATTTACTGGGTTTCTTTTCTCTAAAAAATTGAAAAATCTTATATTTCGCCTTTATTCTTCCATAATAATGCCTGTGATTTGAAACTCATTAAATCTTATATTTAAACAAAATTAAACATTCAACTTACCACCATTCAGAGAATTTTTCGCTGACGGGCAAATCTCTATTTTTACAACTCATGACTTTTGCAAGTCCACAAGTTGCGGATCTGCTATTGTAATCATCGTCTTAATCTGGTTGAAAAATAAACTATTTTGCAATATCTGAATAAGCACTTTTGTAAGTTGAAAATTGACCCTTTTGTTTAAAAAATCATCATTTATGTTGAATATTCATCCTTTTGGCTGTGAGTGTTCAAGTCTGGTTGGAAAATAAACTACGCTATTGAAAAACTTCAAAACACGACGTATGAAAACTTATTTGAAATAAAGAAATTCAAATTTTCTAATAATTTTGGCATTAAAGAACAGGGAAAATTAAAAAGCAACAAACAACAAATAGTCAAGTTAAATTAGAGTTTTTCCAGAAAAAATCTATAAAGTTTTGATATCTATAGTAAGTTGTTCCATATGGCTTCCGAATTAAATATCAAACGAGTTTCCCTCTGACTGGAGGGTGGAACCACCCTTAAATCTTACAGGCAACCCCCGAAAATTATGTATGTGTATGT
>NC_046664.1:136182548-136184297 GCF_010883055.1 Belonocnema kinseyi | reverse complement strand
CCTAACGTGTCCTCGGGTTACGGATAGAGGGTCCCTGTACCAAGAGTTTCTACTGAATATGGTTACAAAAATAAATAGGCAGTCGCCGACAATTTTTTAGGAGTGGTCCGGGAGGAATTAACTCCCAAGCGGAGGTGTGGAAACCATGCCGAAAGCTGAACGGCACCTGGGTTAGGTGTCTAGAACGGTGACTCTGGGATACCGGGCGATCTCTCAGAGTACGCAGCCTTATCCTTGCATGCGGGGCTCTACAAGGATGGAAAAACCCCTTTCCCTAGCTTCTCGTGGGAACAATAATGACAACAGTAAACATAGTTGTAGTAAATGCGGTAAATGGTCGTCCGACAATGCCGAACACTCTAGAGCTGGGGGAGCCAATGAAGATGGATTCCATGCGATCGATCCACGGAATCTCGGGACCTTTAGGTGGACGCAGAAACTAAATCGAGACTTTCTAGAGTGCTACGATGCGAGGGAGGCACATGAACGGGGTTACATGGCACGACTCCATGCTCTGTGATGCGAGAAACACCCTGAGCTATCGCACTTTTCGCATCAACGTCTGCGAAATCATGTCGAAGTCTCCAAAAAAGGAGCTATGTAAGCGGAACGCCTACTCTACAACAGCCAGAACAAGCCGGCAACAGAGAAAGAGAGGCGACACTAAGACCAACAGCGGGCAGGCATCCGATAGAGAAAGAGCGATGCTTTATGACCCGGAGAAACATCAACACCCAGATTTTTCTTAAGCCTAAGGATCTGGCTGAAATGAATGATGAGCTTCACGGACATTTTTTCAAAGAATCCAACCTCTGGACTATCAATTGTTGTGTGTATAATGCAGCGAGAGCTTTGGCCGATGCGAACCGTAAAACAAAACCAACGGTTGATCATAACACCAAGAGAAGAATGCACTAGCTCGCTATAAAATTAGGCTGGGTAAGACAGTAAGCGTCCCGCATTCAGTGTGTGATTGACCTCATCACATATGGTTGAGAGCATACGGATACTATCTGAATCTAAGAGAAGTCTAGAGCGGAGAGGCAGATAACATACCTTCCCCACATTTTGAGCCAAGACATTCCTTGATGATAGCTGCAGGGCGTGCCATGCACACCCCGAGCATTTGGTACACATACTATCTAGTTTTCCAACTCATGCGGAACAACCTACATCCAGAGGCACAATGCGGTACTAAGAGTGCCTTATTACCATCTCTGTCACTCTTATGGCATTAACATTAATATCGCTCCTATAAATGCTCCTAGGGAAATCTAATCAATTGTCAAGAATGAGAAGTGCCGTATATACTGGAATTTTATATTCTCGACAATTGTTTCTGTTGTACACTCGAGGCCTGACATGGTTCTTCTTGACTTCGAGAAGCGAACCATGTTCGTTATCGAATTTTCGACACCAGCTGATAAAAGCATCATAGCCAAGCAGAATGAAAATAAAGAGAGGTAAGAGACCTTAGAATCGAGTTGCAAGGATTGTACCCGGATTATTCTGTTAAGTTAATCGTCCTTATTATCGGCGCTCTTGGAGGTGCCAAGCTTTCATTGGTTACTAGGTTGAAAATCATCCCTGCGTGTCAACAATATGCTAAAACACTTGCGGATAAAATGCAGAAGGCTTTCGTGATTGGGTCGCTCCGTTGCTTAGGGTACACGAGACTTTTGCCGGATCGTCGTATTGATTCCGTTACAGTCTGTAACCATCAATCTGACGGTCGTGAGAGGTGGTGGT
>NC_046664.1:136154939-136182448 GCF_010883055.1 Belonocnema kinseyi | reverse complement strand
GCGCGATGGGTGCCGCGTTTGCTCACAGTGGGCCAAAAACGAATTCGTGTGACAACTTCCCAGCAGAATTTGGCATTATTTTCGCGTAAGCCGACCGAGTTTCTGCGCCGATTCAAAACCATGGATGAAACCTGGATCCACTACTACACTCCTACACTACACTACACTACACTACACTCCTGAGTCAACGCAACAGGCAAAACAGTGGGTTCCACCGGGCTATGTTGAAGAAGGCAAAACCATAACCGGAGCATACTATTCATCATTATTGGACCGATTGAAAATCGAAATCGCCGAAAAGTGACCGCATTTGAAGAAGAAAAAACCGCTTTATCATCACGACAATGCGCCTGTTCATTCATGCTTAGTTGCACAAGAAAAATTGCATGAAATCTGCTTCGAATTGGTTCCTCAGCCACCGTATTCACTAGACCTGGCCCCCAGCGACTATTTCTTGTTCCCTAACCTGAAGAGATGGCTCACCGGTAAGCGTTTTTACTCAAATGAGGAGCTCATAGCTGAAACTTAGGCGTATTTTGGAGACCTTCCGATTGAGTACTTTTCGGACGTATCAAAAAGTTAGAAAATCGTTGGACTCGCTGTATCGACCTAAAAGGAGAGTATGTTGAAAAATAAAACCGACTTTGGCCAAAAAAACGTCTCCGTGTTTCATTTTTCAGGGACTTATCAGACTGCCTAGTATATGTGTGTGTGTGTAAACAATTGAAGATAATATCTAAATTTTTCCGAAAATGGATCAGTGACTCATTTTCAGACCACAATTGCGAAGAAGTTATTTGTTTTTATAACCATCAACCTTGAAAATTAAGGCACATTATAGAACATTTTAACCCAGCTTTTACACATCCACAACGTTAACCGCATCTTATTTTACAGGAACAACGATTAAATTGATTATGTGAGTTGTCGCTTACCTCAGTAGTTTAAACTGGTAATACACTATTTTTGATTTTTTTTCCCACCCTACAGTTCTGGGTCTAAAAAATTTCCTCCCTATGTTTTAATTGGATGATAGGCTCGAGAAGAGTGCTTTCGAGTAGCTGCGAAAGTTGGAGCAAGCCCAGATAAAGATACAGCCTGACTGGAATTCCTTCAATAACATTATCATCTTGTACAGAATCGAAACTTGGAGGGATGTTTTTAAAATCTGCAAGACCATTTTGACAGTGCTGATCCTCAGAATCGTCTAGATTATTTTAAGAGAAAATTAATTTTGATAAGGTACAATATGTCCTGATTTATTAATCGTGCAGACTATTATTAATGAATCCTGTCGAAATAAAACAGTTGTAGTTGGGCAGGATCCCAGTTTTATAGTTTGAAACTTTTGCAAGAGTCTGAGTCTTTAAAAAACAGTACGGAATCCATTTTCTTTCTCACGCATTTAATAAGTGCAACCTCCTCTAGGGGCTGCAAGACCTTGCAGTTAGTGATGACGCTTAAGCGTGTGGGACATAGGGGTGAAACGGACTTTGGCCTGCATGCGTATGGATATGGATGAAAGGACACCTATAAACCGGCTTCCCTGGATGATTTGAAAAGGATCCTTATAAATGGACACTCCTGGTATGCATGATTATAGTATGATAGAAGGGTGAAGAAGCCTAGCTAACACGGGCCTTCTGGATCCCTGGGTTGAAGTCCCTCCCCGGACCGATCTCCAGTTATTTGAATCGGCACAGGAAATGACCTGCGGCCCGCAGAGCGACCAAGAAACAGACCTCCGTTGGTATGGTGGCCTGCGAACAGGTATTAATTAAATGTCTCGTTCAATGCGACCCTCCCCCCCCCCCATTCCAAACCGTGGGTGTAGAGTAATAAGTCCGTGGCACTTCGGCACCTGGGGGTTACGAAGTTGTCCTAACTGCCTCTCGGGGACACCGGGCGCCATCCCCGAGTAATTAGTCTTACCCCTGTATGTGGGGCTCTGCAGGGGCGGACGTTTTATTTCTCTAGCTACTCGTGGAAACCAAAATGGATTACGCAAAATTAAACTCAAAAAAAGAAGGAGAAAGGAAGGTGGCGGAGGGAGGAAAGGGGTTGGATCCTAATGCGTCTAGCATAACCCTTTCCTTTCAATATGTCTCTCCGGCAAGTCAAACACTTTGACGGTCCCCCTGAATGAGGCTATGGAAACTTGAGCGACCAACCACTCCCCCAATAAGAAGAAACCAATCAGCGATTCCATGAAAAGCAGACTGAAGATGCAAGCGCTGCGGGCTAGTGGAGCAGCTGCGATACCTGGTACATCGGCGATCGCAACTCCAATAACCAGCACTGAGGCTCAAAAGCGAAGAAGGGGCTCAGAGGGCACCCAACCGCGGGGAGGGGCTCAGCGTGTGAAGAAGCACAAGGCAGCCCAGAAGTCGGCGAACAGGGAGTCGTCAAGGGCTGGATTGACAGCCGCATTTTATGAACATATAGCAAATAGTCTTATTATCGGTAAAAAAAAATTTTAGTTACTGAAAGTGCTTCATATTAATGTAGGAATGATATATAATTACAAGAATAATTTAAAAGTTTATGATAACCATTGTTATAAGCAATTCTTGTGGCAAAATATTGAAATTTCATATTTTTCCAAATTATAATTTGCTTCAATCGCCAGAACGAATTCAGGTATTTCTTAAAATAATAAATATTTAATGATATATGATAAAATATAAAAATTTAAATTTCTATAAACAAATTAGATAAACAAATTCAAAATTTTAGCCCTTTCGCATGGAAATTTTTTTGCATTGGAAATGTTTTAAGCTTTGGGATGAATGACTGCTAGTCACAAAAATATCAGAAAAGTTAACAATAACAATTGTTATAAATAATTCTCGTGATAAAATATTCAAATTTAAGGTTTCATCAAATTTTAATTTTCTTTAATCGCTAGAATAAATGGAATAATGAGCAAATTACTTGTATTCTATGAGTCCCTAAACATTCATTTAAGACAATATGAAGTTTACCTAATCAGTTATCAATGCGTCAACAATTGCTTTGCAAAAAATTTTTAGTTTTTCCATACTTTAAGTGAAAAAATTATTAATAAACAAGTAGAAGAGACATAAGTTTAGAGCGTCAAGCTCTTCAGAATTTAATGAACTTTAATATGAAAAATTAAAATAAAAATCGGACAAAAATTTAAAGCTCTGAACATTTTTGAGCGAAAAAAGTGCATTTTCTCCCACTCAAAGCCGTTCAGACAGCTGCCTCCCTGACGATTCGAGTAACCCCGACTCGACTCTCATTGTAGAGCAGTTTGAGTTTTTTAGGAAGGCTACCAGGAGGGCGCTGAAAAGAGTGTCCTCAGATCAATTGCCAAGATTCGGGACCTCCTTCTGTAGGGGAGTGGTCTTTGTATTTGTGCCAGCGGACCCAGTAGCTAAAGCTTGGCTACACAAGGCTGTAGTGGAGACAGGTCTTGGGAAGGCGCATCACTTAAGGGGAGTAGAGTTGAGTGGCTCCGGAAGATGGTAAGGGCTACGGCGTGGTTCGCGGGTGAACTGTAAGACCTGTCTGTGTTCCTTCGTTGGCCGGAACGATTTAACCCCTCACTTAAGACAGCCTTCTTGCGAATCGTCAGGCACGATAGTCCTCAGGAAAAGGAAATAATGGGATGAGGAATCAAACATCTACTAGTTGTGCAAATTCCTGAGTATCAGACGAGGGCTCTTGCGATCCTCAACAACAGGCCCTTCTACAACTTTGGACAGGTCCACTTTAAGGTGGCCAGCCAGGGGCAGGAGGAGCCTGTCGGTGTACAGGAAGATCCGGAGAAAGCCTAAATGACTGCGCCCGGTCTAACCATTACCCAAATTAACTTGCATTACAGCAAAGGCGCCTCTGCAGTTTTGCAGAGGGGCATGGCTGCGAGGCACTCAGGTATATCGCTAATTTAGGAACCCTAGTTAGTTCGAGATACCATTAGGGGTTTGGGGAGGGGGGTGGGTGGTTTTTATAACAGGGACCCCAAGGCGACCAATCCAAGGGATTGAATACTGACGAAGGGAATCAACGTCTTCCCGCTGCTAGAGCTATTTGCTAGAAACCTAGTGGTGATAGTCACGGATCTTAAAGGAATAGGACGACTAGTCATGAGATCGGCGTACTTTCAATATGACTGCGATACCAACCCACCAGTGGAGATACGAATACTGGTGGAACACTGCAAGGTAAGGGGTCTTCCTCTCCTGCTAGGGTGTGATGGTAAATATATTTAGAAAACAAAATTAAAACATGTGAATGTAGTATTGAAAATTATAACTAAAAACTACAGTTTAATCAATTTTGTAACGATTTGAAATATTGGAATATTTGGAGAAAATCTGTCATTGCTCAGCTTTCGAAAACGATGAATATTACAAATAAACAATGGCTGGATAAAATTCTCAAGTGAAAGTTTGACAAAAAAATCGCTAGCGAAGGTGTTCCTTCGTTGGTGTCGTGGTAGAGCTCGAGCTTTCGTCTCATGACTTTGACAGCTATCTTGGAGTTAGCACTGATACTGACAGGGTTTCCCATACCAGACAGTCAGATAATGCTGAGGTGAGGGACTAAGAGAGCACCAAAACCCATGAAACATAATAGAAAGTGTTTTAAAGACTTTTAAACGCTTTTTGCTTTCCGGGGATCATCGGGCGCCCTAGAACCACCGCTGGGGGCCCTAGTATTCAGGACATTGGCGATTGTGAGCTGCGAGATGGTCAGGCAGATCTCACTAATCAAACAGCTGGCTAGTGTTATGTACTTGCAGACAACCTCCTCGACAAAAATACCGTTGGAGAGCATCGAGTGGGATACCAGAATAAAAGAGGAATTGGTGCGTCTCTATTACAAAAGTGCGAAGTTTGAAACAAAAATGAAAAAAGAATACAATTTAAGGACGAAATTTGCTGCAAACTATCCTAATATAAAGAAAGTCGCACTAAGAGATAGTGAAGGACATCAGGACTAATCTACACATATCAGAAAACCAAGCAATAGAGATTAAACAGGTTGATTTGATGTGGAAAAGCAACGGCAATGAACGTCAGCTAGAGGAAGCCGCGTCACATGGTCAAGCAGGAGCACTTGATATTCTTCCTCAACCTGCCGATGATCCAAGACCACCACATCCTTCACAGGTGGATCGCCTTATACAACCAGAGGCCGAGACAGAGGTTAAATAACCAAAAAGGTGATTAAAATGGACATATGCATATGTATATAAGATGCTAAGTTGTTGACCAGGGTGTAATAATATTCTTGTAGATGGAAATTGAAACATGTATCAATTACTGGTCATATCTATTGAAACCATGTCTCAGAGATTGTCAGTACATATTTGATAGACATTTCAACTGTACGGCGACAATCCTCATCAGTAAAAATATTTCTTTCTACGAAATTTGCACCTGTGTGATCAAAATACATCATTTGTAGACCTAACGGCTTAGAAATGGATAGACATAGCGGCAGTTCTTAAGCAATTATGTAAGAAATAGTCGAAAAAGGATATTACAAATTGGAGTAATAGCACAAGTAGATAAATCACGTGATAATGAAGATATAAATAAAAACTATGTAGATTCTATTATTCGGAGTTATTACCTGTTTGTTAAATTTATTTGTTGGCTACTGAATTAATTGCGTCTGCTGGACGGACTTAAATAAAGATTGAAATTATTGTTGATATTGAAAAAACACACATATCACTTGCCGTCCAGCAGACGGAATGATTATGGCAAGGAGTTTAGGCGACGTATAGTCTATAGGTTGATTCACTTTGACTTGGTGTTACATTAATATCTAATGCGAAGCAAGATAAAAGGATATTTATTTCAGATTGTAATGAGGAATTGTAAAATTATTGTTTAAAACAAAATAAGAAAGAGAAAAATGTATATCACTGAGTTGCATGAATAAGGCTATTGTAGCTTATGCTCATATTATCTATGGCTGTTCTAAAATTAACATTGTTGGTATTTTTGACAATATAAAACATTTCCATAAAAATACGTTTGAAGTCCCTGGCGGACCGAAGGAACCGAATGGAGCTTCTACAAAGTACCCGTAAAGACCCCATTGGGTGCCCATTCGGTACCTTTTTAAAAAACTCAAAAACCCAGCAAGATCAACTTTTAAGCTGTTGAAATACGGATTCTACGTTAAATTTTTTATTAGAAACTCACGGAGTGATCGCAATACTTTTTTTTGCAGCGTCAAAAATTAAAAAAAGGTCATTAACTTCTGCTGAAGGTGACTTCAAGCGCAACCATAATACCTCAAGTAGTATGTTCCGCGCGAAGTTTAAAAATAAAATTCTCTCGCACTTGCATCGCAGCGTTGTTGTCTGAGGTTTCCACTGCGTGGCGCTAGCATCCAGACAAAATTCTTAAAGTTACCGATGAAACGCTTATTAACTGCTTTTAAAAGAAGATGCACTTGAAGTCACCTGCGGCCCATGTAAATGACAGGTATCTTATTTTTTAAAGTTTTTAACGCTACAAGAAAAAGTATTGCGATTACTCCGTGAGTTTCTAATGCAAATTTTAACGTAGAATCTGAATTTCCACAATTTAAAAGTTGATTTTGCTGTTTTTTTTTTTTTTTTTTTAGTTTTTTTAAAAGGAATCGAATGGGGACCCAATGGGGTCTTCGCGGTTACTTTGTAGAGGCTCCATTCGGTTCCTTCGGTCCGCCAGGTTTAATATACTTCTTTAACTAGAATAATAAAGTTTTCAAAATGAATGGAGTGATTGTTTAAAGTTGCATGTTTTGAAACAAAAGTGCTGAGTCTATTGTTCTTGCAATCTCTCATGTGTTCCTCTAATCTTACATCGATGTACCGTCTGGTTTCGCCAATTTAACATTGCTCACAATCTAAGCACGTTAACTTATATACGTTAAGAATTTCATTTTTCGGACTTGGATCTTTTTGAGTTCTGAATAATTTGAAGGGGTCTTTAAGATGTTTGAAAATGGTTTTTATGTCCTGCTTTTGTATAATTTTTGGAGAATTCTGAACATTTGTGGATTATAAGGTAAAACAGTGGAACGATCTAAGTTCAAATCACTTTTTAATTTATCGTTAATATTCTGGATAGACATAAGAGTTTTACTGACTTTTTGTTCTATTAAATTATTAACAAGTTTTTCAGGGAAACCATTGGTTTTAAGTGTGTGAGAAACAATTTGTAAATTAGTATGGTGGAAAGAGACGTGGAAAAGTTTAAGTTTAATAGTAATTTGTAATAATAGTCATTAAACAATTCCTTAAAGGTTGCAATTTGATCGTGGGGTACACAAGAAAGAATTCTGTCGACATATCTATAGAAGAAAAATGGAGAAAAATTCTGGTTTTGAGAGAGAATATCTTGTTCTAAGGATTCCATTACTAAATCAGATACTGCGGCAGAGATGGGAGACTGAAAAATTCATGTCCATCAGAAACTGTAAATTTATGAACCTTTTCCACAAAGTTCCAGTGCGATGTTGCATTTTGCAACTCACAAGGAACATGTTATGGCAAAATTTTAGCTAAAGATAATTCATCAAGTTGTGAATTATATTTCTACTATACACGACTGAGGCTTCGCGATGCTCCAAGATTTGTTTCGATCTATTTTGTAATTTAACTTCTTATCGCTGATACGTTCCGAATTATTATTTTTCTATATGTAAGCCCTTTTCTGGAGTCAACATCATCATCGTGGGACGTCGCAGGAGGTTGAGAATCATCGAGACCCCGGAAAAACTAAACTAGATCGCTACTCCTATTAAAACTTTGACTGTATCATTCAAATTTTCCCGCCAGTTCTACCATGAAGCGTTGCTGTCAACCTAACTGCTAAAAACTTAAACGAGAATTGTTTGCAGAGATTGACAGGAAATTACCCGAATTTTCTACAAGACCTCAGAAGTTTCCAAAGTCTCCGAACAACAGAGCGTATATTTTGTCAAATTTCTAGGCAAATCTGATGCGTAAACTATACCATCGACGTCTACTATATGTGTGGTCACACTGTAGTTCAGGCCTGTACCGTTAATGCTCCGAATTTATGATCGCGGTGCAAGAATATTAATTGTAATAAACGAGCTAGTCACGTTGTAAGTGTTCTAGGGGCGCTTACGGAAAACAAAAAAAATACAATAGCTTATATTGTTTAATTTAGGGAAAATAGAAAATGAAAGTTGAACACCAAACCTATAAATAACTGCATCATTTCACATCGTACGGCATTGTTTTAGTCCTACGGTTGTCCGCGATGTTGCGGAAGTCTGCGAACTCCGACCAATGGAAGAGGATAAAGGTGGGAATGACGTAGGTTAAGTAAGGTTATAAATTCTCGAGCGAACAGCAATCGCTCTCTTACGTCGTTGTACACTGTCAGTAGTCCCAGTGTGTCGATAGAGGGAACGTGACGTCACCCATCAGAGGATCCGAACCAGGTTTTCCGTTTTTGCCGTTGAATGCGAACTCGTCGTATCAGCGGGTAAGAATTTTTACTAATATAGTCGAACGAAACCTCTAAGCCCACTCTTTTTCCCTCTCTTTGGTTGGCCCAAATGATATTTGACTATGGATTTTGTTAATGATGTATTTTTAACCTATGTATTATTTGATCATGGATATGATTTTGTGAATTTGTAGTTGTGTGCCCCATGCCTTTGTTCTTGTAAATAGTCGCCCCCTACCCATATACAGAAAATTATTAGTTGTTTCCGTAAAATAAAAATAGTATCTTAAATTCCTCTTTTTCAAAATGTTTTTTTAGAATGAGGTGTTTTTCTATAATGCAAATTTAGTCGTTTAACCCACAACCCTATGTCTCGGAGTAGCTTCCCCCCACCCCTTGAAAACTAATAGTTGTTCCCTAAAAATGACCTCTTTGTGAGATGTACCCTTTAGAACGAGATATATTCTCGCAACTCGTAAATTTAGTTGTTTGCCCCACAGTCCTATATGCTTGTATAGTTCCCCCCCCCCTTTTTAGTATCTGGTAATAATATGTTACTTTCTACCTCATCATCTCATTTTACGGAAAATTATATGCGATAAATTGAGTGAGGCTCTATTATATAACTCCGCGAAATCATGGAGCATTGTAAGGGATAAATGTTAAATTGTTAGAAATATTATACCCCGAAATAGTGCTTCATATTGCTGTAACAATTTTTAAGCATTTGTGAACGTCAGTCTATAGTTCTGAAATCAAGAGAATGTAATTTAATTAATTGTCGTCGATGTGTTAACCGAGTCATAAGACTCTACCGTAAATAAATGTTAACTGTGTTATTTTGCTTTATAATTCGCTGTTTTTATTCACGAGTAAGAAACCCTTACCTTTCTAAAACTACGCCCTCTACTGGATTATCCTTTTTTTATTTGAGCTAGCGCAGAAGTAATAGGGAAGTTCAGATTCCGCAACACCATAAACTCCAAATGTTATTTGTTGTAGTCAAGCTAAATTTAGAATTCTAGTTTTGTTGGTTTTTGAGATTTCGCTCAGTCGTTTAGGTTTTTTTTTTAGATCTTTGGAAGTCCATGGTATTTCGGATTAAAACCATTAGTACATTTCAGGATCCTAACGGAGTCTATATTAAGTATACCAAGTAGGAAGAGCTCATAGATTATTTTGTTAAGTTCCAATTGTATTTGTCCAGTAGGATCTCTATTGAGTAATTTATATGCAGATGTGTCATTTAACAGAGCTAAGGATTTATTGGCATTGTAACACCATTTCCATTCATAAGCGACAAAAGGGGGAAATAATGGACAAAATGGCGTCCCTTAGTAAAGATGAACAAGTATATCTTTCACCTACCTGTGATAGGTGCCAGACGCTTTAGATAGCGTCACTCCAAAAAAAAATTTTAAACAACTACAATTTACAAAACATTTAAGCTCTTCTAAGAAGTCCCTGGCGGGAAGGGGTAGAGGGATTAGTGAGGGAAAAAAGGCATTTTTCTCAAATCAATTTACACACATAAAAGGAAAACTATGCCACAGACCAGCGAAATATATATCCTCAACAAATCCACAAAAATGTTTTGTTGCTCATACCGAGTTCTCACACATAATTACTGGAGATAAGATTTTAGTTAGGAACTGACGCCTGCCTTTTATCCAAAAGACCACGACTTTCCTTTATTTACTCTCAATTACTGCATTCAGTAGAAGTCCACTACTCTCCAAAGAAATTGGTTACTCGGCTAACGGCCAACACTAGACTGCTTGGCTTCCTGCTGCTCTCGGCCTCCCCTCTTCCACCAGTCCCGCCAAATTTGACTTGCCGTCAGGTGCTGCTCTCTTTATCCCCACTACCGGTTGTTACTTCGGTGTACGGGACTGGATGTCCTCCTGGTGGTCTGCCGGCTCGATGTATCCTGGCAAGATGGCTACGCCGATTTGTTTTGACATGTGCCGGACTGAGTATAGTTTCACACGTCGTAATTAAATTTGTGTAATTATACTCGAGCCGGAAATAAATCTGTAGACAGACCCATCATGTGTGAGTAGTGGCTTTCGTGATAAGAGGTGCAACGGCACTGGGTGTAGTGTGCAATGGCGAGGTTGAGTGCGGTGATTTCTGTGTTTGGAGCGGGTGTTTATTTTGCAGGAACTCCTTTGGAATTACGTGAAAAATAGGAGTCAAGGCAAACGTCAGGTTTCCTCTACCTACTCTCCAGTTATCCAAACTAAATTAATATACCTTTCAAGGTAACTACAGTTAAATTACAGTAATAATAAATCTTTGTGTGAAGAAAACTCCAAACCTATGCTTGACCTATCCAACATTCATTCCCACTCTTAAGTTCTTTCTCTCATTCTCGTATCTTAATAATATATTATGAGTTAGTGCTGGCCGAAAGTATTTAGACTTTATTTTATTTATAATGTTCTAACTAGGTCTGGGGGAAGCATCAGACCGAGTGGCAGGCCACTATGTTACAACAACTTCTCCCAGACTGACCGTTTGGGTAACTTAAAGCAGCAAGCGTCAGCAATCCGACCTTCAGACCATAACTTCGGTTTGAGCATTTCTTGTATTTATTATTTTTTTTTTTTTAGAATGTGAGAGATAAGGTTTTGTAAACTATTTTAACCTTTTATATACCGAACTTTTAGTTCGAGAACAATTTACAGTTTCTGGTGACACTACTTTAGATGTGAGATTATCAAAGAAATAATTAAACATCAACCCTCTAAGGGTCCCAATCAACAAAAGAAATTCTACGTTAGAACAGAAATGTTCAAACCTAATGCGGTACTTTCCGCTAAAACTAAAGAAAAGAAGATCTATAAATTACAACTAACTGTGAATCCAGACTATTCGAACAGTGTCTACTAACTAGTAACCAATAGGTCTCACGAAAACAGCTTAAAACTAACTAGAGCTAGATGAACATCACACAAAAACGGCCTAAAACTAGCTAGAGGCCAAATCACAGGCATTTCAAGATGGCATCCGCCAGTGCCTGGATGAGGGGGTGGTCTGAATCCAGAGTTACTATGTCTCCTGTTTGTCCACCTGATGCTGAAGGAGTGTTAACTTCAGAGAGGGACACTGTGTGTTCGGGAGGTTTCGCCAAGGCCCGGGGTATTGGCGTAGGGGTTGGGTGCCTAAAAGATCGGGAGCTCCGTTCTTGTTGAGAAAAAGGGCTTCCTTCCCCCTGCCTTCACCTCGACGCACACCTCGGGCATTAATTAATCTTTACTCCTGGTTTACCGCAGTAAAAACAAAACTTTCCCTTCTGGAACAAACAATTATTAAAGTCGTGCCCCCTTCGATGACAATTCCAACATGAATGAACTGGAGGAGGCATCAAGGGGTCACACAACTCCCTCTAAATATCCGGTGAGCAGCAAGAGAGCTGAGTTCAGGTTGTTGATCACGGGTCCACCCTAGGATTGACACCTGACTTCTTGTAGGGGCCTGAGCAAATCCCGGGGGTGGTCCCATAAACTGGCCGCATGTAATTGACATAGCCGAGAAGGCATTCTCCTCGGGAATAGCCATGGCTACCGAGGCCGAGGGTGCACCCTCTGAAAAAGTGTATGAGAAATAAGATGGATTCTCGCTGACTTCCCCCTCAAACGGCCTGGATGATGACATACCCGAGAGCTCCGGTTGTGTAGCTGGCCTTTGAATGGAGGCAGAGATAACCCGAGCAGGGCCAAGACCTGGGTATCGATGCTTGCAAGAGGGGAGGGCATTTCGTAATCCCTCAAAGCGAACGGAAATGTTGACCCCTCTCTGGCAACCGGTCCTTCCAAATATCGCATTCCCGTTTTGTCGTCGCTTCTTTCCTTCACACAAGAAATTTCCTGTTCCACCTTCGGCTACAAAAGAAAAGAAGATTGGGAAGGGACCTCACTCTTTCCGGAGTCGGGAGCTTCGGCGCGGTCCTTCCTTCTCCTGCTCCGCTTTTTCGGCTTCTGCGGGGGCGGGGTCTTTGGTATTGTGCGTTTGGGTTTTTGGGGGTCTCCCGGGGCCACGGCGACGCACAAGGTGCGCGATTAGGATGCCCATGGTTTTCCGAACTGGTCCTCCCCCTTTGCAGCCCGCAGGCCGGAGCCCACCCGGGTCAATCCCGACTCCCACAGGGCTTTCGCTTCCGCTATTGGATCCTGCTTTATCTTCCTTTTGGGTTCCTCCTTCTCTGGAACCAAAATCGGGCGATACTGACGGTTTTGCGACAAGCTGGGGAAAGACGGGAATCTGTCGCACTGGTCCATTGGCTACCAGTGCGTTTGAGGGAGGTACTTTGGACTGGCCTGCCTCGGCCTCTGGATCACAGATCTCCCGGTGTATCCCCTCCATGTTCTCACCTGCGTTATTGTTCCGGGCGGAACCGGGGAAACTTCTATCGTCGGAGAATTATCTTCAGGCTGCGAAAAGGGATTTTGGTTAGCGAATTGAGGGTTAATTGACCAGTAGTGTTTTAAATCTTTAATATGAGTTTTTTCGATTATACCGGACTCTTTTTGGATTTCGTAAACTACTGGTGATATCACTTTTATAACCCTAAGCGGACCAGTATATTTTGGGAATAATTTTTTGGCAACATAATCAATAGCCGACGATAAAGTATGAGTCCTGCGCCAAACTATATCACCTACTTGGTATCGAATATCTTCTCTACGGCGGTTATAATATTTCGCCTGACGGTCGGATGCCATATCTAAGTGATGTGCGACTAGGTTTCTAAGGGCCAGTAACCGCTTAATTCTATCTTCACATTCCTCTACCATTGAGACTATGACGGGGGCTCCCTCTTCCTGTCGTCTCAACGTTTTTGCCAGTCTAGGCTCTCTGCCATAATTTAAGAGTGCTGGTGACAGCCGAGTGGAAGTATGCACGGCCGTATTGTATGAAAATCGGGAAGATGCTTGTCCCAGTTACGATGATCTCCTTCTACAAAGGATGATATCATGGTTTTAAGCACACGATTCACATTATCAACCGGATTAGCTTGAGCATGATACGGTGGGTTAGTCGAGTGCCTAATCCCTAATTCCGATGCAGCCTTAGAAATCAGCTTGTTCACAAACTCCGTGCCATTATCCGTGAACAACACTTCAGGAGCTCCCCATCTAAAGACAACTGATTCCTCGAACGACTTTGGAGCACTTGTGGCGTTAGCCTTACGGAGAGGCATAACCTCGATCCATTTAGTGAACATATCTTGGAAAACCAAGATGTAATTATGACCAGATCGGCTTGGCGGGAACGGGCCCATAATGTCCGCTGCTACCACGGACCAAGGCTGCCCTATAACCCTTTTACCCATTAAGCCCATTGGACCTGCTTGGTCTACATTCTTCTTCTGACAAGTTTGGCATGCTCGGACATACTTGGCAACGTCATTTAACATGCCAGGCCAGTAGTAAAGCC
Source organism: Belonocnema kinseyi (assembly GCF_010883055.1). NCBI lineage: Eukaryota > Metazoa > Arthropoda > Insecta > Hymenoptera > Cynipidae > Belonocnema > Belonocnema kinseyi. Next base: position 136,168,550 of record NC_046664.1, on the reverse strand, counting down.
GTGAAAGGCGCTGGAAAGTCTTATACACGCCCAAGTGGCCAGACATAGTAGTATCATGAGATTCACTCATTGCCTTACCTCTGAGTTCTAATGGTAAAACCAGCTTCCATGCCTCCAAATCAGGTAACAATGGATCGGTAAGGTGATCGGGGCGGTGACAGTAGAGGCGGCCGTCTTCCAATTTCCAATCGGGAAATTGATATGGCATTTCTTGGACCAATTTAGTCCTTCTGTTATACCAGAGATCATCAGTCTCGCCGATGGCACATACCACCTCTGAGTCCAGCTCGAACATGCGTGAAAGCGCGTCCGGAACATGGTGAAAGGCACCCTTTCGGTGTTTCACCTCAAAGTCATACTGCAACAACTTAAGGGCCCATCTACCTAATCTCAAATAGGGTCTTTCAAGTGATAGAGCGATCGGAGACTGCTATGGTCCGTTATCACTACAAAGTGATAACCTTCCAAATAAGGCCTAAACTTTTCGACAGCCCATACCACAGCCAAGCATTCCTGCTCCGTCACGGTATACTTCTTCTCGGCGCCTTGCATGAATCTACTAGCAAAGGCTATGACGTGTTCCACGCCATCTTGGGTTTGGGTGAGGACAGCACCCAGACCTGTACTACTTGCGTCTGTTTGTAAACAGAACGGCAAACTGAAATTTGGTCTAGATAACGTGGGAGCAGAGATCAATGCGGATTTCAATTCTTGGAAGGCCCTTTCTTGGTCTTCCTCTCACTCAAACCTTCGATTTTTCTTTAATAATCGATGGAGTGGCTCTGCCTTTTGGACGAAATCCTTTATGAATCTCCTATACTACGAAACCATTCCCAGAAATCGTCTAAGTTTGCGAAAAGTAATTGGCGCCGGGTAGGATCTTATCGGCTCGGGCTTCTCCTGGACCGGATGCATTCCTGTCTTATCCACAAGATATCCAAGATACCGCACCTGACTACAACCGAATTCACTTTTGTTGGGATTAACCGCAAGTCCGGTATTAGTAATTATATCTAAGACTCTCTCTAACCAACGAATGTGTTCATCAAAGGTCTCACTAACGACAATTATGTCATCCATGTACGCAAATGCATGGGGCTCAAATTCTGGTGTTATCAGGCGACTTAGCAGTCGCTGGAACGTAGCTGGAGCCCCCGATAACCCGAATGGCATTCGATTGTAGTGATACAGCCCCTTGTCTGGTACTGGGGAAGCGGTGAATTCCTTGCATTCGTTGGTGAGAGGAATCTGATGAAATGCCTGACTAAGGTCAATCTTTGAAATATACCGCGCAGAAAAAAACTTGTCTAAGATGGAGCTAATGTTTCTCATAGGGTATGCATCCTTCTTTTCCACCTCATTCAATTTTCTGAAATCAATGCAAAGCCTATAGTCGCCGTCAGGCTTCCTTATCACAACCGGGTTACACCATTCGCTCTTACTGGTGCTTATTATCCCCTCAGCTTCTAACTTTTGGACGGATTCCCTCAAGGACTCATGCACCTTGGGAGAAGGACGTCGATAAGTTTGCCTGATGGAGAAATGGCCCTGAATGTCGATATGGTGTTTTACCATGTGTGTAGCAGGCAGCCTGGCTGGCATAGGAGGAATTTTTCTTTTTAGAAATTCTTCAAGGTATTTAACCTCATAAGGCTTTAATTTCTTTATCCCTGCACAGGCATGCGCAATTTCATTCGGCAAGGAAACATGAGCATCCTTAGCACGAATTTCCGATAATTCCGACGAGGAATGTGTTTTCGGACCTAATTTCTGTCCCTGATACCTTCGCCAAATGCCGTTTCCTAATCTCCAAATACGAGGCTTAAATCTAACGTCAAAATCGAAAAGTTCCGCAAAATCAATACCGAAAAAAACTTCACAATCGAAAGTTGGTCATCAAGTACGGTATTTACGTCATCAAGTACGGTATTTACGTCATCAAGTACGGTATTTACTTGATCTAATTAAATCTGAGGGTCCTTAACAACGAATGGCAAGAGTGGTCGGACCCTATTCTCACTCACCCTTATTCGTTTCCCGGTCGGGATCCCGAACATCCGCTACAGTTCGATGAGATTTGACCGCTTCAACGGTCTGTGTTGCTAATGGAGGATGACTGAAATCAGCCGGCACCTATGGTGCCTGAGGAAAGCCACCTCGCTTTTTGTTGTTATTTGAACTATTTTATTTCGTCCCATTATTATTTAAATTCGAGGTAGTAGGCTCATTCTCCGTAGCAGCCACCCCTTCGACTTTCCGGCCGTGTTACGGTAGGCAAATTCAGGTAAAACACTGTCCTGAGTAGGTGGAGGGTGTACATAGGCCTTACTTATCATTTTGGATGCTTCGAACCTTTCGCCAGCATCTTCCAATTCCTCAAAAGTACGATACTCCATTTTAGGAAGGGCTTCTAAATACTTAGGGTGCAAATTATTAATTGCCAACTGCAATTGCTCCCTTTCCGATATCGAAAGATCGTAATGTTGAAAAATTAGGCAAAGGTTTAGCAGGTAGCCGGCTATAGGTTCATTTGGACCTTGTGTCCTTTTTCGGCCCTTATCCCTGACCTGCATTTGGAAGTTTATTCCCCCATATCTACGCCTAAAATCGATGGTAAATTGCTGCCAAGTATCCCATTTATCCCTATGGAATCGATACCAATTTTGGGCAGGTGGTTTTAGCAAAAACGTTAATGCTCTAGAAAGATCCTTATCCGATAAGGAACTACCCCTTCTACATTCCTCAATTTGTGTAAGAAATTCCTCCGCACTACTATCGCATTTTCCATTGTGACTAATATTCCATTTCTTCACGATCGAATGAATATCATCCATACTCCTTCCTCCCAAGCACGTTGGCAAACCGCTCAACGAATTAGGCAGACATCCTTGGTCCTTTAGATTGGACAAAGCCTTGAAAGGCTGAAGGGACTATGGTCGAACGACTGGCAGGGGTATATAAAGGAGTCACGAATGTGGATGGAGAAAATGTGACGACATTCTCTAAATTTCTCGCAAATGTCACACTACTAACGTTGGAAGTATGCGCGCAGAGAGGCTCCGTTACTAGATGGGTATCATGACCAGTGGATGAAAAAGGGTCTTGTGCATGTAAAGTCCTCGGAGGGGCATCGTGAATACCTAAGGGGGTTTCTTTATTTGCGAAACGCGAAGCCCGTAGTGTCTCAATCTCTGCGGATAAGTTCCGTTCCCCAGTCTCCTCCTATGACTGATGCATGTGACGGCAATGATGTTGGAACCTCATCAGGCGCCATCTCATAACCATGTCATGAACTATCCATTTCTCGAAATTTTTATTTTATGTTATTTTATGTTATTCTCTAATAATTCCGAAAACTCGGCTAACGGCCAACACTAGACTGCTTGGCTTCCTGCTGCTGTTGGCCGCCCCTCTTGCATCAGTTCCGTCAAATTTGACTTGCCGTCAAGTGCTGCTCTCTTTATCCCCACTACCGGTTGCTACTGCCGTGTACGGGGCTGGATATCCTCCTGGTGGTATGCCAGCACGATGTGTCCTGGCAAGATGGCTACACCGGTTTATTTTCACATGTGCCGGACTGAGTATAGTTTCACACGTCTTAATTGAATTTGTGTAATTATACTCGAGCCGGAAATAAATCTGTAGACGGACCCATCATGTGTGAGTAGAGGCTTTCGTGATAAGAGGTGCAACGGCACTGGGTATAGTGTGCAGTGGCGAGGTTGAGTGCAAGCGTCAAGGCAAGCGTCAGATTTCCTCTACCAACTCTCCAGTTATCTGAACTAAATTAATATACATTTCAAGGTAACTACAGTGAAATTACAGGAATAATAAATCTTTGTGTGAAGAAAACTCCAAACCTATGCCTGACCTATCCAACATTCATTCCCACTCTAAGTTCTCATTCTCGTATCTTAATAATATATTATGAGTTAGTGCTGGCGGAAAGTATTTAGACTTTATTTTATTTATAATGTTCTAACTAGGTCTGGGGGAAGGATCAGAACGAGTGACAGGCCACTATGTTACAGTATATTCTGTATTATCCAGAAGAACGGCTATATTTCCTTTATCAGCTATAGTATCAATGATTTTTCTGTGTTTAGATAAGAATTCTTTACTTTCGATGGCCAATTGTGTAAAATGAGATTTAAAATTTTTATGTTTTTTATTTGTAAGAAAAAGTTGTAAATTGAAAGCTAATTCTGATCTAAATTCATTCCTATTATTATTCTCTATAAGATGTATATTAACCTCAGTATTACACAAGGTATCTCTTACAAATGAGTTCTTGTTGTTAGATGGTAAACAACAGTTTTTTCCTAGGCTAAGGTAATATTCCACATCATTCGGTAACCTAGTTTTTGTGTTGCTGATAATCCAAGCTGGATTGAAAAATACTCACGCTGACCATAGTAGCGAAATTTTTGCCATTCTAGTTTTTTGAGAGTGGCAGAGATGAGTTCTATTTCGTTTACAATTAAATTTCTATATAAATCGAATTCTTTCGGTATTTTATTAATGCTTCTGTTAATATCTTTGACACTGAGATTTAAGATGTTGATGTGACTTCTTAATATTTTTTTTGTTGAATTCCTTTTTACTTTCTAAGTTATTGAATTGAAATTGTCTATAACCTTGATTAAAAATGTTTGCAGGAATATTCCCTTCATTTTTACGTTTTAAGAAAAATCTAAGTTGGATCTTAAGTTTTTCTAACCGAATTATATTCTTCCTCCAGGTCTTTGTACGTTTTACAATTATATTTTCACCAGCTAGACCCATTCGGATAATATGAAAAAGTCCCATTTAGTAGAAGAATCAGTTAGTATGCCGAATCGTATAGATAGATATATAAGATGTTGGTAAAGTTAGTAAAACTCTTATGTCTAGCCAGCATATTAACGACAGCTTAAACAATTATTTGAACTTAGATCGTTCAATTGTTTTACCTTATAATCCACAAATGTTCAGAATTCTCCAAGAATCATACAAAAAATATGACATAAAAATCATTTTCAACCCTGTTAAAGACCCCTTCAAATTGTTCAGAACTCAAAAAGATCCAAATCCGAAAAATAAAATTACTAACGTAATATATAAATTAACATGATTTGATTGTGAGCAATGTTATATTGGCGAAACCAAACGGTACATCGATGTAAGATTAAAAGAACACATCAGAGATTGCAATAACAATAGACTCAACACTGCTCTTTCAAAGCATGCAACTTTAAACAAACACTCCTTTGACTTTGAAAACATTATTATTCTAGCAAAAGAAGTTAACTACTTCAAACGTATGTTTATGGAATTGTTTTATATTGTCAAAAATCCTAACAATGTTAATTTTAGAATAGACATAGATAATATGAGTGCGCAGTAGATACTAATATACCACCATGTCAAAGTGAATCAACCTACAGACTATACGCTGCCTAAATTCCTTGCCGTAATCATTCCGTCTGCTGGACGGCATGTGATAAGTGTGTGGTTATTCAATGTCAACAATAACTTCAATCTTTATTTAAGTCCATACAGCAGACGGAGTCTATTCAGTAGCCAACAAGTAAATTTAACAAACAGGTAATAACTCCGAATAATAGAATGTACCTACTTTTTATTTATACTATCTTAATTATCACGACACTCATTTACTTGTGCTATTACTCCAATTTGTAATATCCTTTTTTGAACATTTCATACATAATTTCTTAAGAACTTTCGCTATGTCTGGCCATTTTTAAGTATTTACGTCTACAAATTATGTATTTTTATGACACAGGTGCAAATTTTGTAGAAAGATATAATTTTAATGATGAGGACTCCCGACGTATAGTTAAAACGTTTATCAAATATGTACTGAGAATCTGAGAATATGTAGCAGAATCTGGCAGATCGAAAACACTTAATATCTGTAAGCAGATAGCTTTCGGCTGTTGAAATAGCTGCTGTCAAAATGGAAGTGGAACAGCAGCTTCCTATTGACGAACTCCCCTTGGAAGATGTGGACAACGAAGACATGATTGAAGTTGAGAGTATAGGTGCTAGGGATAATGAACATCAAGTACCGAATTCACTAAAACCAGATCCGGATATCAATAAAGACGACGTGAACAGCGCAATCCCAGAAAAACTATAGCACCTTGAAAGGAATTTTGGTTATGCTTTACTAGAGTTCAGATATGTAGAATCAACACAAAGGCATTCTCTGCCCAAGATGAACATTACAAATGACCTGCGTGCACTAATAGAATACCTCAAACGTAAGTTTTTGCCTACGAATTTGAACGTAACATAAACTGCGTTAGAGGTGCAAACTCTTGTATACTGTGCTGCTGTGACAAACGCTAGAACGTTGGGCCATAGAATTCGACCTACAAATGCCGTCTTATTCCCAGCAAGGGATTGAGATCCATCATGTATGATCAGGTTGGATATGGATGTCAGCAAAGCAAAGTGCCAATTGGCTCGATTAACTCAATATAAAAAAGAAAAAGAACTAGAAAGCTGATAAACCGTGTTACTTTGTATGAGATTATAGACTTCCAACGGCAGAGACTTAATGTTTTTACTGCGAGACTACGTCGGCAAAAGAAAAGTAGTGCATAAAGGCAATAAAATCGAACCTTTTAGACAGATAAAGGAAGGTTGACTAACTACTAGTCAGGTGTTTGGACAAAAATGAACAAATGCAATTTGGACACTGCGCGGTTCAAAGTAGAGAAAGCAAAGGCAAGCGAAAACCCTTAAATGCAGCTGACAAACATCACAGTTTAGATGTTTCAGTGGTCTTAAAAAGGCAAACAACTGGAAAGCTCCAAGTCCGGACACGCTGAAAAATATTTTGGTACAAGTACCTCACAAGTGTGCATCATGCGTTGACAAGGTGTTTTCAGAAGATCATTCAACACCCAGACCTGATGCCAGGCTTTATATTTCAGGGTATTACGCATATCATACCTAAAAAACCAGACGCTCCAAATCCATCTGAATTTCGACTGATAGCCAGTCTTCCTAACAGAAGAACAAAAAGGATGTTGTAAAAACTCGCGATACAGGAAAGATCAAGTCACTATAGACGCTGTTGCCATGACTCAAGCTCGTAAACTTCAAAGGAAATTGTACATGGCATGCATTGACTACAGGCAAGCGTTTCCTTCCGTGCCGCAAAACTATTTGCTTCGAGTCTAAACACTAAACAGCATGTCTCATGGGTTCAGAAAACATAATAATGAGGATGGTCATCAAGTGACTTATCCTCTGTACATAGATGACACGAAGCTATACGCTAATTTAGCCCAGAAACTGCAGCAAGTGATCGATGACACAAAGCAGTTTTCAAATGATGGTTAAGATAAGCCTAACGATTGCCTTCACTACGAGACTTAAATTGATTATGAAGAGTTCTCTCAACTTGGTAAACAACATCAGGGCAGTCAATACCCATGCACCCCTGTCCTCACGTACTCTTTCGGGTTCATCAAATGGTCTAACACCGACCTTGAGAAGTTTAACAAAATCGTCCACGTAGAAATGACGAAGCACTGAATGCAACACACTAATTCAGCGATGGAGTACTTTTACCACTACATATAAGGTGTAGGGGCATTGTAGATATTAAAAAAAGGTTTAAGTCACAAGTTATATAGTTGCAGAACTACTTAAAAAAAAAGGTGTTGAGCTTTACAGCACCATCTATAAAGCGTATCTTAAGTACACGACCTTCAATTTGTCTTCAGATGAGGCGTTGAATATCAGGGCGGAAACCATAGAGGAATTAGAAATACAATAGATACAAAAAGGTATCCACCGCAAGCACCCCAAAACGTTAGATCAACAGGAAGTGGATCCTGAGACATCCAATCTTTGTCTGAGAAAGGGTGTTCTGTATCCAGATTCGGAAGGATTCGTTATTGTGGTACAAGACAAGGTTGTCAGCACCAGAAATAATCGCAAACACGTATTACATTAACACGTATTTGATCGGTGCGGATTATGTGGATTACCAATGTATCCATCGAGCACATTATTGGTGGCTGTCGTGTAATGGCTCAGAGACAATATTCGCACAGGCATAATGATGTAGCGGGCATTATACTGCAAAAACTTTAAACTAAACCTAGAAATCTGAACAGAATGGATGCCTTCATATAGATCCAAAGCAATGCCCGTTTTAGAAAACGAAGATTACACCTTTTATTGAAACGTTACTATCCAAACGGATCATAACATCCGAGAAAATCGACCTGAGATTGTGATGTGAGGAAAAAAGGTCGAAGAGTCTACATCATCGACATTGCTGGTCTACTTAACCGAAATTTGCAGTCAACCTATACAAAGAAGATCCATGATTTTAGCGAGTTAAGGCATGAAGTAAAAACCATATGGAGGAATGTGAATCATGCATCTATGTATCCTATTGTGATTTTGGCTACAGCCATTGTGCACGCAATGTGCACTAAATATCTTGAACATTTAGGATTCTGTAGGGTATTGGCAGGAGCTCAGAAGGCGGTTTTATGAAACACCTGTCGCATTGTAAGAACATTTCTCGTTCATCAAGAAGCAAGTGACTAAAAACCTGTGGAGTAGCAGATAGTATCTCTGAGCAAGCATCTAGAGGTGACTTTTGTCACCTTCAATGCTCGCGACCGCTGTTTACGTATGGCAGCGCTAAGGAACGAGTTCCAAATTACACCCTGCTCGCAATCGTGTACTTGCTACATCATCGCAGAAGGTTTGAAACATCGTTTTATATTAATTTATAACATCCTCATCTCATCAGTCACTTAACTTAGTCCGTAACTATGATGAAAAACCGGATTCACTCGAGTAAAAGTTTGAAAAAAATGATAATATAGATTATTAAAGCAATTGGAAATATTTACAAGATTATATTTAATAAGGTACAAATTTCATCAAATGGCGAGGCACAGTGGTGACTGATTTACAACTTAATCATCAGAATTTTGCAAACATTGCAAGAACTAGAGCTAAAACTAACTTAAATCTAATTATCTGTTAAGTTAAGGTGCCTTGAAATGCAGATATTAATTATCACTGACAAATTTGTACTTAAAGTTGGAAGAGTACCATTTCTGTCATCTCTGCTTTTATAATATGTGTATTATATGTGTATTATGTGTATTATTTAACTGTGTATTATCGGCATACATATTAATAAAAGCCTTAAGCGTATTTTTATTCTCGCCTTTCAGTTTATCTATTACATCATTTATTATATCCGGAAAAGCATGCGTGTATATGATGAAGAGAGACGGGCTCATTATTGGACTCTGCGGGACCCCAACAAAACCCATTCAAAACATAGGTCCTAGTAGAACCCGAGAGAAAGAAAGAGACACATTGTTTAAGATTTTGTATATAGCTTCCAAACCACTCAAGTGCACCCTCCTTCACCCCTAATGCCTTTAGTTTAGTCAGGAGGATTTGGCGGTTTACCAACTCAAAAACACGCGTGTAATCCATTAGGGCCGAAAGTCATCTCTCCACAATTCAAAACTTTACTTATGTCGTCTGTAACCGTAAGCAATGCCAGTTTTGGTAGAGTATCTATTATAAAATCACTTATGCACGACGTATCAACAGTTAAGTCGCCCCACAAGAACTGCTTTTGTCCCGATCAAACACCGGCTGATTTCAATTTCTGCCAAGTTACTTTTCCGGAAGCTGGAAAAATGGACAGGTATGCTTTTTTCCCTGCGTATTGTAGCTATGGCAAGAATTCTATGGCGCGTGTATTTGATTTTATCCGCCGGATTCTTTGATTGTCGCAATTTTTCGTGACCTTCTGGTACATCGTGCTAGTCGATTCAGTTATAATCTGAGTAAGTGATAGGAAGGATGAAAAATTATGTAATCGTATCCAGTCCGGGTTCGAATTTTCATGCCAATTTACAGTGAAATCCCCTATGCACTCAATTCGATCAGTTTCACGAGACATCCGACAGATTTTCTTCTCAAGGTTATTTGCCAAGCGGCTGTTGCCCTAGGGCTGCGATAAACTGTAGCAATTGCAATTTTTTATTTTTCAACTGAGATATAAATTGCTGCTATATCTATGGTGATATCACAATGTACATTACCTACCACATGGTCGACGATGGAAAATGGTATTTCCTCTCGTAAATACATGGCTACACTTGTATGAGCGACTCTAAGTGATCTTTTTTTGCAGACGTTGACAGGGTGGCAGATAGGTGAGTATTTGACAAGAGTACAAGTGCCCTTACAAGTGGCATTCCTAAAAGAGAGAAAGTTGATTCAATGGTCTCATCAAGATTTTAATTCAATTGTGAAGAATTTGGGAAATAAATATAATGATCAGAAGTGTGGTACAAAAGAACCATCCTTAAAAATTATCTTTGAAAACAGTTTTCTATAATATATCCAAACCGGGTGTGAATTTTTTAAACATACAATCGTCAGATTATTTCTTACCAAAGGACGCATCTCGGGCCATACTTTCTTGTCGAGAGGTTGCAACCCTTATTTTTCAAGAGGGTTAATGTGATTTCTTTGACTTTTTTCATACAAAAACTTTCAAAATAGCTGAATTTAACTGTATATTGTACTTTATTACAAAATTTAAAAATGAAAGTTGACGTGATTCGGCGTTTAAAAAAAATTAATTGCAACTGGTGAATTACCACTGCAGTTAATTTATTGCTTCCCGATGTGTATGTCACCGATGTTTTTCATTTTGTAATATGTTGTGGTCCATACAAAATAGCAGACACTTATTTTGTTACGTGCTACTTAGCTGATTTACCGGATGAAACCCACTTCCAACAAAGTTTTCTTTAGTATCTGAAAAACGAATCTGAATTTTTTAATTAAACAAACGTTAGGTAATTTCTTATAAAAAGACGCTCATTGTGACATTTTCTATGCATAGGGATTACATACCTTATTTTTCACAAGAGTTAATGTGATTTCATTGACTTTTTTTCTCACAGAAACTTTTAAAAAAGCTGAGTTTCACTGTATATTAAAATGTTATTAGGAAAATTTAAAAAAATCTTCCAGCCAGTGTGAGCGCGCCTGGGACGCGCGACTATCGGTTCTCGCGCTTCACGATCGATGATGTATTTATCTCGCGCTACGACTCGCTCCTTGTATTTTCCCCACATTTGTGCACAGACATAATAAAATTAAATGTCAACGGATCGACTGCTGTAATTTCGTGATAGTGGAATCTCTATAGTTAAATCTCTTTTGGCGCCCTTATAATTCACTAAAGAATTGGGAAAAATTCCATAAAATTTAGAAAATTAAATAATACCTACAATTTTTGTGGAAACTTCCCTAAACTTAGGGTAATTTATATGTAAGTTTCAAAATAGTTTCTGCAATTTGGGGAGTTGAGTGATGCCCACGAAATGTCGGGAATTTGATATGATCCCAAATAATTAATGGCTAATTAAATAGAACCTATTCCTCGTATAAAGTTTTTGTTGGCACCGAAAGGGGCCGGTGATTTGAAATTAAAAATTCTATTTGAATGTTTAATGGGACTGCCGGGGCCTCCGGTCAGTTTCTTTCGTGATCTCCAGTGGTTCCGCGAATATGTACCCCTTGATTAAGTAGTAGTCACGAGTCCATCTCTTTCATGCTCCTTGGCGTGGTTCATTGACTCACTGGGGGCTGCTGATATGTCCGTTTACCCGCGGTTTTTATGAATTGCTCCCAAGAATTAGAAGATGGCATCTCCTTGAGTCTAGATTCTGGGCGAAGTGAAGGGTGTTCGCTTTCCCTCTAAGCATTTGGCGATTCTAAATTCCTGCACCTCCCGATCATGTGGGATGTCTGTATATGTCTTCGAGATAAGCCAAACCCTCCGGAAGAAAAGACAAACGGCGTTTGGATTTAGGGAATAATTTGTAGCTGGTCCTCCGGACCGCCTGCGAAAAGGGTAAGCACTGGGTACGGTGGAATACCCATGTTCCCTACAAGTTTTAATTTCCTGTGAAACTCGTCTACTGTTGGTCTGGGACCTCTTTTGGCGGGAGTTTAGCCCCATAGATTATCTCGCTCAGTAATCTGCCAGAATGACGCCCTGGGATGGGGCATTACAGACAGAGATACTGACGGTGGGACCAGGGACCGAAGTCTATTCAACCTCGAATTAGGCACTAGGCCGAGAGTATTCTCGCCCAGTAGTCTGTCAGAATGACACCCTGGGAAGGAGCATTACGTATAGAGATACAGAACGGTGGACCAGGGACCGAAGTCCAAGATCGGTTTCAAAAATTAAATTGCTCTAAAAAGAACAGGTACATGTATGATGACAAACAATTCTTTAAAGACAATGGTACGGTAATTTATTTTTCTCCTATCAACTCCCTAGGTAGAGTGAGAGAGATAGAGATAAGCAGAATTTGTATGATGTATTCGGGACGTCTATTCGTGACGTCGGAGAGCGGATAACTAGTAATCCGTGCGGTGTGCCGGGTAAGGCCGAGTGAAGATAGTAGCACGAACACGTGCCCTTATGCACAACGCGCGGGGCACGTGCCATGGCTCGCCTCGCTTCTTTCAATCCTGCGCATGCGCGCGGAGAGGGAGGCAGCTGTTCGCGAGTTCGCCCCACCATTCCGTTTTTGGGTCCGCGCACCATATCTCGCCTCGAGTCTCCCACTCTGGTTAATGTGTGTAGAGAGGGGATACTCGTTCGCAAGTTGCCTCCCACCTCCTCCGTGGCCCGCGCGCAAGTGTCCTTCTGCTTTTTCGAGTGCGTTTGACAGTTCTCCGCTCTGATCTCTCTCCTCTATATTACTACTTATCTTTATTACAACTAATGCTACAATTTAACTATGGAATGCTGTAAGGTAAGAATAATTGATATTATCTTGTAATTAATTATTTTACATTGATATTATCTTGACATTAAAATGTTAATGTACTAGGCAGTCTGATATGTACCTGAAAATTCTAAGAGATGGCATTAGTATTCACTAATGTGAACCATTTTCGTCGAGCTTGATCCTTCAAATGACGCCTGTCAAAACTTCAGCCATTTATGTTTACGCATTTACAAGTTACAGCACTGAGAAGCGACTAATCTCCGAGTTTTTTTTAATATGGAAAAATCTGAGTTTCGAGTTTTGATCAAATACTACTATCTTCGCAAAAAAACGATATCCGAGACCAAGGCCAACGATCTGGCCCCCCAAAAGAGGTCTGTACACCAGAAAATGTCCAAAAAATCCATGATATGATGTTGAATGATCCCAAAGTGAAATTGAGAGAGGTAGGTAATGCTGTAGGCATATCATTGGAACGCGTGGGCAATATCGTGCATTCAGTTTTGGGCATGAAGAATCTCTGCGCGCGATGGGTGCCGCGTTTGCTTACAGTGGACCAAAAACAAATTCGTGTGACAACTTCCCAGCAGAATTTTGCATTATTTTCGCGTAAGCCGGCCGAGTCTTTGCGCCGATTTATAACCATGGATGAAACTTGGATCCACTGCTACACTCCTGTGTCAACGCAACAGGCAAAACAGTGGGTTCCACCGGGCCAACGTGCTCCGAAGCGTCCAAAAACGCAACAATGGGTCGGAAAGGTTATGGCCTCCGTATTTTG
>NC_046664.1:136146661-136154839 GCF_010883055.1 Belonocnema kinseyi | reverse complement strand
CCTGTTCATTCATGCTTAGTTGCACAAGCAAAATTGCATGAAATCGGCTTCGAATTGGTTCCTCAGCCACCGTATTCACCAGACCTGGCCCCAGCGACTATTTCTTGTTCCCTAACCTGAAGAGATGGCTCACCGGTAAGCGTTTCTACTCAAATGAGGAGCTCATAGCTGAAACTGAGGCGTATTTTGGAGACCTTCCGAACGAGTACTTTTCGGACGGTATCAAAAAGTTAGAAAATCGTTGGACTTGCTGGATCGACCTAAAAGGAGAGTATGTTGAAAAATAAAACCGACTTGGCCAAAAAAACGTCTCCGTGTTTCATTTTTCAGGGACTTATCAGACTGCCTAGTATAAAGCAAGGCTCGTCGAGGTGAGAGCTGGGAATTGAGATCTGGAAATAGACACATATGACAATCACAAGTGACAGTTCTCTTGAGTCAGAATTTTCAGCTCTCCCTTTTTATACATTGAGGATGTATATCAAATCGTTCCGAAAGAAAAATCATTCCTAGAAAATCCTTAAAATTTAGGAAATTAGATAATACCTACAATTTTTGGGGAAACTTCCTTGATATGAAAGTTTAAAAATATTCCCTGCAATTTGGGGAGTTAAGTGATTCCCACTAAATGTAGGGAATCGTTCCAAAAGAAATGTTTGATTTAACACGTAGATTAGATCAATTTTCTAAAAATTCTGAAAGTATTACCGTATGTTCAGGAAGATGTTTCGTCCTACAATATTAGATGAACAAGCACTTTATTTTGAATAATTTTACACATTTTTTGGAGAAAACATTTATTTATGTTATATTCATCTCAAAGATTTTAAATTATTAATTATTAGGTTTATAATTTTGTGTAAAAAATAAACTATATGGAATTTGACGAAAATCTACATCTGGAAAAAATACATATAGATGTAAGCGAAAGGTGCACACATTTTTGAGAATTTCGCCTACATAAATTCCTGACATTTTAAGCATAGGATATATTGCTCATCAAATCTTGGGAAAAATTCAAAAATTTTTGATTAGTATTCAAAAAAAGTTGAAGGAGATTTCCGCAAATAATGAGTAACTATTTTTTACAACCTTTTAGGCAATATTCCACACATTTTGGGGAATATTCCCCGTTTAGAGCTCGGGCAATTCCCCGAAAGTTAAGCTATTATTTCAATCACTTTATATCATTACAATTTATAAAATGCATGGACATTGAAACATACTTATTCTTATTGCCTAGTTTCTTTAATTTTTCTATTTTGAAAAGTGCTTTTTACGATTAAAGAAGAAATACGATTCTTATCAAAAAAATATTTATAAGAAGTTTAGCAATCTTTTTCGGACAAATACATGTTGTCTCATTTATTCTCGTAGCTTGGATCGTTTTTACACAAATTTAATTTTTTAATTTTCAAAGTTTTCTTTACGAATAAAACAACAGTTACTTATTCTACAAAAAAAGTCATTCGTGGCAAATTTTTAGATTTTTTTTAGGTGCACAATTTTTTTCGATTTATCTCTTTTCATATCTTGCTTTGTTTGACCACAGAATGCAGTTATTGCTTTTTCATTCGTTTTTTTGCGATCGAAATATGAATTTTAGATTTTTTAAACATTTTTCCATAGAACCCTTTGTTTAGCTTAAAATGTCGATTATCGTTTGGTTTTTTTGGATTTTAAAAATGCTATAACTTTGGTAACTTTATATGATCAACAAAAAAATCACGACAGAAGGTTCAATTAGACCTGCTGTGGGGAATCTCGCAAATTAAAGGATGGGAATGATTTGGAAGTCGAGAATCAAGCTGAAGTCAATAATGGGCAAACGATTTGAACATAAGAAAGTTAATTTATTAATTAACTTACAAATCCGCAGAAAGGGATGATACTACAGGTTTGAGCCAGGCGGAGAAGCCAAGATCGGTTCCTAGAGTTTTGGACGAAACCCGGGCGACAAAGCCAAGATTCTTAACTGCAGATGGTGGTGGTTGATCCTTGTCCTGGCGACCGTTCTGAGGCGAGGATGCGTCCTTGTTGGGATGAAGAGGGTTTAAGGTGTGGAAAGTTCTAACGATTCGATTCAGGGGCAGGCAGCACAAGACAGCTTGCCTTCAGGGAAAGTTTACGCTTATATGGACTGGGGTTGTAGTTCTCCACTCCTAATCATGGGCTCGCAGGGCCGTACAATAGCGGGGAGCTTGTAACTTTGTTACAACCTCCACTCTCTCTGTTTGGGACGACCTTCATCCTTTCAATAATTCTTCGGTCTTCTCGATTTCATCGATGAGTGTCAGGTATAAATCTTCCTCAGGTGCAGCTGAATATATTCATCTTCTTTATTTTTTTTCTTGTCTTATATTTTTTGTTTTGTTTTTCTGTGTTTACGTTCTGTCCATTCCTTCTTCCTTAGAGCAATCTTTATAATTTCCCTGAACTCTTGATTTGCCTCTGCCCAGCCTTGTTTTCTGTATTTGGTCCTTGCCGTATTTATTTTCATTAGAAAAAATGGTTTGTATTATTGTAAAAGTTATTTCTTTATCGAAATTCAATCAAATTATTAACCTCAATTCCAAGAATTATTTATCTCTGTGATGTTTTTAAAGGGTAAAAATATCATATCTGTTGTGTTTGTAAAGGGTCAGAAATAAATTTTTCTGTGGTGTATGTGGAAAATTAAACTATTTTATTATTTTAGTTCAAACGTCCGTGTCCCAATCCATCGATGACTCTTCTTTTTTTCTTTAATTACGTCTTTTTTTCTCCTTTCTATTTTCCTCGGCTTTCTTCATAGCTTTCTTTATTTCTTTCCTTCTTCTTACTTTCTCCTCCTGTTCTTCCTTTCTTCTTATCCTCTCTTTCTCTAACTGTTTTTCTCTTCTTGTCCTTGTTGCATCCTTGATATATTTTTCTTGTCTATATTTTAGAAGCCTTTTCATTTCTTCTAGTTCTTTTTCTTCCCTTTCTTTTTCTTTTTGGATTTTAATTCTTTTTAATATATCTGCCAGATCTTGAATTCGTGGATCCCCTCTTTTTGACCCAAATTCGTCAAACATCTTTACTCTTGCTTCCAACAATTTATGTTCACAAATCTTAATAATTTCTTTTTTCATTCTCTCTTCCGTCTCCTCTCTCTTTTTCTTATCTTCTTCTTCTCTTTTTATCATTTCTACCTCGGGTGTTTCGTATATCAGAGGTCGATATTCTGTTGGCATCCCCATACACCTATGTGTCAAAGATTCCCTAGCTGTAAATTGCTGTTTACAGCTGAAGCACCCCAGAAATGGACAGGAGTGTGTCAAGGAATCTTTGACTTGGAACTGCATGTTGCAGTTAGAGCACTTCAGTAAAAGTTTTTGGCCCGTTCCCTATAAAATACAATATTTTTCTGTTTTGTCTCGTTTTTCTAGGTGTATGTGTTAGTGTCGTTTTTTGCCAATGTCAGTAGTTCCAATTACCTAGTGGCTTTCCATTTTTCATTTTTAAATCGTCAATTGTTGGTGAAATTTTTGCTTTGATAAAAAAAGGGCCTTTATAATTTTTGTTCAGTTTCTGAGCTAATCCTTCCCCTTTATTTTACAATGTTTTATTGCTTTTTGGTACTCGCTCGCCAGTTTCAAAAGATATAGGTCTACGTCTTAGATTATAATACCTAAATTGCTTATCGTTTGCGATATCTAAATTTTTAATTACCTCTTCTCTAATTATTTTTAATGTTTTCATTCGATGTGCCCATTTTTCTGACTCTTGAAATTCTTTTTTATTTTTCCGTCTAAATCTTTATTCAAAGCTTGTCTGGGTTGAAGTTCTCTACTTAAATTTAAAAAAGCTGGTGTAAAACCTGTAGACGAATGTTTGCTAGTATTTAACGCAAATTGCAAGTAATCTAAATTTTCATCCCATGTTTTATGGTCTTTTTCTAAATATGCTTTAATTGCTGTTTTAATTGACCTATCATATCTTTCTATTGGATTTTCTTGTTTATGATATTGAGGAGTTTTCGAGTGTCTAATACCAAAAGTTTTTGTAAAATTAATTATTGACTTATTTACGTATTCTTTTCCATTATCTGTAAACAAAATTCTAGGTGTTGGCCATTTAGAAATTATACGCTTATGAAATTCTTTTTCAACGGTTGACGATAATTTATTTTTTACTGGAATTATTTCTACCCATTTTGTAAACATATCAATAAAAACTAAAATGTATTGATTTCTCGATTTTGTCATTGGTAATAGACCCATCATGTCAGATGCTACTACCGTCCATGGTTCTTCTATTATTTGCTTTCCCATCAAACCTATCTGATGTTTACTTTTGGTTTTAATCTCTGACAAACATCGCATTCTTTTACTTATTTAAACGTTTCAGAATACATTCCGGGTCAAAAATAATTTTTTGAAACTTTTGCATACGTTTTTTCTATACTTAAGTGACCTGCTTCTTTAATATCATGATTTTCAATTAAAACTTGTTCTCGCAATTCTTTCGGTATTGTTCATTTCCACGGGTTGCTATCTAAATTTAAGCTTGATTTTAGAGGGTCGGGTCTATAAAAATATAATTGATAATCACGTATTCGCCATTTAGGATTTTCCTCTGGTTTATTTTTTGCATGAATCATTTTATTTTTATACCAGTTATCTTCGATGTCTGTAAAATCTATTTCCTTCAATTCTATTGTGCTGGCTAAAATACTTGAGACTTTTATGTGATTTTCATTTGACGTTGATAAAGCATCTGGTACCTGATTTAAACTTCCTTTTCTATATAGAATTTCATCATCGTATTCTAACAATTCTGAAGCCCATCTTTCTAATCAACCTGTTGAATTTTTAAAGTTATGTAACCATTTTAACGCAATATGATCTGTGAGAATCTTAAAAGAATAACCCTCTAAATATGTTCTAAACTTTCTAATTCGCCCAGATTACGGCTAAACATTCTTTTTCTGAAGCTGAATATTTACGTTCAGCTCCATTTAGACCTCTAGTCGCAAACGCCATTACATAATTTTCGCCGTTTATTGTTTGTGTTAAAACAGCTCCTAATCCTATGTCACTAGCATCAGTTTCAAGTTGGAATGGGCTTCCAAAATCAGGGCAGGCTAAAATGGTGCTGTCGTTAGTGAGTATTTAATTTTCGTGAGAGCCTGTTCCTGTTTGTCAGACCATTCCCACTTTACTTCATTTTTTAATAACTTTTGTAATGGTTACATAATTTTTGCAAATTTAGGGATAAATTTCCTACACCATGAAGCCATTTCTATAAGTCTTTGAAGTTCTTTAATTGTTTTTGACCTTGAAAAATTAAAAACTGGTTCAATTTTTTCTTGATCAACTTGTAATCCTTTTTCATTTACTTTGAAACCCAAATATTTTATTTCCGAATATCCAAATTCGCATTTATCCAAACCTATTGTTAAACCCGCATTTTTAATTTTATCTATAAACAATTTCTAAGTATTTTAAATGTTCTTAAAATTTTTTGAAACTATAATTATATCGTCGAGATAACAGAATATATGTGGCGTTAATTTTGGTGTTATTATTCTGTCCATCAGGCGCTGGAATGTAGCAGGAGCATTTCTTAATCCAAATGGCATCCTCTTAAACTGAAACATTCCTTTGCCCGGAACAATAAAATCTGTTATCGGTATATATTCCTCGTCCAACGGCATCTGATGATATGCTGAACGAAGATCTATTTTTGACATGTATCTTGCTGATCTCAGTTTGTCTAATATTTCAGACATTATCGGAATTGGATATAAATCTTTTTTAGTCATTTTATTTACTTTTCTAAAATCCAAACAAAATCTATATTTTCCATTCGTTTTTTTAATCATTACAATCGGATTTGACCAATCGCTATTCGATGGTTCTATTATTTTTTCTTGTTAAAGTCTATCTACTTCCTTATACATAATCTCTCTTATTTTCGGTGATACGTAATAGTATCGTTGCTTAATGGGTTCGCGACCTTGCACATCTATTTTATGGCTAGTCAAATGGGACGGTTTTAATTCTTTTCCCTGATCTATTACTTTCCTTTTTATCAGATTTTTTCATTGCACTTGTTGTGCTTCATTCAACTCTACTATGCCTTCAGAAATTTCCTCGCAAAATTCTAATTTTTTCTTTTCTATTTTCACGCGCGTAATATTATTATTTATTACCGCATTATTTTTAAAATTATACTAATTACTTTTTTAATTGTGTATAATTTTTCTATTATTGAATCTTTTTTTTCTTCCTTTTTATCTAACACCGCCTTTAATTTAGAATCATTTTTCTCTTTATCGCATTCCAATGGCCCTTTAAATTCTGTTTCTAAATCCCTATCTTTATTTTTCGCCTTTAATTTCGCGTTTATTTTGCTTCTGCCCTTATTTTTTTTCATTTCTCTCTCTATATTTTGATTAGCCCGCTTATCTAATCTCTGTACGCCCACGCTGGCACGTGCCAGTGTTGCGTGGCTCGCCATGTGGGGTTTAGGGTGTGGGGCAACAAGCTCCCGTACACTCTGTGCCGTCTGGGTTGCTGGCGGGATCGAGTCTAGTGCATCTCACCTGTAAAGAGGGGTTGGGGTGGGGTATGTGGCGAAACGGGAGAAGAGACTTCGCACGGTAGCAAATCTGTCTCTTTCTCTCGCATGTCCTTTCGCAAGCTAACTTTCGTTCCGAATTTAAATTTAGTTTTCTCACTTTCTCTATTCTTATTCTCTTTCGCATTCCCTTTTGTTTCTTTCGTTATTGGCTCCTGCATTTTAATTAATTTTGAATTAATCGCATATTTAATATTTGGTAATTGTGGTAAGCACCAAATCTTTTTCTCATAATCCATTTTTAAACCTAATATTTCACCTATATAAGAGTGAGTTGCACCGGTGTCAAATAACACTTCAAATTTATGATTTTCAAAATCTATCATAAGGTGGAATCTTGTTTCGTCCGAGTCATTTGTGTCTGTGTTAAGTTATTCTGGCGGTCTCTGGGTTTGTCTGCTATTTTTCGCCTTTAATAATGACTGTATTCGCTTCCCTGATCTCAACCATACCAACAATCCCATCGAAAATGGCCTATTTTCCCGCAATTGTAGCATGTTAAGGGTTCTCGCGATCTGTAATTAAAATTTTGATTTCCTAAGTTTGGATCCATAAAATCCTGTCGACTTGAATTTATTTCACCATTCCTATTATTCTTACTATTTTCATCTTTTAAATTTTTTGAATTTTTATTTTTACAATTCCTTTTGTCTTCTGACTTGCAATTATTTCCTTCCGCATTATATAAGAACGCTGGTATTTGCGGATAATTATTCGTTTGTTGTGTCTGTGTGTTCTCTAACTGTTGATTCATTGCATACAATAATGCTTGGCCAGCTGTGTTTTGATTTTTAAAATTACTGTTATTATGCATAAACCTCTGATTTCCTGGATATATTTCATTATTTGTATAATTCGAATTATTATTTGAAAATTCTAGATAAAAAAATTTTGGATTTCCATTTGGGAATCTTGGTTTGTATTGTTGCATATTTTGTTGGTTACAATACCTCGGCCTAAATTGTCTTTGTTGATTTTGATCCTGGTTTTGATTACTATTATGATTATTTTCAATATTATTTTGACTTTTATCATTTCCTGGATCATTTTTACTTTTGTTATTTTTATTATCCTCTTTATCTAAAATGCTTAATTTTTGACCTCTAACTTTAGATTTTGCCAATTCTGTTTCCCATTTTGGCCCTAAAATTTTTAATTCTGAAAAACTAGAAAAAGCATTTCTTGAAATGTACACTTTATATTCAATTCTTAAATTTTCATAGTTCTTTCTGAATTTCCATTCCAGACTCGGACGTGACATGTAACCCCGTTCACGGGCCACCCTCGCATCGTAGCAGTCTAGCAAGTCGTGATTCAGCCGCTCCGTCCACCCAAAGGTCATGAGATCCCGCCGATCCATCGCATTGAATCCATTTTCATTGGCTTCCCCAGCTTTAGATTGGTCGGCATTGTTGGCCGACCCATTGTCGGGAGCCCTGTGCGTTCTGTCGTTTTGAACCGCACTTACTGCAACTATGTTTGGTGTTGTCATTGTTGTTCCAACGAGAAGCTAGGGAAAGGGGTTCGTCCATCCTTGTAGAGCCCCGCATGCAAGGATAAGGCTGCTTACTC
>NC_046664.1:136137364-136146561 GCF_010883055.1 Belonocnema kinseyi | reverse complement strand
TGATTCCAGTCTTTTTTAAGTGTCCTGATACTTGTAGACAGTAATGTAGATACTAATAATACAATGCATAAGATGAGATATAAAAGTTTCTTGTACTTTTATTTTTTTAATGTATTACAATGTTTTATTAAATTAATATGAACTTATTATTCTGAGCAAGGTGAATTTATATTTTAAACTTCAGATATAGTTCTTTCCTTCATTGAATGGTAATATCTAGCAAACGTTTCACCCACTAGTAGAGGAAAGATCAAGGAAGCTTCTGCGTAAATCTGTAATTTACAAGATAACCATTTTTGTAATAGATAAATATTAAGTGACTTTCAAGTTACATTTTCATAGCACCTCTATTGAAACTTCGAGTTTCGGTACCTGTAGTGCGGGTTGAAACATTTTTTTTCAGCTCTAGGGTACATAGGTAGGTAGATAGGTAGGTAGAAAGGTGGGTCTACAGGTACCTGAATTCGAATTTTCAATAGATTTGCTATGAAAAATAATATGCATTGCTAGGAATGTAACACTATTACCTTTACTGGCGTGGCTTCTTTACGGATTTTTCCCCAAGACACTGCTTCATCAGGACGAGCACCACTGTCGCTTCCATCAAATTCAGTGGACGTATTTATGAATACAGAATAATCGGCACCATTTCTCTGGAAAAGGTATATGTAGATTTATGTTATTTTCTTTGTCAGACCACGGGTCCCTTATAGACGTTAAGCAAATTGACAAATCTGTATAGATCTGAGTTTTATTTTATCGTACAGGCCTTTCAGATATATGAATCGATTTCTATCATTGTAAGAAATAAACTTGGAATTTACAATATCCTTACTTTTCAAAATTGAGAAAGTTTTTCTCTGATAAACACTGAAAAAAATTGCAATTCTGTACTAGGGTGGACTAAATTGATTGACTTTCAATAATTACATAGGTAGTCCCATTATTTTTGTCGTACGGTCCTGCTACAAATGAAAGACAAATTTTTATTACACCAGTGAATAGGGCGTGTAAAGTTAGGTACGCGCCCTAACTCCTGTTGCAAATCTGTAAGTCTAATGTGATATATCATAGTTGAAACGATACGATGATGCGACTCTCACAAAACGTGACTTTCGTGCGATAGTTTATTACAAGTACAACGTTTCATCGCTCGTCATAATGGAATTCACATCCGCAACTAATCCATATTTAAACTTTTTTAGCAGTTTTTTGCGCCGCTAGACGCAATTCTCTCGTTGCTTGCCAGGAAGAGCATAGGATAACCATAATGTGCATTGATGTTTCACATACACCTGCTCCGAAATAATCCTTTGTAAAGTTGATTTTGGGAATGTGCATAAGTTCCTCTAATTGACTGTGAGTGATTCTTCTTTTGAATGTTATTGCCTTCCGAACCGCATCCGATCAATATTGAACATATACATAAAGCTCAAATTTACGCAAAATATAGAATAAGAGTTGTACTAATACAGTATAGGCGGTATCAGATATAATTGTTTGATAAGTCACAAATTTTCAATTTGTACACGTAACTTCATTACCGGCGACAGTGTCTGGCATGCGATAACGGCTTCTCCCAAGGGAAATCGACTAAAAGGCTACATTTTTCAGTTTCACCACTACTTCCCTCTGCGCCGTTCCAGAGACTCTCGGTAGTGGCCCCTCTCGTAAAGTTTAATGAACAGAGGGCAGAGGAGATGATAAAATCCCATCCGGCAATTGAGCAGTTTCGACGAAATTTCTGATCTCTGGACAGGCCTGGCGCATCACAATGTATCCCTCTTTAGCGGGAACAAACGTTTATTTATGTAGTAAATAAGGTGATTCTGTTCATTTAGATGTGATACATATTACTCACTAGTAAGCCAGCCTAGCATGAATTACTTTCATGAATTCCTAAGTTTAGTTGGTTTCTTCTACAAATCAAATATTTATTCATATTTAAAAAACAAATTTAACGGTGTCTTTATATTTTGGGACATAACTATATTTGAATTGAATTATTTTATCATAATCAGATATTAATACAATTAATATGCATTAAATTTTGTTGTGATTGGGATTATTCTTTTTAATACTCCCTCTTAATTTTCTATTACACGAATATCAATAATACAAGTTAATAGTGTTTAAACTATTGCTATTGACACGAAGCTAATATCAAAAATGTATGTTGATAACTTTTTTAGAAGGAGTGTGGGGTTTTATGCTGTGCTTCGAATTCTTTTGTTGTTTGTTTGAACACTTTTGTAGTTAGCATTTGTGAATGTATAATTCCATATCTTCTATTGTTAATTGAATCTATTACTTTTTGATATTTTGATTTTTCTCCTCGATTAATAGTTTGTTGATATTAGACTCTTATTTATAAAATTATCTTTAGTCTTAGAATTGACTATACTTAGTTTTTCAACTGTTAGCGATTATATACAATTTTGAGTATTTTTGTTTGATTACTTAAAACTGAAGTGATATTCTTGTTGTTAAAATTTAATTGGTCAAATTCGAGATTATTTAGTTCGAATCAGATTATGTTAAGTTTCCGCATAGATTTTTGGAGATTTAATGTATACAATTAACTAAACATTTTTCGTCTCTATGTATATATTGCCGTAAATTTCTTGAGTGGTATAATTCGCCTGTGTTGTCGTTATTAATATTCATAGCAATAGGATCAACTTAATTCCGAAACATAAAATAGCATCACTTGATCGATATGCATTTGCTGAGCTTTGCCTTCAAAACACATTTTTAAAATGATTGTTTATTGTGATTTCTGTATAAGTTCCTGCACCTTTCCGACCTGCGTTTAATTTATTTTTCTTTGTATTATTCTTGCATTTAACTTGTGGCCTTTAATTTTCAGTTTAAAAAAATTAAAATTTTGTATGTATAAGAATAATTTTTATTATGAAAGGGTAAATAAAAAACTATCGATTGCCGTAAAATACGGAATACCAATTTTTTAAGCGTTAGCTCCCTTTCTTCGCAGACGGTCACATTTCTTTATTAAATCAGCTTAATTTAGGGTTGGACATCTCGGAATTGCAGTAAGGAATTAGGGTATCTTCCAAAGGTCGTCTCAAATGGTATAAAACCTATAGTTGTATTTTTTTTATATATTTATAACAAGAGTCATAAATGTAAGATTGGCATCCTATAGTTTTCTATTGTCCTCCACAGAAGTTTTTATAATATTTTTTTGAAATTGAATGCATGAGTATTGTTTCAGGATAGACAAAAGTACAAATGCCATGATCAATTATACGTTGAATTATTGTTTAAACAGTTTAGTTTCTCTTTAGTATTGAGACTGTAAACCTTTTTTAAAGGATCTTGAATGCTTAAAATATATTTGTTTCCTAGTTTTGTTTCGAGTAGTGAGTCGAAACATCTAATGCAATTTTTTCACTATATTTTTCCATTCAACACTTTCTTTTGCTTCTAGTATTGTCTTTTTCTCTTCAAGTTGCCTGACGTGAGCTTCTTTAAATATATTTTTCCGTTCTTCTTTGGTTAGTTCTCTTGTTCTATTAAAGCATATATGAAAACTAATTTCGGGATAATCATTTGATAATTATCGTCAAGAAACATTAATCTTAGTATTGTTAATCCTTTGTCTCTAAAATCCGCTATCAATTGTCTTAAATATCGTATCCAATCTTCCCCTTTATAGTTTATAGTTTGGGATCATCCATAAATTACGTAACGCGTTTTTCTTTTGTTTGAATAAAGACGAGCATGAAATTGATGTGAAGTTGAGAAAGACACAACGATATAAACAAAAGAAAAAAGTGTTACGTAATATATGGACGATCCCTTTCCTTTATAGTTGCTGAACCTTTCCGATTTCTTTCCAAATAAATAACTCAGTGTCCCAATAATAGAGGCTGACTAGAGGGACGCTCTGCACTGATCGGAAAGAAGTAGGAGAAAGGGACATTCGGAAAGATTCGTGGGACATCTCAACGTTCGGAAAGAAACGGAAGCAAAGTTCACATAGCCCCTTCCGATTCTCTTTCCGAAACCTTTCTGAATCTCTCCGAAGCGGCCGTTCCAAGCCTAATATTTTGTACAGCCTTACGGATGTATGCATTTGTGGCTGCTTGCATGCGGATGTAGCCTATTTTCACCATTTGTGTCTTGAAACTGACCAACGTATTTTGTGAAATATGTATTACATTTGTTCTTAGTACTTTATATTATTTTAAAAATCAGGTTTTCTATGGTTCTATGGACATTTATATAATTTTCAAAATCTGTTTTAAGCAGAAAAACTTGTAGTTTGATATTTTTAGTTCCTCTATGAGGAAGCAAACATGTTTTCTAATTAATTATATATCCATCTTTTCGTAAAGTTAAGGAAGAGTAAACAAACTTAATACATTTCCTGTTGCGCTTCTCGATGGAAAAACTACAAAAAAAACTTTTTAAACATAAGTTTATATCAGCCGAGCGGACGTTGCACTAATTGATAACTTTGTTGACCCTTGGCCCTTTTTAAAAAATTTTTTAGCTTGTCAAAGTGAAACCTTTTCTATGGCGTTCTCTGATGGAACAACTACAAGCAACATTTTTAAAACATAAATTCCAATTATGTCACCGCAAGGACTGAATTTTTTTTTTATTCATGAAAAGTGTAAATAATTTGTACCTTTTGTGGCATTTATTGTTTTTTTAGAATAGACAAGAGGTTCTCGTGAAAGTGAAATCTTACCTCATCAGAATGAAATTTTGCCTGTTGCGTTACTTGATAAAAAAAAC
This sequence comes from Belonocnema kinseyi, assembly GCF_010883055.1. Lineage (NCBI taxonomy): Eukaryota > Metazoa > Arthropoda > Insecta > Hymenoptera > Cynipidae > Belonocnema > Belonocnema kinseyi. The sequence goes on along the minus strand of NC_046664.1, from coordinate 136,141,794 downwards.
TACCTAAAACGCTTTTTAAACCTAAATCCTAAATCATGCGACAGGAAGTAATTCAAAATTTTCTGAAAGCGAGGAGAAGTTTCCCTATTTGGTGACTTTGTTCACCTTCGGCCCCTTTTTAAAAAATGAGCTGAAGAAATGTCAGGATATCGTGCTATACCTGCAGGCTCATATGACCCTTCGTATTGCAAGCCGATCGAGCTCGAGTTCAAAGTTCGACATAGCGTCGTGGTGCTCAACCGCAGGCTACTGTATTATGTTGCATTGGTACGTTTACATCAAGTTCCCTATTTAAACCAGCCGACACTACAACTGAAGCTGTCTGGTCCAAAAGGGGATACGCGTCGATTTAGTCTGAGATGTACTGTCCTAAAACTCAGTCATTAAAATCGTTCGAATTTTAATTTTGAAGTAGTTAATCTTTATGTTTTTTCACTTCAACTCACGCTAACTTGATCAATTTTCAGAATTCGTAAATTTGATCAACACTAAATTGCATTTTTGAGTATTCTGAAATTACTTAAGGAAGAAAAGTGTAAGATTTTATCAAACGAAAAAGTTCTTAATTTTTTTAGACTGTAAAAATAATAAATTTCAACATTCAAGCTGAAACAGGTTCGTAGCCGAAAAGGCACACACGCATAGGATGGGGTCAAGATTGCTGCTTGCAATTTAAAACACTAATAATTTTCCAACCATTATTTCGATTCAGCTTTAACTTTCCAGAAAATTTGCTTATTCATGCAATCTTGTGTATCAAATTTAAGCGATAATGAGCAGGGGAAAAAGTTCTTCAAGATAAAAAATAAAACCGTCTAAATCGCCATTTTTTCCTCTTTTTGTATTAACATGAAAGTTTAAATAAACAAAAATTCAAAAGTCGGTTTCGAGTTTCAGCTCGATAGCTTTACAAAAGGAAGAGTCAGCCAAGTCGTCAGGTACAGCACGCTACCCTGACATTTTCCTTACCCAAAAAATGTATTAAAGTTTGTCGTCAAAGTGAAACCTTATTTTGGCGTACTTTGATGTAAAAACTATCCCCATAATTTTCAAACATTCCCTGATGAAAAAATACCGTTGAATTTTTTAAAACATTAATTCCAATCATGCTACCGCAAGTAGTGCATTATTTGTTTTAAATCATGAAAAGTTTCAATAATAATCTTTAAATTCTGTAACATTGATTTTTTTTAAATAGGTAAGAGGTTATCGCCAAATATAAATTTAAATCATGCGACATGAAGCAATGCAGAATTTTCTAAAAGCAAAATTTTTCTAATTGGTAAGTTTGCTGACCTTTGGCCTTTTTGAAAGAATATATTACAGTTTGTGGTTATTGTCAAATCTTACTTGTTCGGCGCTTTTTTTTGCATAACATCCCAAACAATTTTAAAAACATAATTTTTAAGCCTGCCACCATAAGTAGTGCATTTCAATCATGCGGCCCAAAATTATGTAGTATTTTCTGCAATGCGAGGAGATATTTCGCGAACTGGTAACTTTGCTGGCTTGTATTCTTTGATAAAAAAAAGTACATGCAGAATTTATGAAACATAAATTCCAATTAAACCACCGCAAGCAGTGCATTTTTTTGTTGAAAATCGAGGGTGGTCTTAAAAGTATGTAAAATGTGAAATCTTCAGAAGGTAGATGTAGTGCCAAAAACCAGGTGTTTGAAAACATACATTTTTCTATGATTTAAGAATCGAAATAATATTATCGAGTATTTCATTGAAAATAAAAAACATTAAAAATGTTTGTTTTTTTTTCACTTAAATTTTTTCTTACTATGCCTTCTTTTCAATTAAGGGGTTAAAACACTGCAGGGCACGACAAAATAGGCATATTTCGGGAATTCTTTTTGGCTCAATAAGGAGATCAATCGACAATTTATAAAATGGGATTTAGAATACTAGTAATAAAGTACAGAGAATAGGACTTCCGTTTCCGGCATGGAAGTGTAAAGTAGTGGAAATTGTTAATGCTGAGTTCTTCTGATATTTTGGTGAAATTTGAGGTGAGTGGATTGTGTCAGTGTGTAGAAGGGTGTGGATGTGAGAGATTAATTGAGGGATTGTGAGATTGCAAAGGGGAGGTAGATATTTTGGAGGATTGAGCAGAGCTGCCAGATCGAGCCTGAAATTTACCCCCACCATACCTACCGTTTGGGAGCCGCAAAACAGTAGGTGCTTGATTACCATTGTCAGTTCGTGTGTAAGTTGAAAATGCACGATTCGACTTCGGTTTTCTGCTGTACGATGATTGTCGATCTGATAGATTCGAAAGACTTCGGTGATCTTCTATTTATATCTCGATCCCCATTTGAAAGAAATGGAAGAAATTGACGAATTTAATGTTTCGCGTGATTCTTCATTTCATGCACGAGTCGATTTTTAGGTTATGTTTTTCAGGTGTATATAGTATGAATATTATAACTACTATATATATTATTAATGTTAATATTATAATTATAAAACATAACGTTAATTTTAATTAATAGTTGACTAACTTTTAATAGAAATAGTTAAACTTTTAACTAAAACAATTAGTTTTCTGAAAAAAATTTGAACAAGATGAATTTTCTTGAAATTAAAAGAAATTGATTTTTAAACCAAAACAAACAAAAATTCTACAAAATAGTTAAATTTTCAGAAAGGGAATTTTTCAACTAATTTGATAAATTGTCAACCAAAAAAAAAACTAAATTTTTAATAAAACAGTTCCACTTTTAACCGGAAAAATTGAAAAAAAAAGTTAAAATATTTGAAATCCTTTAAAATCACATACTAAATAATTGAAATCAATTGAAAATTTCTCAGAATCTAGTAAAATGTCCTAAGATGTATCAAATCCTTTAAAATCTCATATTAAATTACTGTAATAAATTGAAAATTCCTTAAAACCTTTTAAAATACTCTCAAATATTTCGAAACCTTCAAAATCTTTTGAAAAATCTTGACATCTTTTAAAAATTTTAGGGGACTTTGGAGTTTTTTAAACAACCTTGATATAATTATTAAAATTCTTTTAAATTCCTTTAATTTTTAAAAATGAATTAAAAATTCAGTGAAATCTTCTTAAACATCTTTAAATATTAAAAATCCTTAAAAATCTGTTGAAATCTCTTGAAATTTTGCAAAGCTCTTGAAAATTCCTTGCAATTTTAAAAATAGCTTAAAATATTTGAAATCCTTTAAAATCACATACTAAATAATTGAAATCAATTGAAAATTCCTTAGAATCTAGTAAAATGTCCTAAGATGTATCAAATCCTTTAAAATCTCATATTAAATTACTGTAATAAATTGAAAATTCCTTAAAACCTTTTAAAATACTCTCAAATATTTCGAAACCTTCAAAATCTTTTGAAAAATCTTGACATCTTTTGAAGATTTTTAGGATACTTTGGAGTTTTTTAAACAACCTTGATATAATTACTAAAATTCTTTGAAATTCCTTCAATTTCTAAAAATAAATTAAAAATTCAGTGAAATCTTCTGAAACATCCTTAAATATTCAAATGCCTTAAAAATCTGTTGAAATCTCTTGAATTGTTTTCAAGCTCTTGAAAATTCCTTGAAATTTAAAAAATACCCTGAAATATTTCAAACCTTTAAAATCTCATATTAAATTACTGTGATCAATTAAAAATTCTTTGAAACCTTTTTAAATACTCTCAAGTATTTTGAAACCTTCAAAATCTTTTCAAACACCTTGATACCTTTTAAAGATTTCTTAAGTCCTTTGAAATTTTTTAAAATAACTGCTAAAATTGTTAAAATTCTTTAAAATTCCTTGAAATTATAAAAATAAATTGAAAATTACTTGACATCTTTTAAAACATTCATAAATATTTAAAATCTTTTGAAATTTCTTGACATTTTTTTAAGCTTTGAAAATTCCCTGAAATATTTCAAATCCTTCAAAATATCATATTAAATTACTGTAGTCAATGAAAATTCTTTGGAATCTTTAAAATTCTCTTAAATTTTTCAAATTCTTCAAAATCTTTTGAAATTTTTAAAAATAAGCCTTCTGAATATTTTTTTATTTTTTGAAAATTCTGTAAATAGTAAAAATAAATTGAAAATTGTTAGACATCTTTTAAAACATCCTCAAATATTTAAAATCTTTTGAAATCTTTTGAAATTTTGTAAAGCTTCAGATTGAACTTAAAAAAAAGAAAAGTTTCAAAAGGTTAAATATTGAAATGTTTGTAGATTGAGTTTTGATGATAGAATCAAAATTTCAAGGAATTTTTAAAAGCTTAAAAAATGTCAAGAAATTTCAAAAGATTTTTAATATATGTGAATGTTTTAAAAAATGTCAAGTAATTCTTCTTTATTCATAATGTGTCCCCTAAGGGTTTACATGACTTCCATTCCTTACAATCTTTCCGTTTACATCTATATATTTTTTACAATCTTATC
>NC_046664.1:136134739-136137264 GCF_010883055.1 Belonocnema kinseyi | reverse complement strand
ATAAGATTCATACTATATACACCTGAAAAACAACCTCAAAATGGACTCATGCATTAAATGAAGAATCACGCGAGACATTAAATTCGCCAATTTCTTCCATTTCTTTCGAATGGGAATCGAGATATAAATAGAAGACCACCGAAGTCTTCCGAAGGTTTCAGATCAACAATCATCGCACCACAGAAAACCGAAGCCGCATCGTGCATTTTCGGCTTACACACGAACTCACAGTGGTATACATGCACCTTCAGTTTTGCGGCTCCTCAACGGTAGGTACGGTGGTGGTAAATTTCAGGCCCGATCTGGCAGCTCTGGGATTGAGACAGATTTGTGTGGAACTTTGTTTGGAGATTTGTGACAGGGTGGAAGGACTGTGTTGACGGATTGGTAGTAGCAGGGTTAGGCAGCGACAAAGAAAGGCGAGACAGGCACCAGACAGCGACGGTGGATAGAGGCAGGGAAGTATAGAAGGCGGGAAAGTTTGAATTTGATTCGTGGCTAGCGGAGCGAGTATCTCCGCGGAAGAAACAGATTTACAGCAGGAAGTGTTCACTACGTCGAAAGAAGAAATAAAGGAAAGGAAGGCAAGGGGGAAGTATAGAAGCGGAGATGAAAGTGAAGTTTCGATGAAAGAGGAAAGACTAAAGGAAATTCGAGAAGCGATGATAGAGGTTATGGGGATTTATGAAGAAAAGCAGGAGAAAATGGGCGAGGAATTAAAGAAGGAAATTAGGCGCGAAATGGCTGAAGTTAAGAAAGAAAGAAAAAAGTGGGAAGAAATCAGGGAAAAGTTATAAAAGAGGATGCAGTCATTGGAGCAAAAACTAGAGAAGCAGGAAGAAGATAATAAAAAGGTAGAGGAGCTGCGAGGTAGGATGAATAAACTTGAAAGCTTGAACGGGGATTATAGTGGGGGCGAGAGTGGGAATAAGGAGATGGAAAGGCTGAGAAAAATAGAACAAAGAATAGAGGGTATATGATTAGAGGGGAAGGAGCTGAAGGAATTGGTGGACGAAGTACTAAAAAGGATTGATGCCAAGGTAGAGATAGAGGAAACGCGAGATGTAGGAAGGGAAGAGCGAAGAGGGGAGTTAATAATACTGGTGAAACTAAAGAAATGGGAACATAAGAGGGCGGTAATGACAAAGAAGAGGTTATCATATGGTAATCCAGAGAGAATAGAGGATGATTTGACATGGGTAGAAAGGAAGATGCAGTATAAATTAAGGAAAATAGCGGAAGAGGAAAAAAAGGGAAAGAGAACATGGGTTAAGTATGGGAGAATTTAGATACATGGAGTATGGTGGGATTGGGATGAAGAAAGGGTACAGATAGTAAGAAATGAAGTACAGGAAAACTAGAAGAGGAAGGAACGGGAGATAGGAAAATAAGAAATAATAAGCAGGAAAAAAAGATGAGAAACGAAAGCAGGGAAGAATGGAAAATTTGTTACTGGAATATAGCATGATTGAAGGGAAAGGATTTGGAGTTTATGACAAATTTTACACAATGGGATGCAGTCATAATGATGGAGACGTGGTTAGATGAAAAGGGATGGGAAAGAGTAAGGGGAAGGTTACCAAGTGGTTACAAATGGCAAGTGCAAAATGCAAAGAGGAAGAATAAAAAGGGCAGAGCAATGGGAGGAATGGTTATGAGAGTAAGGAATGAATGTATAACAGGGAAAGATAAGAAAAGCAGAAATGAACAAAAAGAAGGATTGATAGTAGAAGAGGCAATGATGGGAGGAGAGAAGTAGAAGGTACTGGGGATTTATGTGAACGGTGATATGCAGGAGAAAGCAGAGGAGATTAAGGAAATGATCGAAAAAAATAAAGAAGAGATTAGGCTAATTATAGGTGGGTATTTTAATGCCAGAACAGGATACAGAGGAGGAAGGGAATCGGGAGAAGAGAGAGGAATAAAATCCAAAGATAAGGTACTAATTGGGGAGGGAAAAAAGTTGTTGAAGAGCTTGGAGGAGTTGGGATGGTATATCTTAAACGGAAATATAAAAGGGGATGAAAAAGGAAAATATACACGCTTAGGAAGTGAAAGGGAACGGTAATTAATTATGTGATAGTGGATGATGAGGTAAGAGAGAAGGTTAAGAAACTAGAGGTAGGTGAATATATTGATTCGGATCACTTTCCCTTAATAGTGGCATTAGAGGGACAAAAAAGCAATAGCAATATGAGTAAAAGGGGAGCAAATGTAAAAAGTGCAGGAAAAGGGGATTAGTCAAGGGAAGGAAAAGAACAGCTTAAAGAAAAAATAAGAAATATGAAAATGGGAGAGGGAAATGTGGAAGAAATGAGGAAGAATATAGGGGAAAAAAGAAACAGTATACTGAGCTGTGTTATTAACAGAAAGACGAAGAGAATAAAAGGTTTGAGGAGAGAGAAGTTATAAAGGGAGGAAAATATGGTAGAGAAAGAGATGAGGAAGAGGACATTTCAAGGGAAGAAATAGTTAAGGTTTTAGGAATAATGAAGGATGGAAAGGCACCTGGTATAGATGAGATT
>NC_046664.1:136133345-136134639 GCF_010883055.1 Belonocnema kinseyi | reverse complement strand
TCGATCTTTTTTTCTTCAACTTCTATCTTCAATCTCTCCGACAAAATAGTTACATATACTTTATACAGTGTTGGCATCAACGCCACCCCCCTATAATCTTTAGCCTTCTCTCCCTTGCCTTTCTTTACTATTGGTATAACTACTCCTTCTTTCCATAACTCTGGCCACCCCTCTCTTCTCCATACTCTATTACACATTATCCATGCCCATAAATGTCAAGCAATTTCCAATTTATTTTTATAATTTCAAGGAATTTAAAAGAAATCTAACAATTTTAGCAGAGTTATTTTAAAAAATTCCAAAGGACTTTAGAAATCTTTAAAAGGTGTCAAGGTGTTTGAAAAGATTTTGACGGTTTCAAAATACTTGAGAGTATTTAAAAAGGTTCCAAAGAATTTTTAATTGATCACAGTAATTTAATATGAGATTTTAAAGGACTTGAAATATTTTAGGGTATTTTTAAAAATTCAAGGAATTTTCAAGAACTTGAAAACAATTCAAGAGATTTCAACAGACTTTGAATATTTGAAGATGTTTAAAAAGATTCCACTAAATTTTTAATTCATTTTTAAAAATTAAAGTAATTTCAAAGAATTTCAATAATTATATCAGGGTTGTTTAAAAAAACTCCAAAGTACCTTAAAAGTCTTTAAAAGATGTCAAGATTTTTCAAAAGATTTTGAAGGTTTCGAAATATTTGAGAGTATTTTAAAAGGTTTTAAGGAATTTTCAATTTATTACAGTAATTTAATATGAGATTTTAAAGGATTTGATACATATTAGGACATTTTACTAGATTCTAAGAAATTTTCAATTGATTTCCATTATTTAGTATGTGATTTTAAAGGATTTAAAATATTTTAAGCTATTTTTAAAATTGCAAGGAATTTTCAAGAGCTTTGCAAAATTTCAAGAGATTTTAAAGGATTATAAATATTTTAGGATCTTTTAAAACATTTCAAGGAATTTTCAATTAATTTCAATAATTTAAAGCACTTTCAAAGAATTCCAACTATTTTTTTAAATTTTTCCGGTTAAAAGTGGAACTGCTTTGTTAAAATTTTTTTTTTTTTTTTGGTTGACAATTTATCAAATTAGCTGAAAAATTTCTTTTCTGAAAATTTAACAATTTTGTAGAATTTTTGTTTGTTTTGGTTTAAAAATTAATTTCTTTCACTATAAGAAAATTCATCTTATTCAATTTTTTTTTCAGAAAACTAATTGTTTTACTTAAAAGTTTAACTATTTCTATTAAAAGGTAGTCAACTATTAATTAAAATTAATGTTATATTTT
>NC_046664.1:136124612-136133245 GCF_010883055.1 Belonocnema kinseyi | reverse complement strand
GTGACGTTGATGCCAACACTGTATAAAGTACATGTAACTATTTTGTCGGAGAGATTGAAGTTAGAAGTTGAAGAAAAAAATACCGAGTCACCGAATCAGACAGAGTTTAGAAAAGGAATGGGGGTGATGGACAACATATATCTACTGATCTATCTAGTAAATAAGAGAATTAAAAGGGAAAGAGGGGCAATGATACCAATGTTCGTGGACTTAAAGGCGGCGTTTGACTTATTAGACCTAGGAGAAATAGAAAAAGTTATGATAAAAAAGGGGATATGTGAGACAAGGGTGTCCTCTGAGCCCACTTTTATTTAATTTATTAATATCAGACTTGGAAGAAGAAATGAGGAGAAAAGGTTGGGGAGGAGTTAAGTTAGGGAAGGAAACGATACGGCTTACGCAGATGACATAGTGTTGATGGCAGAGGATGAAGAAGGGATGGCGAGATTAATTACAGGATTAGAGAAATACCTAGATGGGAAAAAGCTGAATGTAAATGTAGAAAAGACAAAGATAATGAGTTTTAGAAAAGGAGTGGGAAAGAAGAAAGAATGGACAGGGAGATGGAAAGGAATAAAGTTAGAAGTCAAAGAGTATAAATATTTGGGTTATAACTAGCAAACGAATGGAGATCATACAGCTCATATGAGAGAAAGGATAAAAAAAAGCAGCAGGGGTAATGAAACAGATATAGGGAATAGAAAAAAGAAGGTTAAAAAAATTGGAGAAGAAGAATGTTTGTTATTTGATACGCTGGTATGGCCGGTATTAGGTTAAGGAGCAGAGATATTGGGATGGGAAGAAAAGGAAAGATATTGAGAGTTTACAAGAAAACTATATAAGGTGGACACTAGGGGCAGACTGGAGGACGTCAGGATATATGGTGAGCGAAGAAGCGCAAATGGATACACGATCGAATTAACGAGATGGGAAGAAGAAAGGAGGGAGTTCTTTAATGATAGAGAAATAGAAGACGGGACTGGAGTAAACCAAAGATATTATAAACGTAGATGTGGTGCGGGCATGGTTGCCTGCCATAAATATAGACGGCGCGTCCGGCGAAAAAAGTCCCTTCCCCTCTACACACCGCCACCCGTAGATAGCACCTACGAAGTCCCATCGATATATTTTGCCAACAGCCACTTGGAGCGCTATAAGCCACTCTCAGTAGGCCCCTCGAGGCGCATTAATGGTTACTTAGCTCGGACAAGAACCATTTGGATTGAAAGTAAATTGCCATTTAGAACATTTTTACATTTATAATTTTGCAAAACATGGTTATTTTAATAAATACCACAAATAAAAGTCGATAAGTAATTTATATTACGGTTTCATATATTTTCTACTATTTCTAAAATTATTACTTATAATTTTCATTCTATATGTTGTCTATATATAGTTCTTTGATATTATTTATTTTTTATTTTTGTGGTCTGCAATTTCTATGGATTCTTTTAGACTCTTATAAAAATATAATAATAATTCCAAGTGATATGAAAATTATTTTTTCGGTTTTTAGATGTTAAGACGGCCGTTTCAAGCCAGATTACGTTTCGCATTGGCAAATAAAATTAGACGAACAGAATTTCACTGGCATATTCATCAAAAATATCATGTTACATAAAATATATTTTAAAATAAACTTTAAATTATTATAATTACTAAACCTTACTCGAAATATATATAATTCAAATTATTTTTTAAGTTTTTCAGAACTTTTAAATATATTTCTAATGATTCCTACCTTGTCGTAAATTTTATGTGAAATTCTGCAAAAAAATTCCTCAAAATCTTACAGATATTTTTACAATCATATCAATCTTTTAAAATTTTTGAAATATTTTCGACACTGTAAACTTCCCGAAATTATAAAATGCTGAAACCTGAAAATCTCGAGTTTAAAAATTCTAGAATAATGAAATTCTGGACAGTTTACAATATTATCGAATTTGAAAATTCCCGAATAATAAAACTCCACGCCGAATAATGTCTAATGATAAAATATACAAACTAGAAAATTCCCGAATTGCAGAAATTGAGAAAACAGTTTTGTGGTCAATATTATTTATTACAAATACAATAATCAAATATCTTTATTATAAAAATTTTGTTTAATGTTTAATTTTATTCAATTATTGTTTTAATTTAAAATAACAATAATTGTATAAAAGGGGATACAAAAATAAATTTAAAAACACGTGAGCTTCAATTGAAACAAACTTTGCAGGATTTAATTCAGACTAATTTAACGCGACTTTTATTTTTATTTTTTCGAGAGTTTTCTGTAATCTACAAAAATACAATGCACGTTTTCAAAAAACGTTTTTTATTAAAAAATACATTCGTTCAATTATTGTTATTTTAAATTCTAACAATAATTTTTAGAAACTTTAAACATTAAAAAAGTTTTTTCTTTGGTATAAATATTTTATTATTCTATTGAAAAAAAAAATTTTTAACAAACTATTTTTTAATTGTTCAAATTAGGGAGTGTCTACCCCGGATATTGTATAATTCGGAAATTTTCTGTCGGCAATTCTCAGGTTCGGTAAGATTGTAAATTGTCGAGAATTTTCCAATTCGGAACTTTTATATTTCGACAATGTTATAATTTCGGAATTTTTACAGTGATGTGGGAATTTTATTTTTCGGAAAAAACGACTGGAAAATCCCGGATAATAAAATTCCCGGCACTGTAAAATTTATACTTTGAAAGATAACTAAAGAATAAAATTCCCGAAATTATAAAAGTCCCGAAATATAAAAGTCGAATTGGAGAGTTCACGAAAAATAAAATAAATAAAATTCCAGACAATAAGATATTATTGAATTTGAAAATCCCTAAAGAAAATTGCTGAATTATAAAATATCCGAACTAGAAAATTCATGAATTTAAACAATGCAAAAAACTGTTCATTAAATATTATTTATTTATTGAAAATACAATAATCGAATATATATTTCTGCATGAAAAATTTTGTTTGAAAATGTGCATAGTATTTGAAAAAAATATGAAAAAGTTCTGAAAAATCGAATTTTTTATTAATAAAAAAAAAATTATTTTGATATAATTCGTTGTTGAATTGAATCCTGAAAAGTTTGTTTCAAAAATGTTCTTATGTAGGTACGAAGAAAATTTAGGCAGAACATTTTTTTCTTTCAAAGTGCACGTGTTTTTTAATGTATTTTTTAATACAATTTTTATAAAATTATTATTCAGGTGCCGGAGATTTCATTTTATGGGATTTTTCGTTCATCCCTTTCGGGATTTTTTTCAGTCGTGCTATATTTTTATACCTCCTCTTAAAATTATGTAATTTTTCCAAATAAAAAGTCAATATTTTAAAACATTTTAAAATCATCAAAAGTATCAATTCTCTTTTAAATTATTTCAAATCTTTTTACATTACTCAAAAATTTTTTGGAACTTTTAAATGTCTTTTAGACTGATTGCCATTTTTCCTAACATATTTGTATAATCCTGTTCTTTAAGAATGAAAATGAAATACTTTTACCTTCGAAATACAAATAAAAAAAAACAATTATAATTGTAACATTCAAAGTTTAAATTTGTCACTCTGAAATTGAGTCAATTCTTTTTCAAATTGTTTACTATTGAAAATAGTTTTTTTTTTAAATTTCCAAACTAAATAGGTTAAAAATGGAATATTTTATACTGAAATAATACTTCAAAAAGATTTTGAAATTGAATAAAGGCGTTCATTTAAAAAGTCATTAATTTGAACACACTTGTCTCACAACTAAGGCTTTCGAAAAATTTTACTTTCATTTCCCGATTTGTCCCGGTCGCGAGTCTAGCTCGATATTTAGAACAACTTTCATTTTTTTGAAATAGTATTTTTTCGGTTCTAACTTAAGGGACAATCATTTCATTCTTTGAAAGATTTTCTACAAATCTTGTTGATAATTTTGACATTCTCATCCAAAATGAGAAGATATTAGTTTTTTATGAAAAATGACTTTTTCGGATTTTATCAAATGTCGACGTTTTGAGGTCCCTTGAGTCAGAAAAACAAGTTTTTACGTCGGGGTCTGTTTGACTGTCCGGCGTCGCGGTTGTTGTCTGTATACCGGATAACTTTCGAAAGACTGATCGGATTGAATTGGACTTTGACAACTTTTTTTGGTAAAATCAAACTTACCAAAGTTAAAGGATTTTCAAAATCCAAAAAACCAAACGAAAATGGACATTTGAATCAAAAAAAGCTTGATATGGAAAAAAGTTAAGAGACGATAAACGCTACTTTTTCAAGACCCCATGATTATTTTATTACATTCTCATCCATAATTAGAAGAGTTTTATGCGAAAAATGACTTTCGTGAATTTCATGAAATTTCGACGTTTTGAGGCTCCTTGAGTCAGAAAAACATGTTTTTACAACGGTATCTGTCTACCCCTCTGGCGTCTACGTCGTTGTTATTGATGTTGTGGTTGTCTGTTTATCGGGTAACTTTCGAAATAATAGTCGGATTGGATTGTACTTTGACACACACTTTTTCCATTTTAAGAATTGTATGTAAAAATTGTACTATTTTTATTTTTATAAAAAATATTTTTCTTCAATTAAATTGTTGCAAGAAAAGTGTTTCGAGGAGATTTTTGAAAAATCTTTCGGAGAGTAAAATTAGTATTTATAGGTCGACAAATGTTTGTTTTCTTTCATAAATTTGGTTTTCGTCTAAATTTTTCTAATTGTTTTTACTATAGTACAATTTACGTTTGTATCTCGGGCGAAGAAATCCATTCTATTGTTTGATCAATATTCTTTGTATGTCAATATTTTTCATAGAAAATTACCCCGAGTGACCTTTAATTATAATTTTATGAACGTGAAAAAACCACATTTCAATGTTTTCTATGAAAAACACAATCCCTGAGTGACAGAACGAAATCGGAAATCTAAATGCAGCTGCAAACATTGAATTTCAAATTCATTGAATTCAAGATATATTTAAAAAAAGAGGATCGACTTTCAAAACAAGAGGAAGAAAGTGACTCGCTGGATTGTAAATGAACATGGAAAATAGTGTATTTTCGCATTTTAAAATTTTTAATATAAACTTTTTCGCTTTGTAACAATTTCGAATTCCATAATATTATTTTTGACCTAACATATAACTAATAAAGAAAGTTCTGAAAAATTAAACAATAAGGCTGTATTCTAAAAATGAAGCGTATTTAACGTTAAAATTCAAGTTCTTAAACTGAAGGCCAAAAAATTTGCAAATTTTACAATTAGTAATGTGTAAATTGTATTGGCGTCTTGAAAGAGTATAAATAGTTCTTAAATTAGTTTTTAAATGTTCGGAAGTTTACCTTTTTTACATACCTAGATGTCAAAAAAGCCTACCCAATTTTTTCAAATTGTAATCACTTATTTTCTAAGAGAAAATCACCCCCCGTTTACCAGTGACTGAAATGGATTAGAAAAAAAATCACCAAGACCCAAGAATAAAAATTGGACCTACAGCGAATTTTTAAATTTTTAATTGAAATTATCCTTAACTTTGTAATACCAAAAATTTCCATATACATTTTTTTTATTAATACTGTAGAAAAAAATCAACAAGATTGAGTGTCCAAATTATAATTAGAGCAAATATTCTGTAATTCTATGAGGAAGTCTGAAACATCCCGAAAAATATAATTCCCGACTCGGTAAAACTCTCTGTCCCAAATAATAAAATTGCAAAACTAATAAAATTCCTGAACAGTTTATACTATTTAGGAATTAAAAAAATCCCAAATAATAAAACTCCCCAAATAAAATTGTTTCTTAATCAATATTAATTATTTATTAAAAATACGATAATAAAACATTTGTATCAAATATATTTTTGTTTAATATTTAAAGTGTTAACAATTATTTGTTTGAATTTAAAATTATACAAAAATTTTACCGACAGATAATATAAAAAAACACGTGTTTTTTAATTAACTTTTCGATTTTTCGGAACAACTTTAGTGATTTAAAAAATACTATATACATTTTCAACCAAAATATCTTATTCAGAAATATATTTTGTTTTAATTATTTTAAATTTAAACAATAATGTTTAAACACTTCAAACATTTAAAAAGTTGTTTTTTCGGTATAAATATTTAATTATTTCAATGAAAAAAAAAATATTTGTCAAAGCAAAATGTTTTCAGTACTTGTTTATCTCGAAATTTCTTTCTATAATCAATTTTTTTAAATTAACAATATGATTTTTTAAGAAATTTTGTTTTATAATTAAAAAAAAGACTGTACCGAAAACCGCTATCAGGCTTCAGATCTGAAAAAATGCAGTGATATGCATACATGTCAAACTTTTCTAACCTCGAAAAATCTTTCTACTGCTTTACCGTCATATTTTACGAAGAATGAGAAAAAAAGAATTCGTCTTCGTAGTACGGTGAGGGCAGCACCTCGATAGGGCAGAAAATGTAATGTCCTATATACATAATTCCCCACTCTGACGCCCCGTACCGCATCTACGTTTATAATATCTTTGAGTAAACTATGAAGAATTGGAAAAAAGGGAGAGGAAAAGTCAATTAATAGAAAGATGGGGTGGGGGCGATTGATAAGTAAAAATACACTAAATGGTATGAGATTATAAAAAAGGAAGGGGTGCCAAAGTATTTAGAAAAGGGTTGGGGAGAGAGAGCGTGGACCAGAATAGCAAGATTTAGATTGGGAAACGAGATAAGGGAGGGGATGTACTGGGAAAAAGAGAACAGAAAATGTAGAATATGTGAATGGGAGAAGGAAACATGGGAACATATATGGGAAGGATGTGGGAGAGGAATGGAAGATAAAGGAAGCTGGCAAGAAAATGTGGTTAAGATTCTAGGGGAAGATGGATTAGGAGAAGAATGGATGAAGGAGTTGGAGGGTACTAGAGGAGCGAATGAGAGAGAATGAAAGAATGCACGTGAAAAAAGGTGAATGGAGGTATAAAAAAGTGAAAAAAAAAAGAAAATGGAAGTCGCTTAGATTAGAAGCTTAAAAATTGTAAGTAATGATAAGGTAAAAGTTAAGTAGACTAAATTGCGCGATCGCAGGAAATAGAATTTAAGAAACTAGATATAAGACTTTATGTAAATAGTTGTAAGTAATTGTATATATAGAAATGATAAGATTGTAAAAAAAATATAGATATAAGCGGAAAGATTGTAAGGAATGGAAGTCATGCAAACCCTTAGGGGACACATTATGAATAAAGAAGAAGTACAGAGAATATTTTTTTCAAATTCGTTCATGATAAAATGGCGGCTGCACAGAATTTCTCTGTCGTCGTTTTTTTGTTAAAGTGTTAACGGTCGGAAACCTAAATCCCGCTATTTTTGACCTGGATCAAAAATCCAAATTTTTTGAAAAAAGTTTAAAATTTCATAAAACATCGGTACAAAATTGTTTGTAAAAACAACAAAAAAACTATGCAATATAAGAAAATCCTACTTACGTGGCTGGCGAAAGCAATTTTGAATATATTTTTGACATTTCCGATCGATCGGTGAGAATTTGTTCGAGCTATGTTTCCAGCCAGTTAAAAAAAAAAAGTGGTTTCGAGAAAGACGCGTTTAAAGTTGAAAGTAATGTAAAATTACCGGGACATACCTGAGAGATGTTGACGCGGAATTGAAAATTTGGCCATTTATACATTTTTCCCGCCCTCCATCTTTTGGTATATTATTTTTAAGACCCTAAAACACCTTTTAAGTAACAACAAAATTGGATTTTTTTTTGAAAATTCTACAGTGTTTTAACCATTTAATGGAAAATGGTAGAATTTTAGTAACTTTTGCTCTATTTTCAAGAAAAACATCGCTTTCAAAAGTTTTTGGGTAGTTTTTCCATCGAGGAACGAAACAAGGAAGGTTTGGTTTTGATGTGATACTTTTACCTATTTTTTAAAATTATTAAATGTCACAGAAGTTAAAAATTATTGACTCTTTCATGTTTTAAAAACATAATGTACTACTTACGGTCGCATAATCAAAAGCGTGTAGCTGGATAAACATGGCAAATCGGTAAACGATCATATCAGGCTCTAATTTATGTCAAAGATTCATCCTCAGGTAGCAATAGCCTGCTGCTCCGACGCAAGCTCAAAGAAAAGTTGGCCAACAATGAGATTACTGTTGCGCAAGGAGCGGCTTTCACTTGTTGCACAATGCAGTAGTCATTTATTTGTAACGTTTTTATATACCGAAGATTTATTACTATGTTTATAAGAATAACATTACTTGACTACTAGCATGTATTTGCTACAAGCAAGGAATACAGTGGAACTTATAATTACGCACGTTTCTTGTATTGCTTGCAGTAGTATCCACCGAAGATGAGGGAACCTAATGCAACTGTCGCACTGAAAGCGTTCCTTGTATCTAATTTTTATTTAAATAGAGCTGAAGGCTAAATGATCTACCTCTCAGTGATATGATTAGTCTTTGGTATCACACCTATTAAAATAAGATTGCGATGTTTTACAGTGTTTTGTCACGTTCAAATAAAACTCATATTAATATTGTTTGTAGAAAATAAAGCCAGTAGTCACTAAAAAACGCGCCACATACTGTAGCTGAATCGTTCTTTTTCTCCTTCTTGCTTGTGGCTTCTTAT
>NC_046664.1:136108693-136124512 GCF_010883055.1 Belonocnema kinseyi | reverse complement strand
CTCAGGTCGTCAGACGTGGCCATAGGTGTGATTTACCGTAGTTCTACTGGAAGCCGGTGTCATTTTTAGATAGCACTTGCTTCCAGTAGGACCCTGTGGTGGTTGTCTAACCCGTTTTAATTATATACATACACACACGCATACATACATACATATACACACATATCCACAAATATATATATATATAATATTAAAACAACCACCGCATTTTCCTACTAGGAACAGACGTTATCTAAAAATGAGCCAGATCCCAGGAGAACCACTGTAAATAACACCTATGGCCACATCTCACGACCGTGAAATGAATGGTCATATGACACGACAAAATAACAACAACGGGCCAAAGAAACCCTCGTGTCTTGAGGATACGAAGCGATCCAACGATTACAGCTTTCTGCATCGATTTCGAAAGTGCCTTGGCATATTTTTGGCACGCGGGTATGGCTTTACGGTTACAAACCAGTGATAGCTTCGCACTTTCACGAGCACCGATCACAAGAACAATTACTTCAACCAAATATTTTGCGTACAGTCGTTGGAGCTCCCTTTTGAGGTCTTTATACCTCTCCTCCTTATCCTTAGTAGTGATGTTGTGGTCAGCAGCCGAGAATTCGATCACGAATATAGTTCGTGATCGACACGGAGGGCTGCCGGGAAATTGTAGTTGCAGAAAATTTGGCACTTCTCGATTTGGACAATTGACTCAATCTCCCTCGGAACGTTCGACAGGGCAGGGTCGCGGCCAACACTATAAGAGCGAGGTGTGAAAAGTAATAATAAAACGCATAGCTTACTCATTTTTTTAAATACCGTAGCTCTAACCAAAAAAACGAAATAAAATAAAATACATACAATTAATTACGATTTTAAAAGTATATTTGGAAAAGCAATTATTTACAAAAACTATATTTGTTTAAACAATTAAAGAGTGGTTAATGTATTCTTTTTATACACTACACTGTCAGAAAGATAATTGTATTTGTTCTATTTTATTTCTTTTTTTTAGTTGTCGAAAAAAAACTGCTTCAGCAAATAAAGATCATTTAAAAAAAGAGAAATTTATTAAACATTAGTAGAAATGTATCAAAATGTTGTAATTATAAATGAAAAATAGCATATGATACCAATTTGAAAAAAATGGACATCTCTGGCACAATTTTTAGATATTTGAAAATAAATAATAAATAATTATTTAAATAATTACATACTGTTTTTAGACAAATTTACTACTCCAAACAATATCAAAATATTGCATTTCGATCAGAAAATACATTTATTTTTCACATTTTTTAGGAATAAATAATTTAAATTCGTTTAAACAATTGAAATTGTTTAAAAAGTCATAATAAATATTCAAATTGTCCATTAGTAATTATTTGTATAAACAAGATGATGGAAATTGCTGAACAGTAACAATAATACTTAAAAATGTAGTTTTTTAATTTTTGTGTCATATTTGGGTCGCTGCGTGGAGGGTGAGGGTGGGCTGGAAATAAAAATTATTTCCAGGGTTTTATTTCTCAGACACTTCTTTTCAATCCCTACAAATTTTGGTATGTTTCGATGAAACCCTGGCATATGAGTTCAATTTTCCGAAAATTCCAAATTTTCCCATGTCAATTAAAAAAAAAAATTACTGATTTCTTTCTTCACACATGGAAATGGGGGGGGGGGGGCTTGCCCACTAGAATAAAAAAAAATTGCAATGCATTTTTGGACCACCCTTATCATTACATCTATCACCTCTAATTTGTACAGAAATGCATCTTTGCCCACTTTTTCGTGCTTCCTGACCATTTTAAGAAGAAGAGGGACAAGTCCATTTGCCAATATATGTGCTTTATGTATTCCGCTACCACATTGATGGGGTCAGATGTTAAGTCGCGGAACAAAAGACTTACGGTGCATGCTTTTGTTCACATGCTGAGCTCGTCCTTCGTCCATGGAACCACTTCTAATGAATAGAATAAAATGGTGACATCAAGCATGTTGGTTGCAGATACTTTATTCCTCACATATTTTTGATAGATGTCACATCCGGAATGCGGCTCTGTGCCACGTCTAGGTATGAATAGGTCTCTTCGACACTGAGATGTCGTATAGCGCTTCTGTCAAAGAGCTCAGGATTGCGTGAATGCCAATAAGTTTTCCTCGATTCAAAACAACCTTGAGGAATTTTTCTAACCCAGAATTCATTCTGATTTCCTGAGTGTATTTTTCGACAACCCCTAGAGCTAGGTGCAGTTGCTCTTTATTTGTAGCATAGATATTGAGATCCGCCATGTAAAATACATGAGTAACCTTATACTTTCCATTTCCAAGGTTGCCACAGCAGTATCTTTCGGAATGACGAAGTGTGAGAGATAGTAGCAATAATGTGAGGCAAAAGGGGAATAAGCTATTCGTGTAACCCTGAAAGACACCTCTTGGAAAGGTGACGCTGGTAATTGTCACACGCTGTTTTCCAGATGAGATAGTAAATCTGGGTTTCCAAAGCGGCACCAATCTATCTATGCGCTTCATGATCTGCGGATGAACTTCCAAGCTTTCCTAAAGACAGATAGTAAGTCTCTGGCAGGTCGTATCTAAAGCTTCCTGGTTTGATCCACGTTTTTCGTACATTTCTTGCCACACAGCTCCGATTGTCCGAACAATCCTATAATTAAGAATAGCTGTGAAGATCTTTTACGGTGTGTTTATACAAGTGATTGGCCTGTAATTCTTTCATTCGGCTGAAATGCCCATATTTGGCCATATTACTGTACGCCCTTTTAACAACCACTTCAGAATTTCCTCAACATTCTTCCTCACGTTTTATAAGGGCACTAAACTTCTTAGACTCCTCTCCAAAATGCTTTGACCTCCTATGGTTGGGGGGGGGGGGGGGGGGGGGGATACTGTAACAGGAGGATCTTGGCAGAGTCGCGATAGTCCAGAGAAAAACTGTTCGTTTTTTTTTATCCACCTTTCCATACGCTCTCGACTTCTTTTAGCATCAGATAGTACTCATATTCTGTCAACAATATGCTGCCTGATAGTCAGTAGCTTTGACGTGTTGAGTGTTCGCGGTAAACTGTCGAAACTTGGCAGTGGATTTTCTGCTATATATTATGTAGTTGATCACACACTTAATGCGGAACGCGTACTCTCTAGCCCAGCATATCGTTGTGCTAAGTTGATTTATTTGTCTTTTTGATTTTGTTGTACGGTTTCTATCTGCAAAGCTCACTTTCTCTGTTGCCGGCTTAATCTGGCTGCGGTAAAGTAGGGGCTTCGCTTACAAAGCCCCTTTTCCGGATTTGTTGGGCATAGTCCCACAGGCGTTGATGCGTAAGGTGCGGGAGCTCTGGGTGTTTCTTGCAACACAGAGCATACAGTAATGCTATGTGAACTTCTTGTTCGTCGAACCATCGCATTAACTACGTCTTTATTGGCACCCCAACTCTAGGGTAGTCGGCATTGATGTTCGACCCATTTTTGGGAGCCCTGCACGTTCGCTTGTTTTCAATCATACTTACTACAACTATTTTTGGTGTTATCATTGTTGTTCCCACGAGCGGCTAGAAAAAGTTTCATACGCCCTCGCAGAATCATAGTACACGCCTCGCACGTGGCAATATGTGTTAGTTGCCGTGGTTATACTGGAATGTGGTGTCATTTTTGGATGGAAGTTATATATATATATATACACATACATACATATATAAATAATTAAAAAATTGTCAAAAGGACAACCGCAGGATTTCGCCGGGAGTGAGTGCTAATCTGGAACATTGCACCCGCTCCCAGCGAAATCGCAGTAAAATTTCAGTCACAACCATGTCTCACGACCCTGAGATAGGTGGTTACAGTCTGTAACGGAATGAGTACGACGATCCAGCAAAAGCCTCGTGCTCGAAGAGCGCCGATGATAAGAACGATTAGTTTAACAGAATATTCCGGGTAGAATCGTTGCAACTCCCTTATAAGGTATCGATACCTCTCTTTCTTTTCATTCTCCTTGGCTATGATGTTTTTGTCAGCTGGTGCCAAAAATTCGATAACGAAAATGGTTCGCTTCTCGAAGTCAAGAAGAACCATGTCAGGCCTCGAGTGAGCAACAGAAACAATTATCGAGAATATAAAGTTCCAGTATATGCGGCACTTCCCATTCTCGATAATTGACCCGATTTCCCTAGGAGCATTTAGAGGAGCAATATTAAGGTTAATGCCGTAAGAGTGACAGAGATGGTAATAAAGCACTCTTAGTGCCGCATTGTGCTTCTGAATGTAGGTCGTTTCCGCGTGAGTTGGACAACTAGATATTATGTGAGCTAAATGCTCGAGGTGTGTATTGCATGCCCTGCAGCTATCACCAGGAATGTCTTGGTTCAAAATGTGACGACGGTATGTTAAGGTGGAAATGACACCGTCTTGGCATGCAAAAATGAAACCCTCCGTACCAGACTTCAAACTGGGCGATTTAAGGAAAGCAAACGTTAGCTCACAAGACATTGACTGATCCTTCACATTTCTGTGGAAGATACCGTGCATCCTCTTATCGAGGAGCTGTTTACGAAAGTTTTTCTCTTGTGCTTTCTTAATCCGGGTTTTCAGGAGTGAGTACTCGAAATAAATAAGATTTGATGCATTTTGCTCACCTCTAATACTGAAGTTAAGTCCGAGTGCTTCAACAGCCTCCTCCGATCTTTGTACAGAAACGCTTCTTTGCCCACTTCTTCGTCATTCCTAACCATTTTAAGAAGGGGGTCTCTTCCATTTGCAACTCTATGTGCTGTACCCAGAATAATCCTGTTGTGAAGACATTCAAGACTCAATATTCCGCGACCACCTTGACGGCGTGAGAAGTACAGTCGCCGAACGAAAGACTTAAGATGCATGCTTTTGTTCATGTGCATAACTTTTCTTGTCCCGATATCAAGGGATCTGAGCTCGTTCTTCGTCCATGGAACTACTCCAAATTAATAGAGTACTACCGGGACGGCAAGCATGTTCGTTGCTGATACTTTGTTCCTCGCGGACAGTTCGGAAGACCAAATCTGTCGGATGAGACGTTTGTATCTGCTTCGGAGAGTATCCTTTAGAGATGTCACATCCTAAATGCGGCTCTGTGGCACGCCCAAGTATGTATAAGTCTCTCCAGCGCAAAGGTGTCGTATGGCGCTTCTATCAACGAGCTCAGGATCTTCAGGGAAAGCATTAAGTTTTCCTCGCTTCAAATAAACCTTGGCGCATTTGTCTAACCCAAATTCCATTCCAATTTCCTTAGTATATCGTTCGACAATCTCTAGAGCTCGACAATCCTCTATCCACAACCCGAAGACGCGTTCGGTGGCTTTGTCATAGGCCCTTCGGTTTGATTCTAGAGGAATCAAAACCGAATCG
This sequence comes from Belonocnema kinseyi, assembly GCF_010883055.1. Taxonomy (NCBI): domain Eukaryota; kingdom Metazoa; phylum Arthropoda; class Insecta; order Hymenoptera; family Cynipidae; genus Belonocnema; species Belonocnema kinseyi. Next base: position 136,119,127 of record NC_046664.1, on the reverse strand, counting down.
AATGGCGCTTGAACAGGGACAGGTATATACAGAGACATATACAGTATATAGGGAGAGGTATATACAGGTATACATATACTATATATATAAATACCTGTACCGAGGGTTTCTGGTGAATATTGTTACAATAATTAATAAACTCTTGCAGACAATTTTCCAGGGGCGGTCCCGAAGGAATAACCGCTAAGCGAAGGTACAACAACCATACCGAAAGCTGAATAGCATCTTTGTAAAGTATTAAAGAGTATGCAACGTTACCCTTGCATGCGGGGCTCTACAAGGATGAACAAACCCTTTTCCCTAACTATTCATGGAAACAACAATAACAACAGCAAACATACCTGTAATAATTGTGGTTTAAAACAATCGAACGTGCAGGGCTCTCGGCAATAGGTCCGACAAAAATTCCCACTACCCAAAATTTGGGGGAGCCTATCAAGACGGAGTTAATGTGATAAACCGGCAAAATCTTAATACTTTTGAGTAGACGGATCAACTCAGGGTCGACCTGCTAGAGTGCTATGATACCAATATGGCCCTGAACAAAAAGGTTACATGGCACGACTGCATGCTCTGTTGTGGGAGAAACACCCAGAGTTCCCTCACTTTTCGCATTTTTGATCTGGCTGAACTAAATGAAGAGCTTCGTGGAGATTTTGCCAAACAATCCAACCTCTGAACTATAAGTTGTGGTTGGTATAGTGAAGCCAGAGCTTTGCCAAATGCAATCTCCGAAACCCTGAGATCATCGGCAGAAGCGTTATACGCTACCTTCGCGCTAGAGAGACCTATATATACCTGGGGGTGCTACAGAGTCGCTTTCAGGATGTGACGTCTATAAAAAAATATTCTCGGAAGCAGATAAAGACTTCTCATCCGGCAGATTTGTTCTTCCGAACTGTTGGCGAGGAACAAAGATTCTGCAATGCGCAATACTTGTCCGAGTATTATTCTATTTATTTCGAGTGGTTCCATGGGCGAAGGAACAGCTCAGATCCCTTGATATCGGGACACTGAAGGTTCTAAACATGGAAAAAACATGCAAATTAGGTCTTCTGTTCCCCGGCTCTACATGTGAAGCTATCAGCCGTCAAGGTGCATCAAATCTTAGCCAGCTCGAGTCCTCACTCCTGAAAGCCCGGACTAAGAAACCACATGAGAAAAACTTTCGTGCACAGCTGCTCGACAAGAGGATGCACAGTATCTTCCACAGAAATGTAGAAGATCAGTCGATGTCGTGTGAACTAACTTTTGCTTTCCTTAAATCACCCGTACTGAAGGCGGGCACCAAGGGTTTCATTTAGGCATGTCAAGACGGTTTCACTTCCACTTCAGCATATCGTCGCCACGAGCATCTAGAATATTTACTATCTAGTTGTCCAACTCATGCGGGAACGATCTACATCCAAAAGCACAATGCGGAACTAAGAGTGCCTTATTACCTTCTCTCTCTCACTCTTATACTGCATATACTGAAAGTTCATTTTCTCAATAATTATTTCTGTCGCGCACTCGAGGCTTGAAATATTTCTTCTTGACTTCGAGAAACGAACCATGTTTTATTATCGAATTTTCGGCACCGACTGACAAAAACACCATAGCCAAGCAGAATCAAAAGGAAAAGGGGTATAGAACCTCCCTACGTGTCAGCGAACTACTAAGACTTTTGCAAAGAAAATGCAGTTTGTAACTACCTATTTGACTGTCGTTAAACGCGGTTACAGATGAAACGTTACCGCGATTTTCCAGGGAGCGGGTGCAATTTTATAGAATGGCACTTGCTCTTTGTGAAATCCCGCGGTTTCCCTCATGAAAATTTTTTTACTGTATATATACGTTTCACCCCTTCCTTTTATAAAATATTATATTTATTTATTATATTCTAAATTATTTTATTAACTCCAAGGAAAAACTAATACTAATAGGAACAAAAGGTGTTTTGTATATTGATTGGTAAAAAAGAAAAGAAATTTAAAATTAACTAAGAGGACGTCGTGTATTATGTACTTTCTCCGCTCTACTTGATTATATTACTTTACTATTAAACAAATTTATTAAATTTAAAAAAATGAAGCATTGGCTCACGAAGGAGTAGTAAGGAATGGAAATATCCAATGTATTTGGTTTTTTACCTCAGAGCACAGATCGCAAGGTCAATTACTTTGACCGAATATTTAAGATAGTTAGTAATGACAATAGAGGCGGTAGGAAGATGGAGATTAAAAGTAAAAGGTACTTTAAAACGAATGGATTTCATATGGATAAAGTGAGAATGACGCACGAGAAAGGGAGTAAAATGTATGAGATGGTCAAGAAAAACGGCATGGAGACAGAGAAGACAGCAGGGGAGGAGGGAACAATAGGGTCAAGGTTTAACGGAAACTATGGATGGATTATGACAAGGCGGAGAGCCCAATATTTTTGTGAGAAAGGATAGAAAGACAGTCAGGAGCTTATAGCTAATATGATATGAGGTTGCATAACTGATTTTATTAGATTCTGACTTTCTAGACAAAATAGGCTGTGTAAATAATGCGGGAATGGTGGAACACTGGTTCGAGTATTGCGGGATAGAAAAGTATATAGACGTAGCATAGAGTAGGGGGTGTTGCGTGAGATGGAGAAAAGGAGAAGGAAGGAGAAAGAGAAATTGAGAAGAAAAGATAAATAGGAAACCGAAAAAGTAGGGATATGCCTGCAAGACGAGGCAAAGTGTAGCGAGGAAGGCAAGGCGCTAAGATCGAGCGCTTTTGGAGATAATTTGTCGATGGACGTTACTTTTTAATGGATAATTTTAAGAAAATTCTGCAAAAAACTGAAGTGCAAGCAGGCCGAGTAATACACGCTTATTAAACATCTATATAGTTCGTTTCCTGAAGTCTTGGAGAACGTCATGCTTCGAGTATGTAATGGAGAATGGTTTCTGAAATTAGTTGTTCCAGAAAATTTGGTACTTGTCGTTTTGGATGATTGACTGTATTGTCCTCGAAGTATTCGGTAAGGCACGGTCGCGTCCAACAGCGTAAGAAGTACAGAGATAATAGTACAATAAATTTGGGACATTTAGATAGTATGTGTTCTCGGTACACAGCGTGTCCATGATAGACTCTGAACCTATCCCTGGGAACTTTTTGACGTAAAATGCGGTTCCGCAATACTAAGCTCAGTTAAATCATGATGATCTGAGGAAAACAAAAGATAGCTCATTTGACAAGGGCTGTTTTTCTAAATTTCTGTAAAAGTTTTCATGCATTCTCTTGTCGAGGAGCTGCTGGCGGAATTTTTCAACCTCACTTCTGATATTCAATTCAGGCCAAGGGTCTCAGCCGCCTGCTCCGCAGATTCGTAAAGGAACGCACTTTTGTTAATCATCTCGTATCTCCTGATTACTATTTGGGAAAGGATCTCTTCCATTCGTAATGATATAAGCTGTATCCAAAACAATTCGGATATGAAGAGAGTAAAACCACCTCAAACGACTAGAATACACAATAATAATTTTAACACACTTGTCTAATCCAAAGTCCGTACCAATCTCTCCTATTTACTCTTCGACTATATTTAAGATACAGTAGAGAGCTCATGACATCGTCCTAAACGACACCACTCTAGCGGGTTACGCTGATCATTGTCACTCGATAATTTCCAGATGAGATAATAAATCTGGTTTTTCAGAGTGGCATCAATCTCTCTATTCAATTCACCGTCAATTGGCAGGTTCCCTCAGCAGCCTGCTACACCTTTTTCGACCCATGTTCGTACATCTCTCTCCAAATAAAGGGGTGCATCCTTGGGTGTATTTTTGACAGAAATAGGGAGATCGCTGAAGATGCGGGATGAGTCCGCGACAAACTGTCGATTCTCTCTGACCCATACCTCCTTGTTTTGCATTAACATTCCTGCGTCAGATAACACCCGTATTTTTTCAACAATATGCAGCTTGCTTGTCAGCAGCTTTGACTTGTTCAGTGTATGATGGTGCATCCTTAACTCTTAGGTGACCTTTAGGACCTTTCCGTGGGTGGCCTACTAGATGTAATGTACTTAATCACTCATCGGACACGGAACGCATTCTGTCTGGCCCATCCAATCTTCCTGTTCAGTTGATGCAAGCATCTTTTGATCCATCGTCGGTTTTAGCCTTCGATTTTAATCAGCCGAAGTCCTAGGCAGCTTGATTTCGCAAAGACTGTTGCGAAACGTGCTGAAGCGCTGGGTCTTTCTTGTCCCACAGAGTATGCAAACGCGGCATAAAGCCTACCTCGAAAGGAATAATGTTTTATGGTGATCAGTACTCTTTGCTGACTTGTTATCGGGTGCTCTGAGCGTTTGATCGTTCCGAATCACATCTACGTTCGTCCGTCTTTGTAGAATCACGCATACAAGGATAAGACTGTATACTCTGAGTATGCCCGGTATACCAGAGTCACCGTTTAAGACATCTCACCCAGGTTCCATTCAGCTTACGGTACGGTTAGTACTTCTCCGTTTCAAGATTTGATCACGGTGATAGGTCTGATAATTTAGAAGTATTTTATACCTAAAATGAAAATAAAGTATAGAGCGCTTTTTAAAATAGGTAAAATTAAAATTTAAGAAAAAAATGTATATTATTGGAAATTTATATTATTTGAAAACTATGTTTTGTGAGGGAATTTGTATAGCCGAAGGCGGCTTTTCACCTGTAAGGTTATTAAAGCATTTTCGCATTCCTTTTATATTCCACATTTAAAACTGATTGGGTTGGATAAGTTGAAAACTGTGCCTTTTCATTAATGATTATTACATATCGAATTTTATATAGTATAGATATCAAATTAAGATATTTTACTAAATGCAAACAATTCCAGATAAAGCCGATCTAAGACTGTTTCTCCTTACTTTGACATATATAAATTTGCACTAAATATTTCAACAAATTATCGCTAATATGGTCGGTCTTGCGGTCAACATGAAGTCAAATAAAATGTGCAAAAAACATATAAAACCATATTTATTTTTTTTAAAAGAAATCCTGTACCTTTCGTCCAACGCTGCGGTCCATTTCAAGATTAGATAAAACAAATCTATAATTCAAAAAACAATAATATATAAATAATTGATAAGAGTGTCACATTATAAGGGGAAATTTTATTAAAACTCGAAAAAAATCGCGATAAAGCTTGAAAATTAAATATATTATTAAATTAACTGTAAGAGTTGAAATGAGAAGTTACTTTATAATGAATTGGTAAATTTGATTTATATTCATTATTTCGGTTTTCAACTTTTTTGAATTTTTAAAATATTAATTGATATAAATTGATTCGATGAGTTATGTTAATTAAATAAATTACATAAGTAAGACCTCGGATATATGGTAGGGTGACATTTAGATCTGTCTTATTTAAATTTTACAGCTATTTTTTTTTCCTTTTTTCTACAATGAAACTATTATATATTTTGTAGACACGTCCTTTTATGTCATTCCCTAGTAACGACAAAGGTGGTTTTTATTTTATCCAAATTTCCTTCTTTGTATTTTATATCACTTAATTTGGTGCATCTATCGACTGAACCTTTTATTAAACTAATCTTTTGGTTAAACATATGATGGGATTAAAATTTAAGTAACTGTCAGACCAAGATTGTTTTATGTACCAATTATTAAGTTTCCATCATTTAATTCTTGTATCTATAAATCTAAAGAATGTAATTGGTTGTTTCTTTCCATTTCGAGTGTAAACTGAATGGAATCATCGATACTGTTAAAGACGGTTAAAAGTTATATAATCTTTTTAGTGGGTACAATTGTAAATATGCCATCAACCTAAAGTTTATGAAGAATCGGTTTGAAAGATAATTTTTAAAAGGCGTTTGTTCTCACATTTTTCATAAGCAAGATTAATAATATGGGATATGACGGGAGATGTAATTGAATAACCTGGTAACTGTTTACAAAATCGGTTGTTGGAAGAAAAAAAGGTGTTTTTAAATACCGTATTGAAGAGAAATGTAATTTAAATGGAAATCTTGCAAGAATATAAAAAATGGAATATTAATTGCTCTAAGACTTGTTTTTAATAACACAGTTTTCTCTCTCAATAACAGACTTTGTAAACAGTTATCAGGTTGTCCAATGGCATCTCTGTTATCTCCCATAGTATCAAACTTGGTTATGGTAAATGTGGAAAAAAGCCTTATCACAATTATCTTTCAAATTGATTCTTTATAAACATTATGTTGATGAAGTATTCACAACTGAGACTCCGGATTCTATAACCCCGCATAAAATTTGCGTGGCCGCTTCAACTCGCTCCGAAAGACAACGTTCTTTATATTTTAAGGTGAACATTGGAGAACTTGTTCTTCAAACTGCTCTTAAGATAATGTGCAATTTAAAATTGATTGGTTTTGTTAAATATAAAAGTTGAACATTTTTTTGGCAAGCAGTATCAAAATAACGTTAGACAATTTTCAAACGCTTCGTTTATCGAGGGAAAAACAAAAAAGTTACTTTTCTACTAAAAGAGATGAATTTTCAACCAAAATCATGAACTTTCAACAAAAAAATTAATTTTCAACCACAGTTTAATTTTCTACAAACAGCTTATTTTTTCCTTAAAAGATTCTTTAATACATTTATTTTCTGGTTTTTATTAAAACTAAACTTGTTACTAATTATACCACTAATTAGATAAAAATTATTCAGCACATATTCAATACTTTTTGTAAAAGCAGCATGAATAGAGTTCGTAGAAAATCTCATAAAGAACATAATAAACCGGTACAGTATTTCAAAGATTAAATTAAACTTACTGCTAATTTCTGAAGTGAAAATAAAACGGAAAACTTAGATTGAGTGATGTGATTGACTTTATACTGAAAAAATCCTTAATATTTTAAATTTATTATTCAATAAAAAAATCCTGTTTCCTTTATTTCCAGCAGTATATATCACACTTTTCTATAACCTACCAACTGAGTTTATATTTCCAAAAACTTGTCTTGCTTAAATGCAGCTTTCAGGTAGAAACTTTCTAGTAAGATACTTATAAACTGATCATTTATCAGTATCTCAGAAGAAGTTGTATAATTAAGCAAGGCAAATTGGATTGAAATGTTATGACCTTATAAATAAAATCACGAATGGAAATAGTAAGTAATATTTAGGTTCGCACTAATAAACCATTATTGATAAACAATTAATTAAAAATTATCCTAAAGAGAATAATAATAGTAATGTAGAGAAGTCGTAATGTACAGAAGGAGAAAGATTGGAGCGGAGAACTGTCAAACGTGCACGAACAAGCAGAAGGATACTGACGCGCGGGCCCATAGATGGAAGTTGGGAGGCAACTCGCGAACAAGTATCCCCTCTCTACACACATTAACCAGAGTGGGAGACTCGAGGTGAGCTATAGGAGGGCGGGCCCAAAAACGGAATGGTGGGGCGAACTCGTGAACATCGACCTCCCTCTTTGCGCGCATGCGCAGGGTTCGGAAAAGCGTGGCGAACCATGGCGTGCGCCCCGCGCTTTATGCATAAAGTCACGCGTTTGTGTCACTATCGACACTCGGTCTTCACCCGGCACACCACACGGACCGCTTTGTCATCTGCTCTCCGACGTCACGAGTAGACAGCAAGTATACCACATCATCAGCGTTCTCCTTCTCTATCTCTCTCACTCTACCTGGGGATTAGATAGGAGGAAATAAATTACAGTTCAGATAGAAAATTTTGTTTATAATTGTCATCAACATGTAAACCTCCGTTCTTTTTAGAGCAAAAATTTTGAATTGTTGAATCCCATTTCGGACTTCGGTCCCTGATCCAACCGTTAAGTATCTCTGTTTGTAATGCCCCTTCTCAAAGTGCTATTCTAATAGATTACTAAGCGAGAAATCTCTCGGCCTAGTTCCTAAATCGAAGTTGAACCGATCTTGGATTCGGACCCTGGTTCAATCGTTTAGTATCTCTGTTTGTAATGCCCCTTCCCAGGGTGTTATTTTAACGGACTACTAAGCGAGAAAATCTCTGGACCTGATAACCGTTATCCTATATGGGGCTGAACCCACTTCAAAAGAAGGCCCATGATATCGCAAAACGTCTACAGAAAGAAATAGAAGCTTTCCGGGAGTGTCTCCGGGGGTGTCTCCGGTTACAAGCAGAACCCCAACTTTACCACCAAGAGGCTGCTTGCCTTACTCGCGGATGGTCCATAGAACCTCCCATTCATAATTTCCAAATCCCAAACGCCGGTTGAGTACCTGCCGGAGGGCTTAGTATATCCATGTAACCTAGAAGGACATCCCGCCATAATACAAGATCGGGAGGTGCAGAAATATAACATAACAAAGTTGCTAGAGGATATGCTGACTTCTTTCATGTCCCCAAGGGTTTCAGTTCCGGGTAATGCAAACTTCAAACCCTTGGGAACTGTTTAAGAAATCCGCGGGAACAGTAATCCCCAGTAAGTCAACAAATTACGCCCAAGGACATGCAAGATCTAGACTCGTGGCTCCTTCGTAACCAAGGCTACGTATTCGCTGAACTACTGCAGGTTACAAAAGAACCTGACCGGAAGACCCGTCAGTATCACTCTCATTCTACCAACTGATAAACTTGCAACCCACTGGCCCCCGAAAGGGGCCGGTGGGTTTAATTAAAGCCGGATTTAATTAAAACAGATTATTTCGGAATGTATCAATATTTATAGATATATTTGCTCAGGATTTTAAGAGGTGCGTAATACAATCCTAGCTAAACTTCACAATGAATTAAAGATGCAGTCATTTGTTGTTTACATTATGTTTGTAATGTACATCTATTTTAAGGGCATTGTTTACAAATAAAGTTATATTCTAGCGGGCAAAATGGCGCAGTGCAACCAAGTTCCGAAGTTATTGCCTCTCATGCGATCGGTCAATGCTATTTGAATGTTCCTATTTCGGTAACTAATAATTCAATTAAATTAGAACTTTTCAGAAAACTTCATAATATCCTTATAAACATTTCTTTCGTTGGGAGTTTGGGCTTACTGAAGTTTCCCTCGATAAACAAAGCCTGTGAAAATTGTCAACCGTTATTTTGATACTGCTTGCCAAAAAATTGATAACTTTTTTATTTAACAGAACCAATAAATTTTCAATTTCACATTATCTTGAGAACAGTTTGAAGGACAATTTCTCAAATTTTCACCTACAAATATAACAAAATTTATCTTTTGGAGCGAGTTGAAGTGAAAATATTTAGTAAATTTGCTGGTCTTAAAAATTAAGTTTTTTCTAGGGAAACGGTAAAAGATAAAACTTTTTTACCAAGAGATAAAAGATGCACCATGAAATTTCCTACAAAGTGATATGCTAAAGAATTGAATTTTGGTAAACTGATTTTTATGCCATCAGGGGTCAAATCAACAAAAGAACAAAAGAATGTATTCCTGAAATACATAATAGTTCCATTGTAGAAAAAAAGAAGAAAAATTAGCTAAAAAATTTCAATAAGACAGATCTAAAAGTCACCCTACCGCACATCTATGGCCCTTCGAAAAGATTTAGGACGTCCTTTAAAAAATTCAATATTAACGTTTACTTTAAAAATGACTACGTTTTAAAAAAAAATATTACCTAATAAAAATATTTAATGAAATGCACTGTTTGTAATAAACTCTAAATTTGTGAAACTGGCCGGAGATTAAATACTAGAATTTATGAGCATAAAAGAGATTGCAGAATTGGCAATTTAGATACAGGTTTATCACAAAATTTATGGAAATTTAATCACCCTTTTTATTTTTATAACAGACAACTTTTCGCTACAGAAAAAAAAACGTTTCAAAGGCAAATCATCCAATCAATTATTATTATTATTGTTGTTGTTATATCAATTTGGCAAACCACTAAAAAAATTTTCTATTTAAATTTGAAAAAAGATCAAAAATTTCTTGAAAAAGAAAAGCATTTTTTTTCTTGACAGTCATAAAAAATAGTAAAGAAAAATGAGAAGACAACCAAACAAATTCCATTCCTTCTATTTTTTATTTATTTCGTCTTGTTTATATTTATTATTATAAGTATCGTGGGGGGGGGGGCAAATCATTTAACTGCTAGTCAGAAAATCCTGGGGGGGAGGTGATTGCCGTTTCGCCACCATTGTAGATGCGCGCCTGTCAAAAACATACCTGAAACATCCGGTGAGGGTCAAAAGGCAAACCGGTTATAAACATACCTGAAATATCCATCACAAACACATCAGAAATAGAGAAAGTAGAACAAAATAAACATTATGAAAAGTCAGTGCAAAATATAAGTAATCATACTAACATAACTCTTGTTTAACCTGTCCAAATCAGTCTTTACAGTCTGTCAAGTTAAAGCGTGGGTGGCTTTACTCGCAGTCGGTAAGGTGTATCGACATGATTTTGGTGTCAAAATATTAAGAAGAGCTCCCTC
>NC_046664.1:136103246-136108593 GCF_010883055.1 Belonocnema kinseyi | reverse complement strand
AAAGAGGGAGCTCTTCTTAATATTTTGACACCAAAATCATGTTGATACACCTTACCGACTGCGAGTAAAGCCACCCACGCTTTAACTTGACAGACTGTAAATTAATAGATAACTTCTTTTGTTTTTTATGTTAAGCATTTGTTTAAATTCTCTATTTCTCTCATTACTTTCACGATGCAAAATTTAAACATTATCCTAATCGGAGTCATGGTTCTCATCAATAAATTCCTTTTTATGTTTGGCAGGAATACTATTACAACAGCGTCCTAAACGAACATTTCTCTTGTGTTCCTCTATCCTAGTATTAAGAAGTCTGCCAGTCTGTCCCACGTGAGTCGTCTCATAAATCTTGCAAGTGATCTTGTAGACAACACCACCCTTTTCAAAATTATGTAAAGAATCATTGAATAAAGTTATTATTGAATCCATTAAAACGGCGTACGGAAAATAGTATGATACCGATACTTTTTCAACATAAATTCAATGGTGCTTGAAATTTGACTAAAAAATGGACGTACAAAAGTATCAAAAGAACTATACTACTTCAATTCTTTCTGATTATCTGCAGACGAAATATTACTTTGTCTGATTTTGATTTATTGAATTATAAATGTAATACATTTCTGAATTGCTTATGGGTAATGATTTTAAAAAAGGATATTCCTAGCAATATTCAAAATTCCTTCGTGGAATGAAGTATGGGAAAAACCTAGATCTCTATAAACCAATTTTTTGATTGGTAAAACTTTTTTTTGAAAAGGATGAGCAGAAAAAAATAAAAAATGTACCAAAATATGTATTTTTCCTATACAAATTGGTAATTCTCCCTACCGATTGTGTTCTCCCTACCGAAGGTATTATCGCATTGATGTTGTGGTAGGGCTCGAGCTTTTCTCTCATGACTTTGACAACTGTGTTGGCGGTAGCATTGCTACTGACAGTGTTTCCCATGCCAGATAGGCTGATAACGAAGAGCAGAGGGACTAAGTAGAACACCAAAACCCAAATAATAATGGAGAGCATATTAAAGATATTAAAATGCATGTCGCTGGGGAGCAAGAACGTCTGCGACAAACGGTAAGCAGTGGAATATCAACTGTGTCTGCTGAGGATGCTTTGGCTAGCGTTAGCTACTTGCAGTCTACCACCTCGACAGAAATACCGTGGGAGAGCATCAATTGGGATACCACAATGAAAAACGAATTGGTGCGTCTCTATTACGAAAGTGCGAAGTTTGAAACGAAAATGGAAAAAGGATACAATTTAAGAACGAAATTTGCTGCAAAGTATCCTAACATGCAGAAAGACGCACTAACAGATCTTATCGCTAAAGTGAAGGACATCAGTTATAATCTACACGTGACAGAAGACAACAAAGGATATTAAACAACAGGTTGATTTGGCATGGAAAAACGACCGCAATGAACATCAGTTAGAGGAAGCTGTGTTTAATGGTCAAGCAGGAGCATTTGATGTTCTTCCTCAACCTATTCATGAGCCAACACAACTACATCCTCCAGAGGTGGATGGCCTTATACAACCAAAGTCAGAAGCACAGGTTCGGCAAAGAAAAAAGCGACGAAAATGGACATACCATATGAACAGAGATGTTATGCACCTTTATTTTTTTGGCAGAGAAATGTGGGCAAAGTGTGAGGAGAGGTCATCATAGACTCTTCTTACTTAAATACCCACAGGTATCCACAAAAATAAATGAGCAGAATCTGGTAGATCAAAAATACTCAATATCTGTAAACAGACTGCTTTCGGCTGTTGAAATAGCTTCTATCAAAATGGAAGTGGAACAGCAGCTTCCTATTGATGAACTCGCTTTGGAAAATGCGGACGACTATTTGATTGAAGCTGAAGGCATAGGTGCTACGGATAATGAACGTCATGTACGGGATCAATTAAAACCACATCCGGATATAAATAACGATCATACAATAGAACAACTCAACAGCAAGGTTTTACCTAGGTACGAGTATTTGAATGGAACACAAACTGCGTTAGAGGTGCAAACTCTTGTGTACTGTGCAGCTGTGACAACCGTTAGAACGTTGGGCCGGATAACTAGGTCTGCAAATGCAGTTCTTGTACCAGCAAGGGATCGAGAGCCATCATGCAAGATCGGGATATTAACACCAGCAATATTGGATGAGATTATAGACTCTTAATGGCAGAGACTTGATGTTCTTACTGCCAGACTGCATCGGTATAAGAAAAGTAGTGCACTAAGGCAACAAAATCAAAACTTTCAGACAGATGAAAGAAGGTTCTATCGTGAACTGCGAGTAAAGCCAAATAACCAGCAAGACAATGAAGTCCCTCAATTGGAACATATGACTAACTACTAGTCGGGTGCTTGGGGAAAAATGAACAGATGCAATTTTGAAACTGCGTGGTTCAAACTGGAGGAAGCAAGGGCCAGCAATAGCCCTGAAATGCAACTGACAAACATCACGGCTTTAGATGTTTCAGCCGTCTTGAAAAGAGCAAGTAATTGGAAAGCTCCAGGTCCAGACATGGTGCACAACTTCTGGTACATGTACCTGACAAGTGCGCATCTTGCGTTGGCGAGGTGTTTCCAGAAGAACATTGAAGACCCTGATCTAATGCCACACTTTATGCTCCAGGGTACTACGTATATGTTATAAAAAAAACTATTCGCTCAAAAGCCATCTGACTTTCGAACGATAGCTTGTCTTCCAACAATTTATAAATATCTTACAGCTATCATTGCAGACGAGGTATATTCTCATTGCGACGAGAATGACATTCTTACAGAATAACAAAAAGGATGTTGTAAAAACTCGCGAGGCTGTAAAGATCTAGTCACTATAGACGCTGTTGCCATGACTCAAGCTCGTAAGTATCAAAAGAACTTACACATGGCATACATTAACTACAAGCAAGCGGTTCCTTCCGTGCCTCAGGACTATTTTGCTTGAAGTCTTAAAACTTTACAAAATCTGCCCACGCATTATTGACTTTCTAAGTCATGCGATGAGGCTCTGGGGTACAAGAATCAAGTATTTTCACCATGGACAACCAAGGATAACTAGATCAATACGCTTTACGACGGGCATATTTCAAGGTGACTCCTTCAGCGCACTATGGTCCTGTTTAGCGTTGAATCCATTGAGCAAAATACTAAACAGCATGTCTCATGGGTTCAGAATTTACATGGATGGCCTGAAGCTGTACGCTAGTTCAGCCCAGAAACTGCAGCAAGTGATCGATGTCACAAAGCAGTTTTCCGATGATATCCATATGGAGTTCGGACTAGATAAACGTAGAACAGTGTATTTAATCAGAGGGGAATTAGGGACTGCAGAGTTAGAGAACGAGTTTGAAAATGACATCGAGGCAATGGTTGCAGGCGAATCATATAAACATCTGGGTATTCTCGAATCTAAGGGTATTCAGAATACGATAGTTAAGACAAGCCGAACGACTGCCTTCACTACAAGAGTCAGATTGATTATGAAGAATTTTCTCAACTCGGACCAAAATCAGTTGCGAAACTATTTTAACAGCAAACGAAATTTTTCGCTTTACAGCACTATCTGTAAACCGGATCTTAACTACACGCATTTTAAATTTGTCCTCAAATGGGACTTTGAATATCCGGGCAGAAACCATAGAGGAATTAGAAATACAATGGAGGTTGTCAGCACCAGGAATGATCGCAAACACGTGTTACATTAAGACGTGGTTGACTGGTGCCGATTATGTGGAGATACCAACGAATCCATCGAGCACATTATTGATGGCTGTCGCTTGATGGCTCATAGAGAATATACGCACAGACATAATGATTTAGCGAGAATTATACATTAATAACTTGCCCTAAATTTAGGACACTTAAAAGAATGGATGCCTTTCTATAGATACATTCCAATGCCCATTTTAGGAAGCGAAGATTACATTTTATATTGGGATGTTACTATCCAAACAGATCGCTAAATCCGGGCAAATCGACTTGACAGCGTGATACAAGAAAAAAAAGGTGGAAGAGTCTACATCATCGACATTGCTTGTCCACTTAACCGAAATTTGCAGTCAACCTATACAGCCAAGATCCACAAGTATAGCGAGTTAGGGCATGAAGTAAAGACCATATGGAGGAATGTACATCAAGCATCTGTACATCTCATTGTGATTCCGGCTACAGGCAATGTGCAAGAAGATGCACTGAACATCTTGAACATTTAGGATTCAGTGAATTAAATAGTATTTTATTATCAAGCTTTAGCGGTCCTTTTCATTAAAGGTTTCTTAAAATTTCTGCTTTTCACCTCTACTATTATTATCCTTCATATCAGATTTACTTGTATGGTTCATCTCTGAACATCACAGCAGTTATAATGTGAAACTTTAATAAACTATTAAAGTCTCCAAAAAATCTTGTTTTATCGACTCTTGAAAAACACCCGCAGTCTTGGTCGAAACGTAGATGATTTCTTCTAAAAAAATATGGTTTTTATATATTTTTTGTACATTTTATTTGACTTCATGATGACCGTAAGAGAAATTGGCCGTGCTAAAATTGCAATAAACCATTGTGATTGCGGTATGCGTTTCTTAGGTCGAGGATCTTAAGCCACACCTACTTGCAACTTTATGTCTTCCAATTTCGTGTCCGCAGAGCGCATTTGCGATTAACCTAATTGCTCCGTTGCAAAAGTATCATATACCAAAGCTGCAAGGGTTTCTTATAACCGCAGACTGACCTCATGAAACTAACTGGAAAATATTATACTAAATTATCATACAATAAAACATATTATATTTAATTACCATAAGGTTTGCATTGCATATATGATGTTTGACAACACCCCCTCCAATGATAATCATGCCACTGTTTACTGCCTTCATTGCCATTGTATTTAAACGCTTCAGATCTGTTAAAAAATAAAACGATTAGGTGCAGAAGTAAATATATGGACATTATGATAGTATTTAAATTCTTTTTGCGAGATTATTAAATACCATTTTCATGGTTAATACCACAGGCCCACAAAAAAACAAAAGTGTCTGTGCAATTGACCAGACCTATATATTCTTATGTATTTTTCGACGCTGAATCCGAATTTGCAATAAAAAAGTAGTGTCCAGCTACTTTTTTATGGGGTTTTGCTCGAAAAACCTCATTTTTTACGGTTTTTTCATGGTTTTTTTAAATAAAAAAAAAATAAAGAATAATTTTATTTTTTTGACTTCATAATCGAATTCTACGGGTAAAAATACATCGAAAACCATGTTTTGATTTTTTTTTGACAAAAATTTCAACCCACCATACGGCGATGAAAAGGCAGAAAATCGCGAAAAGTGAAAATTTGCT
>NC_046664.1:136056003-136103146 GCF_010883055.1 Belonocnema kinseyi | reverse complement strand
TAAAACTTGATTTTAATGTCATTTTAATCAAATTTGAAGCAAATTTTCACTTTTCGCGATTTTCTGCCTTTTCATCGCCGTATGCTGGGTTGAAATTTTTGTCAAAAAAAATCAAAACATGGTTTTCGATGTATTTTTACCCGTAGAATTCGAT
This sequence comes from Belonocnema kinseyi, assembly GCF_010883055.1. NCBI lineage: Eukaryota > Metazoa > Arthropoda > Insecta > Hymenoptera > Cynipidae > Belonocnema > Belonocnema kinseyi. Next base: position 136,102,992 of record NC_046664.1, on the reverse strand, counting down.
TCTGAAGTCAAAAAAATAAAATTTTTCTTTATATTTTTTTATTTAATAAAACCATGAAAAAACCGTAAAAAATGAGGTTTTTCGAGCAAAACCCCATAAAAAAGTAGCTGGACCCTACTTTTTTATTGCAAATTCGGATTCAGCGTCGAAAAATACATAAGAATATATAGGTCTGGTCAATTGCACAGACACTTTTGTTTTTTTGTGGGCCTGTGTAATCATTGTTATAAATTCAATACATGTAAATATATATATATATATATATATCTATATTAGATATAAAGGGTTATTACTAAACAATTAGTGTGTTTACTGATGAGCCAATTCATTGAAGTGCAATAGAAATGAAATTTCTTAAACTAATCTGGAAATCGAGGTCTACTAGCCGATTAATGTAAAGCAAGAACGGGGCGTGAAAGGTGACGGTGTGCATGCCCACGTATGATTTCCACTAAAATACTCCAAACATGAAGGATGCGTAGCTTCTATTAAGTACTGTAACAAAGTTCCATCTTCTATTTGGAGGGCTCTGGAAGCCACAAACTAATAACTGGTGTATAGTGGAGAAAGCCTCACCATGGTGTCTTCCTGAAAACAGCCGCGTCCGTTAGTCAGTTGATTCTCGTGTCTCCTTACAAATAATCCAGTTGCTAACGAATCATCCTTACTCAACCGTGACTGATTTGCGTACACTAGCTAGGAGCGTCTTTTATTTAGCTAGTGTTGTACACGACATCTAACACTTTAATAATTCGTTCTATAGACACGATCTATTCACATCATATAACTGAATTAACATAGGCATTCTTAACTAATATGAAAATATCATATACCTTGCACACCTAAAAATGTAAAAAAAAGTAAGGATTTTCGGGTACATTTAAGAACAGTCAATTTCAGAGCATTATTTCTCATACAAGGGGCAATGGGAAAAATTTGAAAAAGTTCACGAGTATCAGCAAAACTGTAGTGAACTAACTGCAGTTGAGAAATTTGAAAAATAATGAAAATTGTTGCTGAAAAGTACAAACATATTATCTTCAGTTCCAATAAAGACATTAAAGCGATTCAAACTGCAGACTGTAACGGATAGGCTCTGTAATTATTTTCAATCACCCGGAAGGATGTGTGTCTCTTTTTTTTTGAAAGTCGGGATATTTAAAAAAATTTTTTTTGTTGGAAAACAAGTGTCAAAAGGCTGGGGACTTTTTTTGACTGACGAACGCTAGGGCCTTTCTTCGATCCGTGGTTCTGCAAAGTACAACCAATTTTTTACATAAACGTCTTCAAGCTCATTTACGTAGAATACTTTTAGCTATCACATGACTATCATTTTCTCGCCGGTAGTAGTAAAAAATTTGTCTCATTCGAAGAAACGTTACAGTACTGTCACACAGCACCCGGTCCCCGGGATCGCGTTTCTCAGAAAACATCCGATTAGTTAATTAGGCCATCCCTTAGGATTTGGCGGGAATGATCTCTGCACTGGGGAAAAAATACTATTGAATCAAAAGTGCAGGTGCTATTGAATTCCGCATTATTCATGCAATAGTTTATGTCCATAGTCCAATAAATTTTGCTTCGAGTGAAATAATTCGAGTGTTTGAATAAAAAATGCAGTATTTTAGATTAAAAGATTGACGATTATATGAAACTAATGCATAAAAAATTATTCAAAATAAATGTAGATTTATTTCAAGAATTTTTTTATTTAAAGTGTTAAATATACTTTTAAATCAACAAAATGTCTTTTAAATGTATAGAGAAAATAATTTCCGTGAAACAAAGGTATTTTCGGTTTGATAGTATCTACTGTAAATACAATGAATTGCGCTTTCGAATATGATCAAAAGCATAAACTATAAGATCTACCGGATCTGTGATAGAAATGAACAAAAAGAAATTATCAGGGGACCACTGAAAAATCCAAAAATTATAAAATTGATGAAATTTAAAAATCTCGTATGGAAAAATGCCTGAATAATAAAATTGACGACAGCTTACATCATGACCGTATTTGCAAGTTCTCGAAGAATAAAATTCCCGACAGAAAATTGCCATGTTATAAAATACTTGAAACAAAAAATTCCAGAATTTAAAGAATCCAAACATGGTTTTTTATTATATATTATTTATTTATTTAAAATAAAATAAACAGATATTTTTATTTAAGGAAATTTTTTTCAATATTTAAAAACTTATAAAATGATTGTTTAAATTTAAAATAAGAATAATTGAAAAGAATATATTTCTGAATGAAAATTTTTATTTCAAAATATGCATAGAATTGTTAATTCAAAGAAAAATTCCAAAGAAGTTTCGAGATAAATCAGTGCTCAATTAAATCATGCAAATTTTGTTTGGAAAATGTTATCAGGTTCGGAGAAAATTTAGGGGACAATTTCTTTTTCGTTCAAGGCGCACGTGTTTTTAAATTCATTTCTCCATGCCATTTTTATACAATTCTTGTTATTATAAATTGAAAAAATAATTTTGAAATAATTTTAAAATTAATCAAAAATTTCTTTGATACAGATATTTGATTATTGTGTTTTTAATAAATGAATGATATTTATTTTTAAAAAATAATAATTTTTTTAAATGCTGTAGTTCTGGAAATTCATAATTCGACAAGTTTCTGTCGGAGATTTTATTATTGGGGAATTTTAGTGTAGAGAATTTTATTTTTTCGGGACTTTTCAGTCGCCTCATTTATCAGTACACTACATTAAATTATTAAAAATATATACGAACACCGAACATCTGAAGAAAATTTGCCAAAATTGCCATAAGCACTGCTAACTAATTGAATTTTGAAACAATGTACCTTTATAGTTCTAGTTTTTATAAACAATTGGAGTAGCATAACAAAATAAAAAAAAATTCATACCGTTAAAGAACTATACATATCTGTAATGTATGTTAGTAAATTTGAGCAAAATCACAGTTTTTCATAAATGAATGATAATAATTATGTTAATATTATTTATTGTTATTAAACTAAATATAAATTAATAGGCAGAAATATAAAATATTAATAACTATGTAAGGATTAATTTAACAAATATATTATTCATTCTACGCAAGTAATTATTGAATAATTAATCAGAGTGAATATACAAGTCCAAATTAAAAATAAAAATAATTAAAATAAATGAAGCACATTATACAATTTAGCTTGAAAATATTAATTCAATAACAATTTTTAATGTTAATTATTGTTATCGAAAAATTAACTGGCAGTTATTAATCCTCGATTTAGTTCTTGTTTTCAAAAAGAATTGTTTATATCTACAAATTGTATGTATAATTGAATTCTTTTTGAGAAATACATAAATGTTATTATGCCTTATTATACTTTAATTAAAAAAAGAAAAGTTTTTTAAAATTACAGAGACGGAAACTTTAAAAATTTTCATTTGTTCAAACAAATTTTAAACACCAAAAGCCTTAAAAATGGGAAAAAGAATTTTTCTTAAATATTGATTTATTTTAACACGTTAAGGTACGCTTAATAATCATATCTAATTGATCGAAGTGTCGGATGAATGCCTTCAATATTTATGATACCGTACTCAGTGTGGCGCTCTATCTATGGGGATTAGGCGTGCGAGCTTTAAGTGACTTCGATTCTCGTGGCTTGCGTATATTTGAATAAACTGCGTTTCTCTTTAGTTATAATTAATAAGTCTTCTCCTATCAAAGTCAAAAATTATTTTAATGTTAGAATAATGTCTGGAGTGCATTTAGGAATTTTTAAAGAGAAATACGAAAAAACGGAGGACTTTTTTTTAAGAGGCTATAGAAAGATGTAAATATCCTTAGAATTAACTTCTGAAAAACAAATGTATTTTATATTTGAATTAATATTTTCATTCTTTGAATCTGAAATTTCTGGTAATAGCTTAAGACAATAAACACTTAAGATTTCTTTTTTTATTTTTGGAACCACAGCATCACACTTCAGAACTTAAGGCATGATGTTGTCAATTTATAGGACATATCGTTTGCTCCAAATTCTACGTGCAGTTAACATTAAAATATTTTCCTATTATATCTATGACATCTTCAGTTGAGACAAATCATCTTTTCAATAATTTCATAATATTTTATTTGAATCAACAAAAGAAGAAAGAATAGCATATGTTTTTAAATGTATAGTATATGCATTTTACTGAGCGTGAAAACATCGTTTGATGCTTCAAACCAATATTTCGTTGATCCAGAAGTATTTTCTTATTAGGGTGAAACGATTTAACAGATTATTTGAAAAACGTCTTGCTCACGCGTATTCAAGCATTTAATTATTATTATTTGAATTATTAATGAAATTAATAGTATTTATAATTCAATAAATAATTAATTTAATCTATAATCATTCAATTTATGATATTAAGAATTTAATTTAATTGATTAAATGAAATTGATTAATTGAATACAATTCAGTAACTGGAAAATTCAATAATTGTAATAAAGGTTTCAACATTCATGAGGGTTTCAAAATTCAATCAGGTTCAATAAAGATGTCATGAAGATTCTAAATGAACGAAATGTTTAACCGAATCCTGTCGAAAACGATACTCGAATGCGACAGGCATAGGTAAGGACAAGCGAGAAAAAATCTGGTTTCGTTCCGTCCTTTTCTATTCAATAGCTTGTAGCGTCAATCCGTGCAGTCGTGTTGCTGCGCCGCGCGACATTTTTTAAATTGAGCAACAACGTGTTTGCACCGTCGGAGCCGTGGCAGCCATGTCTCATAATTATTGAAATTTTACGCTCTGCATTTCTATGCAAAATTCATCTATTAACTCGATAGTTTCGAAAAGTTCAAAAGGTAGTGACCACTTTTACCTGGCAACTGAGATTCAGCATGGGTTACACTATGACAACCCATTGTCATATTGAACCAATCATCAAGTTCTTCATTCAAAACAAAAATAATTCCTTAACACTATGTTTGCAAATTGAAACAAGAATGCCATAAACAATTGCTGTTTTGGCATTGTTTTTTTAACTTTGCACTAAAATGACTATGGCAACCCTTTACAGCAGTGGCCTATTAATGACAATACATTTGACCAGATTTGATTTTTGCATTAACATTTTACAAGTAGAATTTTTCAGCAGGATCTCGGACTAATAGAAGGGATGGCTTTTGAAGATTTTCCCTGTATTATTATGTATTACGTATGTATATATCCCTAAGATTTTTTTTCAAAGCAAACAATCTACAGGGAAAATCAATAGACAAAAGTTATTTCCCAAGAAAAAAACTTATAATTGGTTGCAATCGTTTTCCTATAGGATTAAAGCTTAAAGCTTTGTAGGCTTTTGGTACATGTTCTTATCGTAACACTCGCACTGGGCGCTCGATTTTTGATAGAAATTTTTAAATGTATATTTTCTGAATTACCTTACAAAAAAAGGCTGCAATCCTGTTTTCATGCATTCTTCTCGATCTCGCGTTGTTATGCTATCAATAGGAATTTTGTTTTCATTTCTATGGATAAAACAGAATGTTCTACAAGGGTTCTTTTAGATTTTTTACGTATCTCGCGTCTTTTGGCGTAATATTAGAACGTTCAATTTTTTTATATCAATTTCGATAAATAATTTGAAAACGACGAGTTCTCTCAAAAAATTGTACAAAGAAATGTAGGGATTTTTAGAAGCTGAAATTCCTCCAAAAACTTTTCCGCATATTTTTCGTCGTTTATTGTCTCAAAATTTGAATTTTCAATTTTCTACATTTTAATATTGAATGTTGTAGTATGAATTGATTCACACAAACTTTATAGATGTGATTTAGGTGCATAATTTTTGATAAATATTTTTGTTCGTAACTTGTGTCGTTTTTTTCAAAAATTTAATTTTTTTATTTTTCAATGTTCCTTTTCACGAATAAAACAAAAGCTACGCGACCAATTATGAAGTGATTATTGAAAAATTTGTAAATATGAAATTCGATCAAAATTAAAAAAGTTATATGGTTTTCAACATTTTCAAAAAAAAAAGGAAGAAAAAAATAATTTTTTTAATAGGTTAAAAAATATCAATCTAAATTTCTACTAAATATAAAATATATGTATTTGGAAAATATTCGAGAATATTTTTTATTTAATAGCAATCCACACTTCACGGATATGCCTTATATTTCTTCACAATTGAAATGAATATCAGAATCTGACACTCTGGTATATAATTTGCTGCACTCGTTCACTCGCTGATTTACAATCTTTAATGTTTTCGTGAAATATCGGTGCATAATCTTAAAATTTTCTGCCGAAAAAAAGTTTGTTCATTTACGACTTTCAGAATGATGAGTTTAATTTTTATTCAATAGCACAATATCCAGAGAGAAATACCATTGGGTAAATATCCACATTGCTATAAGAGATCATTATTACTGCAGAAGACCATTCACAAGATACAAGCACATGATTTCTTTGGGGAAAACGAAATATCTCTCTCAGAAAATAGTCTTTTTAGGAATTTATTCAATATATATTGTCAGTACTCCAATATCACAAATCGAAAAGATATAACTTTTCTTCACTAATTTGTTTTAAATAAATAAAAGTTAATGCATAAATTTGGACTAAAAATAATTAATAATAAAGTGTTTATTTCGATTTGATGTTAAGAGTTTAAAAAGTGGAAACTCTGATTTCTTGCCTTTCTTGATTTTAAAATGTATTATTGTTTCACTTCGAATTAACAAACGACTTATCAGACGTTGAGCATGATCCGCTGAGTACATTCCATAATTTGTATAGGGTGACTCAGTATTACTCAGTATCTTGAATCAGTAGGACTCAGTATTAATTTATACTCAGTTGACAGTATTAATAAAAATCCCATGCTAGCATAATAGCCAACGCCAAATGTCAAATCTCTAGACATTTGAGCCAATGTAAGTGCTTTTGCGCAAAGATTGACGCTGAAGTGGGACGCGACCCTAACGGTAGGTATTCACTACCCAGATTGAAATAAACTACTGGCGCCGTACTCGCCCAGTACACATTGCTGGAGGCCCAATACCCGGTATCTGTACTGGGGCCGTAATGGCTGGTAATTCTCCGCAGTACTGGTCCCGTACTTACAAGCCGCTGGCGTACGAAAATGCCGAAATTAATTTAAAAAATTATAAAAAATCATTTAATTGTTTTTAGGGCCATCCATTCATAATATGACTGCATATCGCCCAAGTATTATTTATATTTACAAAAGTGTAAATTTTAAACTTTTTATTTAATTCTATTACCTACTATTGCGATACTCTAAGGATATAGCAAAAAGGTAGTTAACAAATGAATAATAACTGATTGCCAGTATTTTTTCTATAAATGTTTATGGCCCTGCTTAGAATGAACATATATGTTAAATTTTTTAAATTTTATTACAAATAAAAATTCAATGCAAAAATAATCCTAGGCGCGCTCAAATTTAAGAGCGAAGCGAACACTAATATTTTTCATTTGCTTTATACAGAAAAATCTATTAAACAGACAAAAAATATAATTGCTTGTTCACTATATATACAATGGGGATTTTGCATGAAATGAGATAAACATATTTATAGAAACTTGAAGGTTTGAATAACGTTATCGAGAAAAGAAAAAAATTTCGGTTTCTAATACTTAAAATTTTTATTTTTATTTTACGTACATTTGGTCACATTTAAACAGATGTGACGTCACTAAGATATACAACTGAGCCCCAACGACACCACTTTAGCCGCCAGTTGATTATCTAAGCTAACCTATCAATTCCTAAAAACGCTAGAAACGAGAAATTGAAAATAAAAACCAGATCAAGCGGGGTCAAATATGTAAACAAGAAATGGATGTGGAAATCAGCGAATTCCCTAAACAAGGCAAATTAGTATCATGGAAATGCAACGAGTTAAAATTATGTTAAAGCATAATAAAAATGAACTAGAGTGCTAATAATAGATAACGAATTAAAATTATGCTTTAACATAATGGTAATGCAACGTGTTACATTTATGTTAAAGCATAACAAAAACTCAAATTCCGACGTAAGAATAAAAATAAATTGGCAAATCTTTATATGTCGCCGAAATAATTGTAATGTATTCAATTATTATTATATTAAACCATAATTAAAATTAATTTCTATTTAATCTAATTAAACCAATAAAAATATAAGTATTTACATTTCTACAATATTTAGCTTAAGTAAACTTGGTTAACAGTCTGTTTCCTTTAATCGTCACTTATAATTTCATCTTCAATTAATTCCTCGCGTGCTTCTTCTTTCGATAGTTGCAACTTTGAACATTTATTTCCTTAATTTAAAACTGGACACTCTAATAAGGGGGCTTCAATAAACCAGAATTTTCTTGCCTCGACTCATTAAATAATGTAAACAAACAAAAAGACTTGGGACAGGGCGACTCGGTTCGGTTCGCAGGGATCGAATTTAGGACTCCGCACGCTATTTAAAAAAACGAGAAAGCTATGCGTTTTATTATTACTTTTTACATCTGAATATAAAACGACTTGGCTCGGACGCGTTACCCCCTTACCCCCCATGTGGACCAGCGTGGCTTTTCGTAGAACCCCCCCCCCCTCCCCCTAAGACGACTACGTTGTTTATGAACGGCCCCTAAGCATAGAGCTAAACAAGATTTTTAATACAAAAGGGTACGAATTGACGTGGAAACCTTGAAAATGACCTGTAATTTCATTACAACACCTTGGTTGTTTACTAATCTATTTTTAAAAGAAACTTTTAAACAAAAGAAACTTCGCTAAAATTTCGGAAAGCGATTAAAAACATGAAAAGATTTCGAAACATTTAAAAGGTTTTTAAATCAAATTTTCAAACTTTTGCAGGATATTAAAACATTTGAAGATAATATAAGAACATTTTATTTTGCTGTTCAGGCATTTAATTTAAAAAATTAAAATGTGTAAACAGCTTCCTTTTTACACATGCAAATAATTAAGCGTTTTAATTTTTAAAAAATTATTAATTGATCGTAAAAAAAGTTTACGAACCGGAAAGAACCCGGTAAACGCTCGGGATTTTTTTCCCTGAATGAAAACGTCCACTCAGAATCACATTGCTCTGATTTTAAAGCAGTATAGGATATAAATAAATAATTTTTTATCTGCAAAATTAACTTAAGTTCCTCATATGATTTAAAGATATTCTCTTTTTGTAGAAGGCGTGAATAGCGCTTGTAAACTGAAAGCAACATACTAATTGCATACTAAATGCAAATCACACGTTGAACGAATGAAAAATGTTGAGCATCAAGCAGAACTGGATGCAAAAAATAAGAGCTCTTTTAATAACCAAAGAGCATCTTGAACGGCTTGAATGTGCTGTTGAAAATCTACCTAGTCGGAAAGAGATTCAAGCTTTCTGGGAACAAGAATATTGTGAAACTCATGAGCTAGATGAAGAAGCTTCAGATATCTCACTCGTTCGTAACGTTTGCCAGAGGCAACTTTTGCAACGGCAAGAGGAGAATTGTCCACTAATTACTGCTGAAGAAGTGAAAAAAGTTATCGCTAGAACTAAGATCTTTTCAGCGCCAGGACCAGATAAAATCAACAACTTTTGGTGAAAGAAGTTCATTTCTACGCACGAAGGACGCACGGTACTGATCCCTAAGACCGGAAAATTGTTCCTAAGACCGGAGATTTGTCAAGTTAAAGAACAAACGGCCAATAGCTTGTTAAAACACCAGCTACAAGTTATTCATTGGCCGATACTTGCCTCGATGTCCCTCTTGCCTCTATTTACTGTGTCCCGAAGCAAAAGTTCTGAATACCTATGTGACCCGCCAACCGTAAGATAATTAAAGGTCAACTACCTTTTATATCATGAGGCGAGAGAAAAAAGGTGGAAGAGTCTACATCATCGACATTGATTTTCACTCAACCGAAATTTGCGGTCAACCTATAAAACCAAGATCCATAATTATATCGAGTAAAGGCATCAAGTAAATACCATATGGAGGAATGTGAAGCTTGCATCTATTCATCTTATTGTGATTTCGATTACAGGCAATGTGCACGCAATATGAACTTAACATCTTGAACATTTTGGAGTCAGTCGGGTACTGGCAACAGCTCAGATGGCGATTTTATTAAATACCTGTCGCATTGTAAACAACTTTCTCGACCATCAGAAAACAAGCGAATAAAAACCTGTGAAGTGGCAGATGGTAGCTCTAAGAAAGCATAGAGAGGTGACTTTTGTTACTTTAAACGCTAACGGTCGTTGTTTAAGTATAACAGCGGTAAAATATGAACCCCAAACTACACCATGATCATACTTTTGTACCTACAACATGATCACAAGTGATTTCAAACATCGTATTAAATTAACGTTAGTGTCGCGGTAGAGCTTGAGCTTTCCTCTCATGACTTTGATGGCTTTTCATTGGCGGCACCATTGCTACTGACAGAGTTTCGCATGCCAGAAGGCAGAGGATGAAGAGGAAAGAGACTAAGAAGAACACAAAACCCACCAATAATAATAGAGAGAATTTAAAAATTTTGAAACGCTTGTCTTTTTACGAGCATCGTCGGGGTGCTCCTGGAGTCGCCGCTGGGTGCCACAGCATACGGGACGGTGGTGATGGTGAATGGCGAGATGGTGAGGCAGATCTCACTAATCAAACAGCTGGCCAGTTAGAACATCTGCGACAAACGGTAAGAAGTGGAACTTTAACTGTGCCTGTTGAGGATGTTTTAGCTAGCGTTAGCTATTTTCAGCCAATCACCTTGAACGAAATACCATAGGAGAGCATCAAGTGGGATACCACAATGAAATAGGAATTCGTGCGTCTATTATGAAACAGCGGAGTTTGAAACAAAAATGCAAGAAGGATAAAAGTTAAAAACGAAATTTGCTGCAAAGTACATCAGTTTGAGAAGCCGCTTCACGCGATCAAACAGGAGTTCACTGAGAAAAAGTTTGAAACATAAAAAATAAAAATAATAATATGCGGCTCGCGGCCGTGGTTTAGGTATAACAATAGTAAATGACAAATCCAAACTGGATGACAGAAGCTGGCATGTGTACAAGTATTTCTATGTAAAAAAGAGAATAACTTTTTTATAGAGGCCAGAATTTTGCACATTTTTCTATAGAGCCTCAATTTTGGCAAATTTAGCCGTTTTTTTATAGGCTCGAAAAACTGACAGTGGTCGCCATTTCTCAATATAAATTGTTTAGACATTGTTCAATCCATATCGTACGTTTACAGGTTCATTTACAACCTATTCGGAAGGTTTTAGATCAATTTTCAGTTCGTTCCTAATTACCTCCTTCATCCGTCTTTTTTGGTACTTCTGTGCCTGGCTTATATGGTGAGGGGTGAAAAATCTGAGCGCTGCTTTGAGTGTGTTAGTTATGACCACATTATCCGAGATTGCCCCAATAAAGGGCAAAAAATATGTTATAATTATAAAAGGACTGTGCACATCAGCAGATATTGCAAAACCCCCTAAAACTACTTTGGAGTTCGGCGACGGGATTATGAATATAACAATTCAAATTAATTTTATTCTCGTAGTTTTCAAGGTTCAGGTCTATGTCAAATGACGTTTCTCTCAATAAAATCAGCTGAAAAACAATAACTTTCCATGAGGAAACAAAAAGGTGAGCAGCTCCGTAAATACTCAAATTTTGAAAATAATGTAGAAGTAGAAGCGATTGTTACAAATGCAAGTAGCGCACGTTTGGATGAATTCCTGGCAACATTTTTAGCAGATACTGGCGTCGTGACAGAACATTTAACGAACTAAGATTTTCTTCAAGATATTTAATCATTCTGATCAAGGTGAGAAAAAATGTGCAAACAAAAATAATTTAACAGACCTGACAACGGAGGGAGCATGTAATTTTAAAAATTTTTCAGAAAATAGAAACTTATTCGAAATAGACATTTATTTTCTCTGAAGCTCTCAAGGAAAATTGATTACCATTGCGAAAATTGGCTGAAGTGAGTCTTGCTATTTATTTAGAGAATGAAAAGATTGGTATATTCGACCCGATTTCAAATGAACTTTTGATATCAGGTGTCTACGAACGTGTATACTGGATAATAGAATGGAATATTTACAATAGCAGCAATTATGTGAATCTTCCAGCGATTACAAATAAATGAGAACTTGCAAATCTACCTGAAAGAAGTTTTGAAATAAAAAGAAACGTTATAAGAAGCTTCACTGCAAAAAATAAGTCACAAGAAAGCTCATCACAGGAAAATAAAATCGAATTAAATGAGGCAATGCTGTAGCACGTGAGGTTCGATCACGCCTTATTACCGTAACTTAAGGCTTTACAATTGAAATTGCCGGACTATCTATGCGCCATAGGGTGGTCCAAAAATGCATTAGAAAATATTTTCATCGAATTTTTATGAATAAGGCCCGGAAATTTGTTCGAATCCAAACAAAAAATTCTTTTTTTCCGTTTAAAAAAAATTATATTAAGAGGTGCCGCACGCCCCATGAAGTTTAAAAATTATTTCACACATGAAAAAAAGTTTTTTCAAAGTTTATTCGAAATCCTCAATATTAGCTGAATGGAGTTAAAATTCATCATTTCTGTTGAGAATTAGCCATAGAATACGAATAAAATATTACTTTTTAAATATCCCCCTCATAGGTCTGTTTTACAGGGTCCCAAAAAACCCATAAGTGAAAAATGGGTTTTACAAGTTTGTGGCGCTAATTATGATTTTTTGTTAGTTTTTTAATACAAATTATTTCTGATAATTAGATATTTACATGAATTAAAAAAAATTATGATTGTGTTTAGCAATTTTCTCTTGGAACAGTCAAAAAGTCGCGGTTAAAAAAAAAAGTTTCCTTTTTGTCTTATTTTCAATTAGAGTGATGTGATAAATAATTCAAGTTAACTAAAATAATTATTGCCTGTCTAAAACGAATTAATTTAAATAAAGCTATCTTACACAAGGAAAAAACAAAGAATGGAATAATTAGGAGCAGGTGTGAAGACTAGTTCTTTAATTACTTATTGATTAAATTACTTGTAAAAGTTTTGTTTTGAATGAGACACCCTCATCTAAAAATGAGAGCGGCTCCTAGTGGAACCAAAATAACACCGGCTCCTAGCGGAACCGCGGCAAATCACACTTATGACCATGTCTTACGACCGTGAGATGGGTGATTACAAGGCAAGATAAAATCACAAGGACAAGCCTGCGTACCTTTTTGTGTCTTGAGGACTTATGTGATCCAAGGATGACAGCTTTCTGCATCCAACTTGCAAATGTATCTGCATACTTTCGGCACAGTGGTATGGCTTCAAGGTTACGAACCGGTAATAGCTTCGCACCTGCGAGAGCACCGATCACAAGGACAATTACTTTAACCGAATATTTTGGGTACAGTCTTTGCAGATCCCTTTTCAGGTTTTATCCTTTTCCATTAACGAGTCTACTCTCTTCTCTTCTATAAACCTAATCTTTTCCTTTTCCATTTTTTCTTTAAACTCTTTCAGTTTCTCAAGCTCCTATTTCCTTTCTCCAACTGCCTTGCTTCTGGCCACCACCTTTCTGTGTAGCTATTACCGGGAAGGGCTCGGACCCAACGCCGTAAGAGCGACAAAGATGGCAATAAAGCACTCTTAGGGCCACATTCTGTCTGTACAGTTACTTAGTTCCCGTTTGGGCATCATACGCTCCGCACCTATCGCTGGGAACTTCTTGACATAATATGTGGCCACGGTATACTGAGGTGGAAATTACACCGTCCTGGCACGCGAAAATGAAACCCCCTGTACCTGAATGAAGCCCTGATGATTACAGAAAAGACAAGGTTTGGTTTTTTGACAAGAAATGTTCTTCTACATTTCTGTAAAAGTTTCCATGCATTTTCTTGTCAAGTAGCTCTTGGCGATATTTTTCAACCGCCGCTTTCTTTACTCTTGACTTTTAGAAAAGAACGATCTAGATAAATTAATGCATTTCCCTTAATTCTGATGTTAAAATTTAAGCCAAGGGTCTCATCGGCCTGGATCTCTGCCATATGCAACAATGTGAGCAGTACTTAGAACAATTCAGTTATTAAGAAACTGGAGATTTAGAAGTCCTCGTCTGCCTTCATGGCCTGAGATGTATAATCTCAACAGACGAATTGATATGGAAGCTTTTTTATATCTATGATATGCATATGCATGACCTTATGTGAGGTGATATCAAGGATCTTAAGCGTCTTCTTAGTCCATTGAACCACCCGAAACGAGTAAAGTAGAACCTGGACGGCAGCCATGTTATTGGAAGATACCTTGTTCAACGCCGACCGATTTGCAGATCTCGGGAAGGCCAATAATCTTCCCTTTTTTCAGATGAATTTTGGCACAACACTTCTCCAATCTAAAGTCCATACCCATCTCTCCTAGAATAGATCTTAAGGTCATCCATATACAATACATGAGTGACCTTATGCTGAAAGACGCCTCTATGAAAGGTGACGTTGTTTGTTTTCCATCGATATTTTTCAGATGAGATGGTATATTTAGTTTTCCAAAGGGGCATTTATCTCTCTATGCATCCCACTATGCGTGGATGAACCTCCAAGCTGTCGAACAGACAGCTGATAAGTCTATGAGAGGTTGAATCAAAAGCTTTCTGGTAGTTAATCCAGTCCATTGACAGGAAGCACTGATGGGCTGCTCTCTCTTTTTAGGCGCACCTGTCAATTAGCAGGTTCTCTCGGCATCCTGCTACACCTTTTTTCGGGACACGTTGTTCATACATCTCTCTCCAAGAAGCTCAATTCTTCAAAAAATCCTATTGTCCTTTCCGACTTTTAATATGAGGTGTATTTTCCTCATTGCGTATATATAGTAAGGACGTTTACTATGCAGTCATAGGTCATATAATTATATAAACTCTAGCATACAATGCAACCCGTCTTGCATTTGTGTAATGCAAAAAAGTACTATATAGGCGATTTTATTTCGGTTTCCAAATTTCCCGCGCTCGAGATCTTGCGCTGATTGGTCAAAGACTTTGAAAGTCAGAAGACGTGCGCAAAATATACGTATAACCAAATTCTGAAAAAAGGTTATGTTCCCCAGGATTCACCGCGCATTTCAAATAAATAATTAGTTGCAAATTAAAAAAAATGTAACACAATATTTGAATGTGTTCATAAAAATTTTCGGGACGTGGTTTCTTTGGGAAATTTTTCTTAAATCTTTCTTTGCGAAATCTTTTTTATTCGTTGAAATCATTGAAATATTTGAAATCTATAATTAGTAAAAATAACTTCTAAGATGTTTTGAAACCTTTTCAAATCTTCCAAATGTTTTAAAATCTTTGAAATCTGGTAACTGTAACCTTTTAAATATCTTTGAAACCCTTTACATCTTTTAAACGTTTAAAAATCTTTGTGAAATTGTTATGAAATATTTAAAATCTGGTAAACACACCTTTATAAAATGTTCAAAATTCTTTAAAAAATTTTAAGATCTTTGAAACATTTTAAAATCTTTATCAATGTTTTGTAATATGGTGTATATTTAAAAACCAAGTGGTGAAACTCTTGAAAATTCCGTTATATGGCCATGGCTCATTCTAATAGGCCTTTTTATTCTAGACGTCGGCAGTTCGCACGTGCAGAAATTTTACATCATTTCCGTATTTTTCGAACAGTTTTGTGTCGAAATGCATGGAAAATGTTGTTAATAAAAACAATAACAAAAAATTAATTTGTAAATAACAGTGATTTTTAAGGTAGAACATTTTTAAGTCTACTTAAAGAAACGGTGAAAAAAGTGCAAAGAGTGCGGCGACCAAGGCCATTATTTGCATCTGTTGGCACCTGTCATCTTCTAAAAAATGCTTAAAAATTCGGCGAAACTCACGGAAGATCATGTTCCAGGTGCAAAATCAGTGCACGAATCAATAGAAGAGCACAGTATGGAGCAGCTACAACGATGTTGTATATGATGTTGTATATGGTTATCTCAATAGAGTAGACGACACTCAAGGGTCCTTTGTTAAGCTTTCGGATTAAAATTTAGAAGTAAATTTTTTTTAATTTCATAGTTAACAACAGCCTAAAACATAATAATTTGGAATCTATGGGTTTCGATGACTTAAGATATCTAACTTTTTTTTAATGCTTAAAATTGGAATTAATAGAACATTTCTCGTAAATGGAATGAGATACGACAAAAAAAAAACAACATTTTTGAATTCAACTAGAAAATTGTATATCAGTATATAAGTTATAATTATAAATAAGTATAATGAGAAAATTCATCAATTAAAAAAAAGTGTTAATAATTTGAAGAGGAATTTAAAAAGGTAGAGCGGATTAGCCACGACCAACTACTGTAAATAACTCTGCCCGCCCGGTACGTGACGAATACAAAAGGAGATAGTTTGAGAGTCGGAGATACTCGTAGTTTGAGAGATTTGCTCAAACTATCTCCGACACTATTTTGTTTCAAATCCACTTTGTTTATAGACTCTAATTGGCTAAGCTATTTCGCTAAAGAAAACTCAGAGATTTCTTTCGGTAGGGTTTATACAAGATTTGCAGTTCAGAACTTTGTTTGAGTAAATATTTAATATTCAGACAAATATAAAATAACACAATATTATATTTTCTACTTCTCTTTTTCAAATTTAGACAATAAAAAGCCATTTGCTAGTGATTTTCTGGTATAAGGAATGTATTAACAAATTTTCCTACTTTTATATAAACTGGTTATAAATACATGCGCACTGTCGACGTCTAGAATAAAAAATTCTATTCTAAAGTTGAATTAATATTGAAGATTTCAGCTAATAATTTCTATAATTTCGAAGTCAAATATCACCAAAAAATGTATACTTTAACATTCTATAGTAGTGGAGACGAAATTGTCAAGGTCGCTGAACACCGAGCTTATAAGAATAATTCGCCGCTTCTTACCTCTCATCATTTGAATTTCAGAGTCATCGTTGCAATTTTTATAATCATACGGATTGCAATTTTCGTTGCAGTTACTCAAAAGCGTTTGATTCCCATATTTTATTCAATAAGTAAAACAACAGATTTTATCACCAATGAATTACGTACAACCTGCAGATATTCACTTCATTTAATTGATTAAGATCGAAGTACAAAACGATTTTGACACTTGTCAAACGTCAAATATCACTCACGACCCGTTACATCAGTGAAAACCAACTTCAGTTTTTAAGAATGTACTTGATGCACGTCCCGAATGTATTTATAAACAATTTTAATGTTGTGTTACATTTTTTTTTAATTCGTAACTAATTATTTATTTAAAATGCGTGGTGAATCCTAGGCAACATAACCTTTTTTCAGAATTTGGTTATACGTATATTTTGCGCACGTCTTCTGAGTCTCGAAGCCTTTGACCAATCAGCGCAAGATCTCGAGCGCGGGAAATTTGGAAACCGAAATAAAATCGCCTATATAGTACTTTTTTGCATGACACAAATGCAAGACGGGTTGCATTGTATGCTAGAGTTTATATAATTATATTCCCTATGACTACATAGTAAACGTCCTTACTTCATATATATATACACTATACATGCATGTGTTATACATGTTTTTCCCCTGGGAAGGAGAAGTGGGGGGGCTGATATTGTAATATTTACAGAATCATATTTTTATATTACGTTTTGCAATAAACTTCTTGTTGTGATTCAAAACAAAACTAGCATTACTCTAAGTATATATAAGTTTGTAATAAACAAGAATAAATAGTTTGAACGCGCATTCTGGCTAACTTGTATTAATTATTACCTCACTAAGTGTATGTATGTATGTATATTTAATCTCTCCCTTTTACGGGTTTGAGGGCCTCCGCCGCTCCCTGTACATAAAATTTACATTCCATCCTTTAGGGGATTTATTAGACTGGAAAAACGGGATTCCATCTTAAAGCCACAATTTTCAATATTTACTCCTTATATTTTGTTTAATAATAAAAAAGAGTAGAACAATAGAGGAAAATTTCATTGACACTCAGTGTGGACTCTCTCGCTGCATTCTCATCGACTCTTGTGAAACTCAAGAGACAGGCACCCTGGGGCGCGTCCAGATGCTCGTAAATCATGACCCTTTGATTGTTATGAGCTGTAGGTCAGTTACAAATACTTTTACTACGAGCGCATGAATTGATTTAATTTTAATTAACAGACTTAGCTTATTCATCTAATTGAAAGAAAGTGAAAAAAAGATTCATGAAAATTTGTTAACATTTGCAGTAATAATAGAAATTTTAAAGTGCACACGACAGTATAGCCAGATACTATCTTTTCATTCCCAAGAGATTCATGCCGGTTGCGAAACCTAACATTTGAAAGGATGACTGGATAAAATTTTAATTGCCAGAATTTATTTTCTTCATATAATTGGAAGAAAGTAAAAAACATATTCCTGAAAATCAAGTAATAATGGCAGTAAGAATGGAACGCTGAAGTCAATTTAAAAGTGTAGCTTTGCCGACAACTTGACACCGAGCTTGACACCTACTCCCTCAATCTGAAAAATAAGTACTTTATCTCAACTGCTGATTAAAAATCGTTATTAATTTCGAATAATAAGTTTTACTAAATGAATTAGCAGTCGGCTAGTTAAGTGAGAAAAGCTTGCAAAAGCAATTACTGACTTCTGTCGAATAAGTTTTGATTCCTCTTAATTATTTAAGATACTTCAGATATTGTGGGAAATGATACATATGTAGTTCTATTTGTTCATTTCATAAGAAATCAAAATAAATCAATGAAAATTCTTGGAATTTTCCGTTTAGAAAAAGCGTCTTAGAACTATATGAAAATTTCTTGATAGTTGAAATTATATAAATAAGGAATAACAACTATTTATTGATGGTTTTACATAGGAATAGTGACTGAAAATCTCTCAAGGAAAATTTAAAGTAATTTTAGTGAAAAGCAAATTATTTTGTAGACCAAAAAGCCCAAATTTAGTTTGTGCAAATACAACAATTCTTGACTCTGTAACCAAATTAAGTAAGTTAATATAAAACTTTGGCTTTTTGGTCTACAAAATAATTTGCTTTGCACTAAAACTACTTTAAATTTTTCTTAAGAGATTTTCAGTCGCCATTCCCATGTAAAACCAACAATGAATAATTTTTATTCCTTATTTATCTAATTTCAAATATCACGAAATTTTCATGTAGTTCTAAACCACTTTTTCTAAAGGGAAAATTCCAAGATTGATTCTGTAACCAAATTAAGTAAGTTAATATAAAACTTTCGCTTTTTGGTCTACAAAATAGTTTGCTTCGCACTAAAACTACTTTAAGTTTTTCTTGAGAGATTTTCAGTCACTATTCCCATGTAAAACCAACAATGAATAATTTGTATTCCTTATTTATGTAATTTCAAATAACATGAAACTTTCATGTAGTTCATAGGCACTTTTTCTAAAGGGAAAATTCCAAGAATTTTCATCTATGGATTTTGATTGCTTATGAAATGAACAAATAGAACTGCATGTGTATCATTTCCCACAATATCTTAAGCATTTTAAATAATTTAGAGCAATAAGAACTTATTGGAGAGAAGTCAGTAATTGCTTTGGTAAGATTTTCTCACATCGTTAACTAGCAAACTGCTAATTCATTTAGTAAAGCTTATTATTCAAAATTAATAACACTTTTTAATCAGCAGTTTAGATAAAGTACTTATTATTCAGATTCAGGGAGTAGATGTGAAGCTCGGTCTCAAGTTGTCGGCAAAGCTACACTTTTGAATGGAACTCAACGTTTCCATACTTTCTGCAATTATTGTCGTGTGCACTTTAAAATTTCTATTATTGCTGCAAATATTAACCGATTTTTATGAATATCATTTTTACTTTCTTCCAATTATATAAATAAGCTAATTATGTCAATTAAAATTGAATCAATTCATGCTTTTATACTTTAAATATTTGTAATTGACCTACATCTCATAGCAATCAAAGGGTGATGATTTACGAGCATCTCGACGCGCCATTTGACGCGCCCTAGGGTGCCTGCTTCTTGAGTTTCACGAGAATCGATGAGAATACAGCGAGAGTCCACACTAAGTGCCACTAAAAATTTTCCCTATTGTTCTCTTCTTTTTTATTATCAAAGAAAATGTAAACATTTCATCCAAAAACCGGCGCTGGTCAGTAAAATAGACCAACATTTGGATGCCGTATGTAAGAAAGTAGGAAAAATTATTAAAAATTGCCGCTTTAAATTAGAATCCCGTTTTGCCAGTCTAATGAATCCCCTTAATCTAAGCTATCAGCTGCTTATCTTCTAATGTTTCGCCTTACTTAAAAATAAAATAATAACAAAAAATAATACTAATAATTCTAGTAATGAGCGATGTTCTAGGATTTCCATTTCCTTTTACCATAAAAAACAAACCTTTTCCACAATTTTGAATTTAACTTTTGCTTTTTGATTTCCTTTTTTAGGATCACCCGTTTGGCTTTGCCCTACTCCCCTGCTTGCCCTTACTTCTTCCAATTTCTTCATCCACATCACTCCCTGTCCACTACCATCCAAGATCCATCTTACACACTCATCCACACTCAACTGTCCCTCTTCCTCTCCTGTACATCTTTCTAATACATGTGCCCATGACTCCATTTCCTATCCACATAATCTACATAAATTCTCCTTTTCATCCGTCCAGTATCTGCATGCTCTCACTCCTCCCAGTCTAAAGCGTACAACCCTACTCCATTTTTCTTCCCTTTTTATTTCTTGCAGATATTGTGGTTCCGTCAACCTTTGACCATCATATAACATCTATTGTACCTCGAATCTGAAATCTTTGTCCATCTCTCTTCTTCTTGTTTAACTAGTAGCTCTAACTCTATGTCCTGCCATTCCATAACCCCTTCTCGTATCTTACAAACCCTTCTCATTTTTCTCCTTTCTTCCTCCCATTTTGAATTTCCCAAATTTCCTCTCGCCTCATTGTTCAGAATTTCGCCCAAACATGCTTGAGTTATTCTGTTTCTCTCCCCCCTATTTAGCTTCTCTTCAAACTTCCAGGCTCTCTTAATTTGTCTAGTAACCATTTCTCCCTTCCTAACTCTTCTCTTAACATGTATCCTGGGCAACTCCCGCTAACCCCCATTACCCACTTCAGAAATCGATCATGTATACTCTCTACTTCCCTATGTTCCTTCGAACCCCAGATCTCTACCCTATAACACAATACCGCCCAAACCAGCGTTTCAAATAACTAGACCCTCATTCCCCAATCGTCCTTGAACCTTCTCTTTCCTATGGCCCATACTTGACCCATTAATTTACTCGCACATTCAATTCTTTTACTCACCTGCAGCTCGTTTCCCCCTTCTGCCTCAAACCAAAAACCTAAGTAACAGAATTCCTCTACCCTTTCCACTGTTTGTCCGTTCATTTTGCAAACGTAATCTATTATGGTGTTTCTACGTCTGAAACACTTCACCTTGGTCTTCTATACGTTCACCGTCAGATCCTTTGCTCTCACATACTCTTCCAAAATTCTCAGCTTTAGGTTCATCCCTTTCCGATCTTCTGTTAACAGAACTACGTCGTCCGCATAAGCTAGAGAATATATTCTGTTATTACCCAATATCGTCCCCCTTTTCCTTTCTTCTTGAGCTTCTCCTCTAGGTCTGCCAACAGCATATTAAACAGTAGCGGACTTAAAGGGCACCCTTGTCTTAGACCTCTTTCTATCCAGAATACCTCTCCTTTTTCCTTTCCTATCTTCACCCTAATCCTGGTTTCTGTAAAAATTTCCTTTGTCCTCTCCACCAGCATTCCCTCTATTCCCCTCTCTTTCATTGCCTGCCATACCAATGTTCTGTTTACTGAATCATAAGCTGCTTTGAAGTACACGAATAACGCGGTAATTTCCCTCTCTTTCTCCTTAGATTTCTGTTAACCAAGTAGTTCAGTACGTAAATGTTCTCTATGGTTCCCATCCCTTTTCTAAAAACCCTTCTGATTTTGTGGAATACTTTCCCTTTTCTCTATCCGGCTCTCTAGCCTTTTTCTTAAAATTTCTGCGTATATTTTGTAGCCAACTGGCATTAAAGTGATCCATCCATACTCTACCTTATTTCCTTCCCCTTTCTTGACAACTGGTACCACCAGCCCTGTCAACCACTCTTCTGGCCACCCTTCTCCATTTCACACCTTGTTGCAGATCTCCCCCAGTCCTTCCCTGACCTCTTCTCCTCCATACTTCAACGCTTCGTTCTCCATAACATCATCTCCTATAGCCTTGTTCCTTTTTAATCTATTTATTTCCGCATCCACTTCTTCTCTTGTTATTCATTTCCCTACCTCCATTTCTCCTTGTACTAATTTTCTACTTTCCCCTATTATCCTATTTTTTTCTCCCACTAACAGACCCTTGAAATAGTCTGCCGACTCACTCAATTCTATTTCATCAGATGGATTCTGGGAAGAGGTAAGGAAATAGAAGGATTGAATGCGATTAAGGAGGAAGTTACCTAAGGGATATATATGGCAGATGCAAGAGGCAAAAAAGAGAAGATAAAGGGAAGAAAGAAAGAAGATATGGTGTCAGGAGTTAGGAATGAAGTAGAGGAAACAGAGAGTATAGAAATGGGATTTGAGGAAGCAGATGGAATAATGACGAGATTAGTGAAGATAGAAAGAAGAAAGTTTAGGATAGTTAACATTTATAGGAGAAGGGGAGAAGATGAAGGTTGGAATGTGATTAGGAAATGGGTTGCGAAAAAAGGGGAAGAATTGGTGTTGATAGGAGGTGATCTGAATGCTTGGACGTGGGAACAGTGGAGAAAAATATGGGATGAAAAAAATGAGACTTTCAGGAGAAATTCGAAACATAAACGGGTGGTCAGGAGGGTAGGACTTGGTTGCAAATTCTGGGAGAAATAGGATGGTTCATTTTTAATGGGAAATCAGAAGGGGATGAAGAAAGGGAGATTACATTTTCAGGAAATGGGGAAACAGTAAGACTACATACTGGCCGAGGAAAGGATAAAGAGGCTGTAATGTATGATAAATGGGGAATAGCTAAACTAAGAGAATATACAGAAAGAATAAAAGAAGAGAACGCGGGGATCAAAGATAGGGGAGGCGTGGATGAGATGTTGGGTAAGATGAGGGGACGGGCAATGAAGGAAGTTGAAGAAATTAGGCCAAGTGAGGAAAAAAGATGTGGGAAAAGAGGTTGGTGGGATGTGGAATATATAGAGAGTAAAGAGTATATGAAGATATCGTTAAAGAATTGGAGAAAAGGAGAGATAGACGGGAAGGAGTATAACAAAAGAAAAAATAAACAAGGGAAATTACTTGATTTCAAACGACAGGAGGAGAAGGCAAGGTACATGTAGGAGGTATAGAAATCAATAAAGGATGGAAGAGAATGGGAGGTGATTAATAGAGAAGGGAGTGGATGGAACGGGATCAATAAAGAGATAAAAATGGACGAATGGACGGTATATTTTAGGAAATTTCTAGAAAGAGTGGATAGCAAGGTGAAAGGGGGAGGTAGAAAGATCAATGAGGGAGACATCAAAGGTGAAAATGAAGTGACTACAGAAGATGTTAATCAAGTAATTGAGAAGGCAAAAAGGAACAAGACGACAGGAGAGGATGGGATAGAGAATAAAGCAGGGGAGGGTGTCCGATGAAGTGGAGAATAGAGTTCCTCTCTAAAAGAAAGGAGGGGATAGAAAAGTGGAAGATTATAGAGGAATCACGCTCATGCCAATAACATATAAAATATACGCGAAGGTGCTCAGGAAGAGATTAGAAGAACAGATAGAAGAGAAAGAAATTATTCTACACGATCGAACAGGATTTAGGAAGGGGATGGGGACAGTGAATAATATTTTTGTTTTGAATTATCTAGTTGAAAGGAACCTGTCAATGGAAGGCAATGAAAGAAAGGAAGGTAGGCGAAAATTGATCAAAAGGATAAAAGATTTCTTTACGGAGACAAAGGCAGGGGGAGGATCAGGGAACAGAAGAGGGAGGAGTTCTAGGCGGGAAGGGGTCTTAGGCAAGGGTACCCATTAAGTCCGTTGTTATTTAGTATACTGTTAGCAGACCTAGAAGAGAAAATGGAAAAAAGAGAATAGAGGGTACAGTGCAAGGGAGTAAGAGAATATACTCCTTAGCGTACGCGGAAAATGTAGTGATTCTAGCAGAGAGTGAAAGTAAAATGAACTTGATAATGAATGGATTTGAAGAATATGTGAGAGAGTAAGACCTGACAATTAATGTCGCGAAAACAAAGATACTGTGTTTCAGGAAGAGAAAGAATGAAGTAAAGTACGGATGCAAGATAAATGGAGAAACGGTGGAAATTGTAGAGGAATTTTGCTACTTAGGATTCTGGTTCGAAGCGGAAGGTGGAAATGATCTGCAGGTGAAAAAAATGTTGGAAAGTGCGAGTAAAGCGATGGTTCAAGTGTGGGGGATTGGAAAATGAAGATTCAAAGAAGACTGGAAGATGAGAGTATGGCTGTTTGATGCACTGGTGTGGTCAGTGATGTGTTATGGAGAGGAGATTTGGGGATTGAAGGAGTACAAGAAGGTAGAGAACATACAAGAGAGATTTCTGAGATGGGTTATGGGAGTGAGTTGGAATTGCCCAGGTTATATGCTAAGAGAAGAAACAGAGCGAGAAATTCGTGATAAGACAGGAAAAGGTTTTGGAACTTTTGAAAAGAAACTTAAGAGTGGAAATGGGAGCAAAGTCGCACAAGTATGCCTCCAGGAAATATTAAATAGAGAAAGGAGAGGAAACATGGCACATTTGAGATAGGAGGAGGGGATATGGCAAGTTAGAAGAGAATGGAGACTGTGTAACAAGGGGAGGGAATGGCGGGAAGTAGAGGGAGAAATGAACAAGACGCAGGAAGAGAAAAGGTGGGAAAAGATTATGAAATGAGATGGATCCTGAGTGGATATGGACAAAGGTAAAAGTGGATAAAGAATTTCGAAGATAAAAGCCCACTCTTAAGATAATCTATAAGAGCTAGGAAATAATAAAAAGAAGACGATGCGATTAAAGGATAAGTTAGGTTAAGTTAAGAATAAGGCATAGTTGTTAAGTCAAAATGTAAAAAATATACAAATGGAACGGAGCCCTCGAACCCGCAAAAGGGCGAATAATAAAATACAATACAAAGTAAATTTACCATTAAAACAATCCATCACAAGGATAAGATCACTTGGACTCAACAATTAAAGAGTTATGGCCAACTTTTAATGTTTGCGACATAGCAAGTTTTTTTTTTAAATAGTAAGAATAAAAATTATAAATGGAAACATCTGCATGCTTAGCATTAAACCTCATTGTTTATTTTAAAACAATTAAATTTAGTTTTATTCTTGATTGATTACAAGGAAACTAAAATATGTACTTTTTTCACCAAAAGTTCAATGCTAAAGTTAGATAAAATCTTTTCATTTTTGCTATAATTTGTCATAACATACAAGTGGTCTCATATTTGTTGCCAGTAAGGCATTTGTAAAAGGAATAATTATTTATTTAAAAAATCAAAAAATAACTTGGATTTTTAATAGAACTGTCTCTTATTCGATTGATCAGTTTTATTTAAAAAGGTTACGGTACGAAACATCAGTTAGTCGTGTGAATAAATGTTTCGACAAAATAGTTCTTGTTCTCATTTAACCAATTCAAGTACTTTATATTTTGCATTTTTTATTTTGTTTTTAAATTGTAATATTGTAAGATTTCTTCGATGAACACGTAAACATGCCCCGGATAAATAATATGAATTAAACACATCAGAGCAAAAGAAAAACTCCTCAGAGTCGGTAGAAAAAATTAGACAACTATCGTTGCGCTGTCTTGCTCTTCAGGCAATCTGCGTAAGGCTTTCTCTTTCTAAAGTTTCTTGTTTCGTACTTCGTTACAAATCCGAGAAATGCTTGTTTTCCTTTGCCTCAAATTAAATATGCGTTACGAAACAAGAAAATATCAATTCTCTCGCTGTGGATCGTTTCCCACAATAATATATTATAACTTGCTTTTGGTAACTCCGACATCAAATTTATATTAATTTTCTTCTAATATTTTCTTTTATCATTTAGAAGAAACATTTTACCGGTAAATATTGCAAGTTAGGTAAATATAAAGAAATTATTATGTAATAAATATTAAATTATAAATATACCAGATAGAATGTCGATAACTAGTCCAGGGTTTCTGAAGGAGTGGAAATACATCATATCTCCAAGACTGCCGTCTGTTAAGGCTGGACTGAATATTGGAATTTTGTTCTTCGCAGCCCAGTAACAAATTGATGCTGGATTATCGATTTCTTGACCTAATCTGGTTATGACTTTTGATGGTGTCCAAAGTATTCCCTAAAGAAAAATAAGTATTTTCAATTGAAATTAAAGTCCAACCGACTCTATATTAATATTAGAATTTGTTTTGGTCTTCCTTCGCAGTGATTTCGTAGAATTTTATTTTTTCTCGTTTTCTAAAATTAGCTAATGAAATTATTCTTCGATACGATGGCTGATGAGCTGCTGAACAGATAAATGAAGGACATACTCCCTAAATCTGTGATAGAGATTCAGGATCCATCCATCGATTGCATTATTAATGGTTGTCGCTTAACAGCTCAGAAAGGATAAACGCAAAGACATAAGGTTGTAGCGGGTATTGTACATCGCAAGTAAAGCGAGCTAAGGCATTAAGTAAAGATAATATGGAGGAAAGAGAAATATAAATTTTTTCATCCTATTATGATTATTGCTACAGGCAATGTGCATGTAAGATGTGTTGAATATCTCAAACATTCAGAAATCACTAGGGTACTAGCAGCACATAGTGCTCCAGGAGCGCACTTTTTAGCCCAAAGTCAAGGTATGAACTTGAATCAATTGAATAGATTTTGATTTTTTGGATTTAGTTTGGACCAATAAATCCATTAAATGGCGCAAAATCTACAAAACTCTAAAATTTGAAAATTCACATGTTTTATTCAAAGAATATTCGATTATTTGTCGTAACGTTTTATGTCGAAACTTCATTCCTCCACATTCCGCTTCATATCCAAAAAATTAAGGTACCAGTGACTTCCTTAAGATGTAAGCTTTGTCGCAGGGGTGCATTCCTTTGCCCGAATTCATACCCTGCTGAACAAACAATGAAAAACTGCGCGCTCACGCATGAAGCCGTCCCACAGTCGGTTGAAATGAAAAAACGAGGCTCAAAATAACTTGTAGGGCGAAATTCATTACCGATTTTGGATTTTGTTTTTAAAAAAATTCGGCGCTCAATTATTAACAGAATTATGAGAACTAACTTTTTCATTTTTGTTCATTTGCACTTTTATGTCAATGCAAAAAGAGGAAAAAATGTGGACTTTGACGGTTTTATATTTCTATCTTCTTGAAAAATTTTTCCCCTGCTCAATATCGCTTGAATTTGATGCGCAGGGGTGCGTGAATGAAAAAAAAATTTTCTTGTTGAGTTAATTATTATCAGCGAATTATATTAACAAAAAAGAAAAATCATGGATTGCTCGCTCGCAAAGTATAATTGTGCGTTAAAATTGCTTACCTTTACCGTCGCTTGATCTTTGTTTATATTTTTTTTTAACAAATGTCTATTATTGGCATTGATAGGCAAAAATAATTGTTTTTCTTCTTATTCGATACAAAGTATCTTGTCAGTGACACATGAAAGAATAAGAAAGTAAAAATATAAAAATTAAAATTAAAAAAATTAAAAAATGATATAAATATCTGATACAAAATATGAAAAAGGGGGTCTCTGAAGGCCTGTAACCTCCCGGGGGTAGACCCTGGTAACTGCAATTATATTAGATTTTATAGGCTAACGACAGGCACATTCATGCAATCATGAACGAATTTCTTCCTCTACCATGTTGATGGGTTAATTATTAGATATCAAGAAAAAAACCTCAATATAATAAGTAAAAAAACAACATTTTTACATGATTCACATTTTCATACTGCCCAACTAAAATTTTAATTCCGCTATTTTGAATTTCATTATTCTCAAAACATTTCTAGAATTCAGATTATAAAAACTAACGAGTATATTATTTCAGAAGCATTATTAGCCACAATTTATTTATTTCGAAAAACATGGCCAACATTTTTTATCCGCCATTTTTAATTTTGGATGTTTGTTACCAAATTCATATTCAGTGACCCAAAAACGCCGGAAAACCGATTTTCCTGATGAATGAAAAATTTTGTAGTGTTTTCAGTCGCCATTTTGGATCCGCCATTTTAAATTTTGATATTTTTGACATCAAATTCGGCATCAGCCATGCTGAAAACCCTCTTATACAGACTTTCAAGTGAATCGGATGAATATTCGTTTTTTGTCCACTTTTCGTGGATTCTGGCCCACTGTGCAGCAGCCCAAAAAGCGGTTTTACTAAACACCTGTCGCGTTGTAAGGAACTTTCTGGACTATCAGGAAGTAGGTGTCTAACCCCTATGGAGAAATAGATAGTGGATTCAAAAAAGTATCCAGAGGTGATTTTTGTGACCTTTAACAGTCTCGGCCCCTGTGCAGGACAGCAGCGGTAGAACAGAACTCCAAGTTGCACTATACACAACCTATTACAACATCGTCGCAAGGACTTTATCCAAGAAAAAGTGTTGAAAAACAACAATCATAATCTAAGGTCCAATTAAAAGAATAGTTCTCCTATGACATACAGAAAGTAGGGGGCATTGTAGATGTTAAGTGAACTTTATAAGAGCGCAAAAAGCTGA
Organism: Belonocnema kinseyi; assembly: GCF_010883055.1. Lineage (NCBI taxonomy): Eukaryota > Metazoa > Arthropoda > Insecta > Hymenoptera > Cynipidae > Belonocnema > Belonocnema kinseyi. The sequence goes on along the minus strand of NC_046664.1, from coordinate 136,074,201 downwards.
CGGGGAAACTAATGAAAGCAACATGTAAGCAGCGTGGCTCGAGCTTGAACAGGCTTGTATTTCACATATTCCGAAAATATATGTTCTCATCATCACTACCTCCGAAGTATCTGGGGTCATAAAAGAGACAAAAAGTAGGCAAGCAGCTGGCCCGGCACGATGCTCAGAGTTCATCGGTATTTCGATTGATTGCCCGTCTTTAAATTTTATACAAGTCCTAGCATCTATCATCTCGAAAAAAGTTTACATGCACTCTAAAGCCAACAACATCTTTACAGAAGAGCAAAAGGGATGCTATCGTAACACACGGGGATGCAAGGACCCGGTAAAAATTGAAAGTTACTCATGTAATAAAAGCTCAACCGGCGCAGGTTATACACTGATTATAAATAAGCTTTTACCTCAGTACCTCACGGTTACTTACTTGAGATTCTCGGGACTTATTCAAACACGGTAGGAGGTACTATTAGGTTTTATGGAACAGTAAAACGAACATTCCTGAAAGAAGCATTCATTTTCGAGAAAACCTTTGTTAAAGGAACAGTGCGTCCCCAAAAACTCTGAACATGCAGAGGCATGTTGGATGTCCGTCCATTGTATGCATCACAGATCACACAAAATAACACATATTTCAGTAGCAAGCGAGACAATCAACTTTATAACACCATGTGTAAAGAAGACAAGAATTCCATGCCTCTGAACCTTACTGATCCGAATCTCACAAGCATTCAAACTGCCCCTCTCAAACGGATTGCACGCAAATGAAAAAAAAAGTAATTACGAAGATGGCATGACAGTTTACAATACCAACCCAACGCGAATACTGAAGCTTCCAACCTGTGCATACAAAGGGAAAAACTCTTCCCTGAAACGAAAGCATTTGTTGATAAGGTGCAATTTAACTCAGAGCCGGCGAAGATATCGGGGTAGGGGGGAGGTAGGTATAATAACCCGATGCGCGATGCTCCGCAACTGGCCAACAATACTGCAATTTGACCTTTTTCATTTTCGAACTGCAGCAGTTTACATAATTTACTCAAACTTAATAAAATTTTTTTCATTTCAATTCGAAAATATTTTAGATGCACCAAAAACTAATTGCATTAGTAAGCTTAAGTATTTTCCGTTTTGTAGATTTCGCCAGAACCGAGGATCCGAAAGGAAAACTTTCTTTAATTGTTTTTAAAGGTTCTAGTTCTGAAGCTAAAGGTCCAATAGTAGAAGAAGTTTCCTTACAGAAGACAAACATTTTTGCGATCCTGCCACTGCGCGACATGGCGCACCAGTCGTAAACACGTTTTCTAGCCTCAAAGTCAGAGAGACACTGACACAACCAGAATCTTGATGCAGTTCAGTGCAGATGTGCAATCTCTAAGAAAATGTTGTTTGCGACATAACGACATCAATATATAGTTCTTTTAGTATTTCAAAAAATGTTTTTACGAAGTATTCAATCTGCAAATCTGCTTATCAGTAAGCTTTTGTTATCTAGTTTCTTTACTATCGTTAAATTTCTGGCATTCTAATTCAAACATTATTATAAATATTAACATATCTCGTGACATTATTCAAATTGTTTTATATTTTCGAAAGTCCACTTACTTAAATTTATTTCCAATCTTACATATTATTTAAATTAATAAATACATGTGGAAAACATTGATTTTATCGCCTCCAAATTTCAAATAAAACCACTACTACTCTAATATTACACCCCATAGTGGAAATTTTTGCAATTAACCGGAAGCTTCAATAAGGGAACATTCCTCTCCACGAGAGTCCCCGGACTTGTGTATACGACCGTGCTCCAACATAAAGTCCTCCCTTGCCTCATGAAGACACTGCTTCAAAGGATAATGTCAGTGATAATTCAACTGCACATTCTTTATCTCAATACTTGCCTTCATCACCCAACATGATTGAACCATAATTTGATATAGGATCACACATTTTTTAAATTAAAATTTACATCCAAAAGTAGCTCGAAACTTTGCAATCGTGTTTTCCAAAAAAATGGAAAGGTAGCCCTCAATTTTTCACAAAGAAGAATTTAAAGTATTATTCCGGAAGCTCAAAAATTAGCTGTGACATCACCTTACGGATATTTCACTACACGAACATGAAAAAAGCTTCACGAAAAAATCCCTGAACATAAGAGTAGAATTTTGTACTAAAATAGTTATATTCTATAGAAACCATACGAGAGAAAATTACAAACAAAAACTTCGTTGATTGATTTGCTATTTCAGACCATACAGTACGAGCAAAAATGTGTAAACAAATCCTAAAGCGACAGCTTGATGTAACTTTGGTGTTAGCTGAAAAAGGTTTAGTTTTTCGTAGGGACAAACTTGAATTGGAGAGCGTTTTAAGGGTAACTGCCGCTGAATCCTTGAACTTCTACCAAAATATGACTCTCAAGAAAATCGGGTAGAGATTACGGATGTATTACTTATCAGCAGATATTTAGATAAATTTATGGTTTTCTATACAACTGAAGTAATAAATTGCATTCTTCAATAACGCAAGAAAGCAAAGTATTATTAACTGATTGTGCATGAAACTTTACACTCTGCTCATGCTGAATGAGCTACATTTTTAGTGCAACATGTAAATTTCACCAATGAAAATAGAGGAACCTGAAAAGTCAAACAGCTTCTATCGTAAGTTGCTGAGTGTACTCAAAACCTTTGTATGTCAAAACTGGAGGCATTAAAAGTTTCTTTAGCAGATTTTCGAGGTTAAGGATATAAACATGGCAACAATATGAAAGGGGTCTACAGAGGAGTTTATGCGAAAATACTGACTGCCAAGAGTCTAGCTGCCTATTCTGCATACGCACTGTCTCAACCTAAACGAAAAACAAGCAGCGGAGAGTTGTTTTACTGCCCTCTCATTTTTTGGTATCGTAGAACAATTGTACGTAACCTTTAGTTCCACTTCACAGATATGGGAAATACAATGGGAGAAAATAGAGTGCTGCTCTCTGCATTCAATATTTTGAACTGGTACAAGCAGTTGATAAGTTATTATTATTGAATCTGACAGCAGAATGTCGTAGTGATGACATGTAGACTTAAAACGCATATACGAACATAAAATGTCTACTTACGGCATCAATCTAGGTAAAGTTTAAAAAATGTTGACATTGTGAATGAAGTAATTTAGGCTTGAAGAAAAATGCTTGATATCAACTGTACAAATTAAAAGAGCTTATACGCAGACTTGCAACTTATGCGTAATGGAGCCTGGGAGAACATTCGAAACAAAGCTGTCATTGTGGTAAGAAACATCGGATGGCCAGTATCTTATTAAGAGGAAGCCAAGAGAAAACGTAAGCGGAAGAAAATGACAGAAGAGGTCGACGAGGAAGAATCTGAAGATGAAATTGTAACATTTGATTTGAAAATCAAGCGAGGAGTATACTAATATGTTACCATAGACCATGTAATTCAGTATGTAATTGCACGGTTTAAGGCAGTGCACGAAATTAGTCATAGTTTCTCTGTTCTTTGGGAATCACGCGATTGGATGAAAGACGAAATTCAAAAACAAGCAACTGATCTGGTGAACTGAAACCCCACGGGCCTGCAGTATGAGATAGTGGATGAATCTAAAAGGTTTAAACCCATTGTCGTTGCATATTTCGGCCAAGAAACTCTGCAACATTCAACTTACTTGATGCTCTTTAAGGAACGAATCTCATTATTAGTTTTCAAACCTGGGTATGGTCCTCTGCATCTTTCTGACAATTCCCGTAAAGTCACAAGTGCGACATGTTGATGACTTGTGAGACTAGCCAACTTTGTAGTTACAATTGACGATTTGGCTTCAAAGTAGGATAGGAAAGTTAATCTTCAGAAGCAAATTATGTTTACTGTATGATACATGACCAGTAGCAGATTTTGTTAATGATTTGTAAATCTGTTTCTTTCTATATCAAAATTGACAACTAGGGTTTGGCCATTAAAATATTTTTCACAACATTATCATGAAACCGGGATGTTTCATGCTTATAGACTGAATGTAAAAACGACGTTTCGAATGATGTGAATAAAGACGGACGAGATTTCTCTTCTTTGCAGTGGCGTGACATCACAAACGCGAAGAGGGCTCTTTTCATGAGCATTCTTACATTTTACAAGAGTTGAAATGGAGATAGTGCGATGGTAGTAAGATGAAGATAAAGATAGGTCGATGCTTTCATCGATAACTGTAATATGCTCGCCTCGACACCTAGTGATAGGGCAGCTTGCAGCCGCTAGTAGCACCAGCTGCTATAGTCAAAGTTTCACATAAATTCAAATTAGATAAATAAAAAAATGCTTTTACGATGCGAAAATGTTAATTATTTTGAAATTGAAGAACTTAAACTTTTAATTTGCTTTACAAATAACATAGAAACTTCGATTATTGATGCGTATGAAAAATAGCAGGTTTGTGATTTATCCTATTTAAAATTTCGCGGAACTTTGAATAAAGTAGCTAGAGCTACCTAGCGGCTTGCAAACTCCCCGTTGCGCTTGCGTCAGAGCAGAAGAAACAGAAAAGTAATAACTGCTTATAACCTAATCGATATCACGTCTTAATTGCAAAACAGTGGAAAATCAACAAAAATTGCGAATGTGAAAGCTATTTTAAATCGACGGTACTTAGTGCCTTTTCATGATCTTCTTGTAAAAAGTATCGTGCGTGTCTCCCAGGAGGCCTTTTTCGTGACACGTGTACTAATTTTGGGCTCGTCACGAAAAGACCGCCGTTTCCCACTTGATACGCAATATACTATCATAAAACAGCATAAGAATTTCCTGAAAGACCATTCTGATGATAAGTATCCATTTTGTTTACTGAATTGTATTTTTTTATTTCTGAATATAAAATTTTAACTTATTTTGCGTTTGTCGGATATTTGTGTGCACAGTTTCTTTTCTACCTATTTTGTTCCCTAACAATGTAGTTGACTTTCTCCGCACAGTGGTCTTAACACCGGGTCATTTAGGGTCATGTAAGGCAAATAATTGTATTGAATTGATATATTGACCCGTGTTTTGGGGCTCTACAAAACTGAAACAAATATCCATCTAATTTTCAACCAGAGTTATCGTATCTGCAATTTATAGAAAAACATATTCGTAAAAGTCATTTTCTTAGCCTCAGAGGTTCTCGAAACGTCGAGAATCGAGAAAATTCGAACAGATAAAAGAATAATGAGAATTTTAATTTACACGTATAAATTTATTAGAAAACCTGTATGGTTTAAAAGTGTGGAAGTTACATGCGCCACTCAGGAAAACACTGAAGCTAAATAAAACGATATTTCTAAAGCTACTGTACGTTACAGTTGTAACTATGTTCAGTCAGCTAATGTAGGTACTATGCATGTTATATATTTCTCATACCTGTTCATTTTGTTCCTGCAACATCGCATCAAATCTTGGCGTAACCCAATCTTCGAAGAGGCAGTAATTATTATTGGGTATTAATAAATTTCCAATACGATTAATTCCCTTCTCTCGAAGATATTTTCCATCTAAATTGAAATCCCCTACGAATGTTGGTGCTAAACATTTAATTAAATCTTCTTCGACACCACCAGCTGTTGCAACAATACAGTCAATCTATAAAAAAATAATTGACAGATAGAACTCGTATACATTAAACAAAATTATGAAAACACAGTGCGGCCTAACGGATCAGGAACATTTTGGAATATGTAGCGGAGAACAGTATCCTACTTTTTACATTCATCCTCTTTCTTAACCATTTGCTTGGCAGACGACCTTATCCATACTATCTTTCCCTCAGAAAATTATTGTATTTTTTCAAGTAGAAATTTATGTTAAGGAAGTAAAAAGAAAAGTTTTTCGTAAAACACATATTATGAAAGTATATTAGAAAAAATGCTGGTGTTTGATGAAGTAGTTTAAACCAAAATGATTGTAGTCTGTACTTTAAAAAAAATCTCTGTCTAGCTCCGCTGGGATTTTAACCCAGGTCTACAAATGCACTAAATCACGAACGAGAGCAAGATGTGTTATGATTGTGTTACGATTCGATGGTTATACCAAATACTAAAATAATGCACTCGTCTTAAACGAATAGTAGCGAGAATATTTTATTTGTTTACTTCAAGATTTTCTATGGCGCTAAAGCCTTCTAAAGAAGTATTCATTTATTTTCTTATGGCAACAAATCGTGAGTACAGAACAAAGGGTTCCCGTTTTCATTATTGACAACTTTGCGTAGGACTCATTTGCAATTCGTTCATAATATGATTAACAGATACTAAACAGAAATTTTTTTATTTATTTTTTATAAGAAAAACAAATGTTATGAACAAACCGATCAAGCAGTAATAGTGAGTGGCACTGGGCTGCCAGTGCCGGTTCAGTGGCATTTTGTGCTGATTGCGGCACCTAAACGGCATTGACAATTATTGCGACGGTCATATAATGATCCTATAGTATTCGTCACGAACAGGGCGGGCAGTTATTTATAGTAGTTGGCCTTCACCAACCCGACTCCCTTTGTAGAAATGTTTTCAAGTTATTAACACTTTTGTTTGATTTATGAATTTTCTCATCATACATATTTATGATTATTTAACCCTTTTTTTAAATTCTATATATAGACAAAGTCAATGAGACGAACTGGCAGTGAACGGATCGGCTCAGTGACAACCTGCTAGAGTGCGACGGTACCAATTTGGTCCCTGAACAGGAAGTTTACATGGTGCGAGTGCATTTTTTGTATTGCGAGAAACACGCAGAGCTCTCGCATTTATTGCATCAACGTCTGCGAAATCTTGCCCAGGAACTCCGGAAAAGGGGTTATGTAAAGGGTATGCCCAATCAACTGCAGCCAGGACAAGCCAAAAACAGAGAAAGAGAGGCGAAACTGAGACCAATTGGGGGCTGGCGTCCAACAGAGGAACAACGATGCTTTAGAATGATGAAAAATATTAGCATCCAGGTTTCTCTCAAGCCCAAAGATATGGCTAAACTGGATGACAAAATTCATGGAGAATAATGCAGCAAAAACTTTCGCAGATGCAAAACATCAAACAAAACCAACGGATGATCATGAGACCAAGAGATGAATGCATCAACTCAGTATCAAGATAGGCTGACCAAGGATGTCTGCGTCTCGCAATGTGTGTTTTCACTGAATTTCACTGACAGATACCAACAGTTCACGCGCGAACTGCGGATCCGTCATCACACTTCCAACAAGTAAAAGCTGCTGACCACTAGACTCCATATTGATAACAGAATATGGGTACTGTCAGACGCTAGGAGAAGTCAAGAGCGGTAGGAGGGGTCGGTTAGGGAAAATCAATAGTTTTTCTCTGACCCATCTCGACTCTTCCAAGATCCTGCAGTTACTGTCCACCACCGGCCCAAACCAGAGGAGGCCGCAACATCTTCAAGAGAAGTTTACGAAGTCCAGCATCCAGTGAAAGAAAACTCTCAGAACATAAATAGATTTAAGCAGCTTTGAAGGTGAAAAAAGTAGTAAGAGGCATGAAGATCAATTCCGCTCCGGGACCAGAATGTATCAAGATCTTCTGGTCGAAGAAATTTCCTTCAATCCACCAGTATCTGGCCCACATTTCCAACTCATATCTATAGTCGGGAGAGCCTATTCAGGAGTGGTTGGTGGAAAGAAGGACAATGCTCCTACCGAAGATGGACAACTTTTAGGGCCAATAAAATTATAGGCCAATAACTTCTCTGATAAGTTGTATAAGGTTTTCACAGCTATCCTAAATGATAAGATTGTTCAGACATTCGGACAAAAATACAAAAAACGTCTTGATTTAGATAAATCTTGGTACTTAAAAATGGGAAAATTCAAAATGGACAGACTCAACCACACAAAGTAGCTCCTACCGTTGGCTTCGTAGAATTTACTAAACGGTGCAATAGATCCTACTACTCCAGGGTCGTGCATAAATTCACCAGCTAATGCAGGGGGTTACAAAAAGTTCAGATTCGCAATTCGCGACCTAAATAAAAATTAAGCACAAACATTTATCCAAATCAAGCTTTTTTTGTATTTTCGTCCACCATATTGGATCCCACATTTTGAATTTTCGAATTTTGATTTCAAATTCAGATTAGGCGACCCTAAAAACCCGCAAGTGCCGCGATTTCTCCCAATCGAGCCGTTTTTTTAAAATTTTCTCCCGCCTTTTTAAATTTTCTCCCGCCATTTTGAATTTTCACTTCAGATTCGGATTCAGCGACACTAAAAACTCCAGAGGAAGACTTGAATGTAAAATCGGAGTGAGTTAAATAGAAAAAAAGATTGACGCATTTTGCGTCAATGCCACACAGAGCACGGAAAATTTTGACGCATTTTGCGTTAATGCCAACGAAGGGGTTAACAATGCTCTGTGATGTAAATACAAACGTAGGCGAGAAAAAAAGAACCTGCAACGAACACGCTTGCCGTCCAGCTAGTACACTGTTCATTTGGAGAGGTTCCATGGAAGCAGGACGACTTCAGATCCCTCTATATCATCATCGCGTCAAGGAGGTGGCGAAATACTTAATCTGGAATTTCTTAACAACAGGATAATTCGGGATAATTCGGGACAAAGAAGCGTTTCTGTAATGTGTATAGAGACAATTGCCGAAAATTGGAAGTGCCGCATTTACTGAAACTTCATATTCTCCAAAATTATTTCTGTCGCGCACTGGATGCATGACACAGTTCTCCTTGAATTTGAGAAGCGAACCATGTCCCTTATCGAATTTTTGGCACTGGCCGACAAGAACATCACGGCGAAAGAGAATGAAAAGAATATTAGGTATAAAGACCTCATAAGGGAGTTGCGAAAGTTATATGCAGAATATTCTGTGAAGCTAGTCGTCCCGATCATCGATGCTCTTGGAGTTGACAAGCCTTTACTGGTTAATAGTCCAAAAAGCAACACTGCGTGCTAACAAAATGCTAAGAAACTTGCAGGAAGGTGTAGAAGGCGGTCGTCCTTTGTTCTCTCTGTACCCTGGAGGTTCACGAATCTTTTTCCGTAACGTCAAATTGAGTCCATTTCAGATACTAGCCACGTATTTTACGGTCGTAAGACGTGGTTACAGCTGAAACGTTACTGCGATTTCGCTGGGAGCGGGTGCAAATTTGTAGAATGGCCCCCGCTTTCGGTGAAATCCAATGATTGCCCTAATATAATCAGGGAGGATTAGTACAAAATTTTAATCTTTGTTTAAATAAAATTCTACTTCAAGAATTACGTAGAACCACAAAGGAAAATTGTTTAAGTATCCGAACTGAGGGTATGTGTTCGCCGTAGATTTTTAGTTGCCAAAGCCGAAATATTTTTATCACTTTAAGCTTTCAGGAAAATTGCGTTTTTATTTGTTTATTTTTAAACTACAAAGGTACGCATCGAACGTTATATAAACATCTAATAGAGCTGAAAATAAAGCTCGAACCTCGTGCTTTAAGACGATTATATTGGAAAAATTGCTTCCTTCGCTTATCATGAACAGTGAAAAGTTTTGGTTGTACGCGCGTTCGCTCCTTACAACGCGCTCAGGTGGTAAGATGTTTTGTGAGCGAGCAAACGTAAAAAAAATTGTTACCGCTCAGGATAGGCAACGGAAATATTTTTCGAATATAATCTTAATAAATTATAAGGTTGAAAGTTAAATTTGGTTTAGTTTTTGTTTCAGTTAATTCTGCAAGGTTCGCAGCCTACGTTGCAAAAAAACTAAAAATTCTATTATCTCGAAAACCTAACGTTAAACAAAGATTTCGGATTAGGATTCAGTGATAAAAAAGATCTACGGGGAACACATTCTTCTCGTCGAAGTACTGTTAATAATATTTGGTGTGGTCCTGTGTTATTAATTTATAGGTGAGGTTTAAAAAAACACGTTACCAAGCAAAGGGCTCATTGATGGGTAATTGATTCTGTTACTTCTAAAATCGAAAGTGGAGGTCCGTAGGTGTATCGATCCGGTAGATCGTACTTTAAAGGAATGCAAAACATAAGGAAATTGTAGATGTAAGATTAAGGCCAAACGGATGAAACTTTTTGTTTATTTTTTTTTTTTTGCATATATAATCTAATTTCCTGATAGCAAAAGGCATTAAAAATAGCGACGCATTGATGAGCCATACCAATACAACTTTTGGTATCAAAGGCTATGAATCAGTACTTGATGCTCATATTATCGATATCGGTTCTAAAATTAACATTATTTGTATTTTGAACAATGTAAAACGTATCCCTAAATATACGCCTGTAATAATATGTTTCCTTAGTAAGAATAATAACGTTATTAAAATCGAAAGAATGTTTGTTATAAGTTGCGTGTTATGCAAAAGCAGTGCTAAGCCTGTCATTCTCACAATCTATTATGTATTCTTTAATTATTTCATCTATATATCGTTTTGTTTCACCGATGTAACATCTACTACAACCTAAGCATGCTATTTTATTTTTGGGAATTAGGTCTTTCTTATTGCTGAAACAGTCGAAAGGATCTTTGGCGGGTTTAACGATGATTTTAATGTTATGTTTACCATACAGTATTTGACACTTTGCAAATCTGTGGATTATAAGGTACAACAATACAACGCTCAGGATTTAGGCCAGTGTTTGATTTATCATTAGTAACAAATGTAAGGACAAAGTAATTTGTTAATCCTTTCATTAATTAGTATATTGATAAGCTTATTTGGAAAACTATTAATTTTAAGTGTGTGATAAACAATTTCCAAGTTTTCTTGGTGGAAATAAACATGAGATAGTTTAATAGCTCTGATGATCAGACTGCTGATAATACTAGTTTTATATAGAGGATAAGTAGTAGAGTGAAACTTAGTATATCTGTCAGACCATCTAGGCTTACGGAATAAATTAGTGTGAATTTGACCGTTTTTACTGTAAATTAGGGCATCCAAAAAACAAATACTCTTATCTTTTTCGTTTTCTATTGTGAACTGCAACGCATTGTGATATGTATTAATACATATCACAGTAGGTTGCAGTGGTATGTATTAAGGGCATGTGATACTTACAGTTTTCCCGGCTTTTTTTCCACAAAAATGAAAATTTTTAGAAACTGAATTTGGAGATGCTATAAAATATCATAACGGACGTCCCCGGACTCTTTTTTGAGGGATAATAACAAAAAAATGTATTGTGCTAAATAAAAAATGTATGCATATGTATTATTTTGAGGTTACGTCGTTTTTCATCTCTGTCTTTCCGATAATCTGGAAATTACTTATGAAATAAACTTTTTTGATCGCCTGCAAAAAGGGTTAGTTCCGGGAGATTAGTTACTATGTTTATTTGCAAGTCCAAAGTTTTCGGCCAAAAATATTGTGTAGTTTGGAAGTAACGCACAGGAGAATTGTAACATACATAACCTCCAAATGTACACACGTTGTTAGCAAAATACAAAAAATTTTTGAAAGAAAAAAAAACACAAATAAAGTGTGCGGGGACGTCCGTCAGCATGTTCGCTATCATTTCATAAATTTTTAAGACAAAATATTGATTATTCTAGACAAAAAGCCGCCGGAACCTAAAACTGGTAAAATCGATACTAATTCCTAAGCGCTATGCAAATTAATCAGATTTTGCTAAATTAAAACTTTTTTGAATTAAACCAAAAAAAAGTGTGTGGGGACGTCCGTTAGCATGGTCTCTATCATGTCCCAAATTTTTAAGACAAAATATTGATTATTAAAGAAAAAAAGCCGTCGAAACTTAAAACTGGTAAAATCGACAATTTTCTAAGTATCACATACCCTTAATACATATCACAATCGGTTGCAATGGTATGTATTAATACTAATAACAATAGGTTGTAGTTTACAAGAGAAAACGAGCAAGATCAAAGTATTAGTTTTTTAGATGTGCTGATTTACAATAAAAACGGTGAAATTTACACTAATTGGTTCTGTAAACCTAAATGGTCAGCCAGATACACAATTTTTACTCTACTACTTATCCTCCTTATAAAAGTAGTATTATCAACAGTCTAGTCAGAGCTATTAAACTATCTCGTGTTTCTTTCCACCAAGAAAACTTGAAAATTATTTATCACACCCTAAAAATTAATGGTGTTTCAAATAAGCTTGTCAATTAACTAATTAAACAAAGGGTTAATAAATTACTTTCTCCTTACGTGAGTACTAATTATAGATTAAACACTGACCTAAATCTGGAGCGTTCTATTGTTATACCTTATATTCTACAGATTTCCAGAGTCTTTCAAATACTGCATGGTAAACATAACATTAAAATCATTTTTAAACCTGTCAAAGATCCTTTTTAACTGTTTCAGCAATCAAAAAGACCCAGTTCCTAAAAATACAATAACTAACGTAGTTTATAAAATTACATGGTTCGATTGTAATAAATGTTACATCGGCGATAAAAAACAATATATACATGTCAGAATCAATGAACACATGAGAGAATGTGAGAATGACATGCTTAGCACTGCTCTTGCGAAACACGGAACTTATAACAAACTTTCTTTCGATTTTGATAACGTTATTATTCTTGCTAAAGAAACATATTATTACAAGCGCATATTTATGGAAATGTTTTATTGCTAAAAATACAAATAATGTTAATTTTTGAACAGATATCGATAATATGAGCATCACGTAATAGCCTCATTCTTGCTACTGAATGATAAAACTACATATATTTTTCTTTGCTATTCATGTCACTAGTTTACAATGTTCATTTCTTAAAATCATACCGCAATATCAATATTTACGTTTCCTCATATTTTTATATCCCTTTTTTTTCTCTTCTAACAATATTTTCCCCACACATTGCAGTAACTACGTCACGCGCATTGGTCGCACTCACTATACTATTCCGACGTTGTTAACTAACCTACCACCTATACGTCGTATGTGTATGTTCTTTTAATCATTCCGTGTGCTGAACGGTGTAAAAACATGCATGTTTGTTTACCTGTAACTTTTTCTTCTTATACTGTTGAACAACTTTTTACTGTTATACAGTAATCAGTTTGGTTTTTTTTTTTCAAATCTTTTCATTGATCTATTTCGTATTGTTATTTAGATCGTCCCTATATCACACATGTTACCTTCTGTTCCATTTTCCTGTAATTCTTCTGTTGAGGACTGTCGATGAACAGTTGAAACGTCAAAGTTTTCTACTGAGAGATCTCTCAGTTCAATTTTGAATAGATTTATTTTGACTAGTAATAAACAATGTCTACTCATTCACATCTTCAGTTAAATATTTATACCCTGGTCAACACCTACATCTTAAACTTAGAAGCCAATAGCTGCCATAAGAATCTGAACTCGGGCGGAATCGCAGACATTAAGCCATTTCAAGCGCGGCTAGCAGACGGCTGGGTATTCGCTCATAATATACCCCTGGGTCGTGTTCTCACTTTGTTTAACAAAATGTTCTCATCTCTCCGTAGCTCAGTTGGTGGAGCATAAGACCGGTAATCTGAAAGACCTGGGCTCATAAACTTATTGCTTAATTTTATAAACTAAATTGAAGATTTACCTTAAATCAAATAAAGTCGAAGCCAGAAAACTCTCAACCTGTCAAATTGGAAGGTTAGGTCATCGAACCTGAATTACACCACTTGTCAGACCACGGGATTCCGTAGGACTTCGCTAGGGACCGAGCAGAGGAGGTTTCCTAGCCCATGCGCAGAGGATAAGATTCCCGCTCGTAAAATAGTGCTAGAAACCACAAAAACAAGCGGCCGTGATTTTTTTTAAGGCAGAGTGAATATTTGGCAAAATTTTCGTGAGATGTCAAGACCCAATAAAACTGAAAAATGAACAAAATCAAAAATTTTGATCCGTATGCTCTTACAAGCACCGCAAAACAAGTAAAAGCATAAAAAAATGTGGAAGCTTATAAATTTTATCAGGCTGGTTTCGCGATGAAAGTGAAGTACAAGCAGTTCAATGGTACTTTTCTGCTTTTGAGTGAGGTTAGTGTAACAATATAAAATTTTTAGTTTACATTAGTATTTTTGATCATAACTTCTTATTTTCTATTAGTATGCACATTAACTTTAAGTAATATTCCTGGGAATCATGACATTCGTTTCAAATTAAATTATCAAATTCCATTGCTGATGTGAAGTGCGACGGCAGTTTATTGAGCTTTGAGGTTTAGAACAGTGTCTGACAGGACCGATCTGCTCGCAGAAAAAATAAAAAACTCAAGTGATAGCATTAAAAAGTTGTAAAATTGCATTATTCTTTCTCCCTTTAAAGTAAATAAGTGGTACTTTTACAAAAATCTAGACAAATTATATTTTCCTGTGACAAATTACGAAAATGTACTACTAAAAAAACTACGAAAATTCAAGATTTTTCCAGGTAAATTTGTCATTTTTCATGAAGAAGAAGATTAATTTTCTACTAAAAAGGACAAAGTTTCAACAAAATATATTAAGAAAAATCTTGAATTTTCGTAAAGTTTTTTGAGTCTTAAATTTTCGTAATTTTTTATATAAAAATATAATATATTATAGACTTAAAAAAACACTTGTTCACATTAAAGTGGGAAAGAAGAATGTAATATTTCAACTTTTAAATGTTATTACTTGAGTTTTTTAATTCTGCAAGCAGATCGGTATTGCCAGACTATTCCTAGCCTAAAAATATCAATAAACTGCCATCGCATTTTACATCAGCAATGGAAATTGTTAAATCACATTTTCACTGAAATCTAAATCTGTAAGAACATTAGGATAAAAGATTTGGATTTTTTCATTTCTTGGATATATTGGGTCTTGACATCTCCCAAAAATTTTGACAAATATTTACTATGCATTTCGAAAAAACAATTTAAAAAAGCTCCAGCAAAAAGTGAAAACGATAGGGGCATACAGGTAATGTTATTCGCCCATTGGTTGGTCGGATTCCGTGACTTCACAAGTAAGAATGCTCAATCGCACACGACTGGCAACTGTCTCGCTTTCTCGGTCTGCTCCTTTCACTCTCCCTTTATTTAGTTCCAGTCTTCTGACACGAATAGCGTCCCAAATCTTAAATTAGAGGAAGGACGGAGACGCCGCTGTAATATTAATTCGTTATTCTACCCTTGACGTGAAAAGAGCTACTCTCGAAAAATAAAACGAAACCGAGTATTTAGACTAAAAACAAACTAAATAGAAGCTAAAACAGACAAAGAGAATGAGAAGAAATAGACGAGGAGGAAGAAAACTGCCTGGTGGGCCCCTTTACTTTGCCTGTCTTGATTAAATAGTAACTTGTCACGTCTCAACGTCGCGTGCCGAACTGGTAGACACGCGCCGTTGAAATTTGTTAATAGGTAACCTTGGTCAAGGTCATGCGTCTATTCGCATTTTATTTTTAGAGTCAGTGGCATTAAATTCTGAATGTTCTCGGTCAACATGGAACCCGCTCGCGTGATGCAGGACTTTAAATTTCGATAAATTGTATATTTTTGGTTTGAGTAGTCACTTCGACTGCTCCCAGAAAGCAAGCGTTCGTCATTAAAATAGCGTCATCTGTTCTAGCCACGTTCGATGGAATGAAGTTAAGTCTCACACTTCGCATATTATAGGATCGTTGTTTGTAACTTGGTGTAACTTTCCTTGACTGATCCTCTCTTTTGCGTTGCTACTTACCTTACCCAGTCTATCGGATATGTCGAGAAATTCAGTCACAGGGAATTATATTGGAAAACTATCTTTTGCCTCTCAGGCCATTCTTGGACTCATTTACGAGTCCAAGTTAAATGTAAAATATGATAAAATTGAATTAAATAAAATAACTA
Organism: Belonocnema kinseyi; assembly: GCF_010883055.1. Classification (NCBI taxonomy): domain Eukaryota; kingdom Metazoa; phylum Arthropoda; class Insecta; order Hymenoptera; family Cynipidae; genus Belonocnema; species Belonocnema kinseyi. The sequence continues at coordinate 136,058,393 of NC_046664.1, read as the reverse complement.
GTAGAAAAATCTAATTATATTACATACTCTGGCAATTTCTTGCAGCTCAGCTGAAAAATAAGGTTTAATTCCAGAAACCCACCGTAGTGTTCTCGCGGCCGGACTTTCAGAATTCGTAGATAACTTAATATAATTATTCCTTTCTGATTTTAATAATTTATACCAGATATTTTATTCCTGCCATAAAGATAATCAAAGTCAAGCCCTTCAATAATCCCACATCACATCCAAGAAGTTTCTTGCTTACGACTTTTCATGTCTTAAATTTAAATTTACTTAAATTTGGCCAAGATCCAATGAGCGTTTTAATTAACGTAATTGTAGGGACTAAATAGGGACGTAAAAACTTGTTAATAACATTCGAGAGAAATACCTCAGGAATGTGATGACAGCAAGGAATACGAAGAAATTTTCTCTTTAGTTCATTCTCCAGCACTAATTCTCCTCCATCTTTTCTTCTCAAATTTTCAAAAAACAAAGTATAGTACATAGAAACCGTATATCAGTTTTATTTTTCCAAACGCTGCTCTCGCAAAATCCAAATTAGTATTAGTAACTTACCTTTATTTGAGCTTGTAATATTAAAGCACAAAGCGCTTACTTCTTTTTAAATTTTCTAATCGCGGATAACTTTAGCCGCTGCTGTCGCTTGTGCATATCCCGTTCGATCATTTAGGCTTATCAAGAACATGCTCGGATTGCCATTCTGTGTAACGATTCTTTTCATTTACCCGCTCTATCAAGCATCATTCTTAGGCCCCAGTGAACTACGATGATGCTCTCCTAATGTTTTTTGCACATTTTCTCAGAAGTCTTTGGACCCTTTTATTTCTAATTCGGGTCGATCTTATACTACATAGGCTTAGCGCAATACTGTCCAGATTCCCAATTGTAACTTGCAATATATACGTAGCACTTACTGATGTGTTAGTTCTGTCCAAATCTATCAAAAGTTCCAAGCTCCCATTATCTTTCGGTCTTTTTCTGGAGAAGGTCCTTTAAATTTTAGGTCGGATTCATAGTCAGTTGATTCATCGGATCTTTTGTGACTCTAGCAAAACTGGCCTTCTTTAAAGGTGAAATTTTTCTGTCTTTTTCGTTTGAAAGTCTTTTTAGTTTCATTTTATTTTCCAATCCGCTTTCAATTTTTGTTTGCAAAAAATACGTCACGTCTCTCCATATAATCTTTCCGTACTTTCTTCCTTTGCATTATCAATAATTGCTTGTCGTCTGCTAACTTCATGTTGTCCAACGAGTTCTTAGCTTCCATATTTAACAAATGTCTTAAAATGTTTGGAAATGTTAATTCTTTATCCATCTGCTTCGCCGACTGTTCAGTAGAATTCTTCTCCAGTGCAGGATAAAACTCCGAGAACTTACACTTTTGTACGATATTCTTCCCCTTATAACAAGCGATATTTTCTTTTTTTCAAAAAACTGCAGTTTTTTCCCTGCAATATTTGCACTATGACTATGTAATTTTTAAATATATAATGCTGATGCAATATCATATAAAGGACTTGATCATTTTATGGTACAGTACAGTCCCGCCATATGCAATCTCCATATGTTCCAATTCGCCGTCACGCGTATTTCAACGAACATATTATTGTGTCTCCTACTCAGGCGAATGCAAGTCTCTGTGCTAGCATACGCATGTGCGAACTTGTGAGTTCCACCTTGGAGTATAGTGAGGTACTTTCGAGGTGCCGAATTATTGGAATTATACTCCCATAAAGTTCTATCATGTTGGAAAATACCGGAAGTGTACTGTAGTTTTCAGCCGGCTATGTAGTATTGTGGTGCACAATTAACAAAATATTTTCGATATCCGATTTTATATATAACGGTTGGCATGATGCACGTGTACAAAAATAAAAGCGCGCGCTTCCTCGACACTTACTCCGCGCTTGCTAAATGATACGGATATGAAAATTTTTTTTAAACAACAAACTGTGCTGTTTATATAACTGATTTCAGAGCATCTGTTCACGAAACAAATGTTTGACTTACGCCGAGTTAATACATGTATAATTAACGGTCGCCCGTCATATTGAGCTATACACTTACAAATAAGCCAACTTTGAGGCTCTTGAGCAGACGTTAGAATTTAAGCAATAAAATTGAAATTTAAAGCAGTTCATTTTCTCGGCAAAATGCATCATATGAGATATGAGCACCCAAGAAATTCAAAAATGTTTAATCGACAGGCGGAAAAACAGATTATTGGGGAAGTAGGGGTTTTTTGTAATTTTACTCTCCCCTGGTCACACGTCCAGGCAAATTCGATTACTTCTACCAGGTGTATACATATGAAACCGGTATTTTTTCAAGAAAAAAACACATTTATTTCAAGAGAATGATAACAAATATTTTATTCAAAGTATGCG
>NC_046664.1:136051160-136055903 GCF_010883055.1 Belonocnema kinseyi | reverse complement strand
ACGCCAATTAGCACAAATGGTAAGTTCCGACAGTGCCTACAAGTGTGCCTACTGGCCGCTAGATGGCAATACCGGTTTCATATGTATACACCTGGTAAAAAAAAAATCGGGTACAGCTACGGGTTATCCCTGGGCAAGCAACAGTACAATAGGTTGTAAGGACTCGTGGCTGCCGGACTTGAATTTCCCCAACAATCCGTTGTCGGTAGCATTGTTATTGACGTAAAGCGATTTGTTAGCCAACCACCTTAACAGAAACTCCGTGGGAGAGCAACAACAGAAATGCGGTGATGAAAGACGAATTGGTACGTCTCTATTATGAAAGAGCGAAGTTTGAAACGAAAATGGCAAACGGATACAATTTAAGAACGAAATTTGCTGCAAAGTATCCTAATATAAAGAAAGTCGCACTAAAAGATCTTATCGCTAAGGTGAAGGCATCAGGACTAATCTACACATTGCAGAAGACCGAGACAATGGATATTAAACAACAGTTTGATTTGGCGTTGGCAAACGACGCCAATGAAAAAAGTTAGAGGAAGCCGTATCACACATTTAAGCAGCAGGAATGGTTCCTCCTTCTCAACTTGTTGATGATCCAGCACCACCACGTTCTCTAGAGGTAGATGGCCCGATTCAAACAGAGGCAGAAGCAAAGATTCAGCAACCAAAAAGGCGAATAAGATGGACATATCATATCAAAAGATATGTTATGCGCCTTTATTTTTTGGTAGAGAAAAAGAGCAACGCGTGAGAAGAGAACATCATAATCTTTCTGAACCAAGTTCCCGATTCTAGCCATAGCTGTCAATAATTAACAAAAAATTGCTTTCGGTTGTTGAAATAGCTACCATCAAAAGGGAAGTAGAACATCAGCCTCATTTTGGTGAAATCCTTCTGGTAGATATGGATCACAAACAGTTGATTGAAGCTGAAGCACATCCGCTAGAAATAATGAAGATCAAGCACCGGATTTTGTCCATGCATTTAAACGCAGAACTAATTACATGGCATGTGCAAACCTTTGTGTACTTTGTAGCTGTGGCAGTCATTAGAACCTTGGGCCGTAGAACTCTGCCCACAAATAGTCTTTGTTCCAGGGAAAGAATTAGATCCACCATGGAACATTGTGTTGTATATGGACCTCACCCAAGTAAGGAGCAAATTGGCTCGATTGAATCAATATAAGATGGGAAACAGAAGCAGAAACCTGATACACCATTTGATTAAAATCATTTAGCCTCGATACATTGAGGGGATAATATCAGTAATATTGGATAATATTACACACTTTTAGCGGCAGAGACTTGATATTCTTGTGGCTCAAAAAGGGCGTGCTATTTCGAGGAAAGTAAGACTTCGTAGTTGCGATTAAGGACAGGTAAGAAAAAGGCGGAAAATTCTATGTAAGCGACATTGCTTGTGCACTTAATCGGAATTTTATGCAACCTACACAACCTAGATATATAATTATAGCGAGCGTAAGTATAGCGAAAATCTATGAATCAGTATACTTCTAGAAGTTATCCAAACAGCGATTTTACTAAATAACTGTCACATTGTAAGAAAACTTCCTAGATCATCGGGAAGTAGACGACTCTAACCCTATTGACTGTCCGTTGGTTGTTCTGAAAAAGTATCTAGAGGAAAATAATTCCACCCTTAACGCTTTCGGACACTGTTTAAGAACAACAACAATCACTGACGGACACCAAACTATACCATAAACCTAATTTCATTGTGCTTTATGCGCATAAATGCGCTGCTAGTCCGTGGTTTAGCAATTCTAAGGGGAAGAACGAAAACCTCGGAGCCATGTCCCATCTTTTTTGCTTCAATGCAGGAGCGCCGCATAGAAAATCGTACGTGCCTCAGAGATCATTTCTTAATTCTACATACCTAGTACCATTGAGTCGGACAAAATATAAACCGACGTTATTTCTACTTCATTAGGTTGAAAAAAAAAACAAGTTTTTACCTCTAAAGATGGCCAACCACAATCCTACATTGTCATTAGCTGACTAAATCATCAGAAGGCTGATGCACTTCTTAGATGATGAATTAAGAAATGATCTGTAGCAATTGAACCCCTACAACGTGTGCAACGAACACCGGGAGTCAGAGTGAGAATACGGAGTGGTGAGGCAGTGTCCATTCTCACGCACGTACGATTTACTATATGGCTCTTCTGATTGGCCCAGATTAATAATTTCATAACTAAAAAACTAAAGCTTCAATACATTGTTCCAAAGGAAGCTTTACTTAATTTTTTTATACGCCCATTTAAGTCCGGACATTTATTTCGGAGACACCCTGTACAAATCTACGCACAATATTCATAGATCGACCACCCATCTCAGGGTCGTGAGACGCGATAATACGTGAGATTTACCGTAGTTCTACTTGGGAGCCTGCATTATTTTGAGATAACGGTTGCTCCCAGTAGGACCATGGGGTGGTTGTTTAAACCTTTTCAAATTATATTCCAGTTTCGGCTGCCTTATGCTTCAGTTTTTTAGGGATCAGGGATTAAGCTGCACCATTGTAATCGTAAAAATTATCAAATTTATTCGGCGGAGAATGTGTCCGAATTACATTCTGACCACTAGAAATTGTGAATTCCACCGACGGGGCTGGTCATTTCCAGGGCAGAAAATCTGCTAAGGATTATTATTTCGAAGTCGCAAAAGACTGTAATTTTGCGATAAATAATTTTCAAATGAGAAATTCGAAACCTGTATGTCTTAGCGACCTTTGCAGGAAAGTGTGTGCCTGCTGTATTCCACGTACTGAAATTAAGAGAACAGCTAATCTCTGACTGCTGGTAAGAATTATCAAAACCAATCAGAAGCCACCGGATGCGGGATCCAATAGTATAGGCGGTCTGTTTGGTCAAGAGTTTCACTAGAGTTCTCGCGACCAATCGACCAACCAAATAAAAAATATAAATATCAGGATAATAAATAATATGAGTAATCTGTAAAATATAAAAAATATTAGTGACGACCCTCGGTGGTCTTGAGGTGGCCTTGGAATGATGAAGATTGTAATCGGGAGGGTCAGAACGACCGTTGTATTCTTGGGTCCAGAATATGACGCTTAGTGGCTAATTTCACACAAGACCTTATTATACATATGCATATATATGTATACGTTGTCTTTGGTTGGTATTCGTATTTGTTTTCACGAGGGGTCCTTAAGATTATGTATCCAGAAAACTGGACTAAAAGATTTAACTGTTCAGCCTTATTCTTACATTTACGATTCCACCATGCTTTGCATTGCTGTCCAAGGTGAAAACGTTATACACACACACATGATATTTTGTACTTGTTTTATAATGTTTTTATACAAAACAAATGAAAAATGTCAGAGTTTTGTCCTCTATATATAAACTATATATAACTGTTTCACCTGGGTTTCAATATTCAACTTTTTACATACTAATTTATGTTGAACTAGAAATCTTATACAATCTCTAACTCCGCATGAGGCCATGTTAGACGTATAGCCTAGGAAGATAGTGCAAGGGCTTTTTCTTTTAATAAAATCATCGTCCTCAAATGATTCGATTTGTTCTGTAGTAAGTGGTGTACTTCGGACTGCTAACATTCTACGAATTTCGTCTGTAGCTAAACCAAAGTTCGTTGCTTGGAAGCCTGATTGTTTGTAGGTCTGAAGAAGAGCAGGATAGTCAATACCTCGGTTCCAATCGTACCCTGAAAAATTTTGGAAAAGTAAGAGGAATCCTTAAAGAAACCTTTAGAAAAGAAACCTTAAAGAAAGAGCTGTTGTAAATTCTATTCAAGGCTATCCGACACCCATACCAAGGACTTGAAACTGATATCCGGGTCATATACGGTTCTAGCGGAGATATAATAGGCATACAATTTGGTATCTGTGTCCTATCCGGTCTTAGCCGAAAGTGATTCGAATCATACCCGACCTACATAAATCTGCGTCTAAACATAAATATCTACCGCAAGCTTTAGACAATTAAGCCATCGAACCACTTGGATCATGTCGACACAAGTTCACTTGTCAGGAATAACTGAGGAATATATATTTTCATTTTTTGTTTTACACATTTAATGAATAGTTGAATTTAAAAAGACCTAATTGAAATATTTAGATTAAAATTTTTTACACTTTAATTATAATATTTAAATTTCAATTGCAATTATGAAATTAATGAGCGATTTCTGTTAAAATTGAGGCACAGACACCTTTGGTTTAAAGAATCACGGATAAAACGACGCTATAACATTTTAGAACATTTTAGGAAAGAACTTAAAAATATTGATCGATCTATGTCCCTTTTTAACCCGGCCTACACCCTGCTTGACACTCACCCCTTTGGTTTAAAGAATCACAGGTACGACCAAGCTAGACCCGTATAGACGACGCAAATGAACTTGAAACCATTTATCGATCTATGTGCCTTTTCGAACCCGTATTCAACCTGCTAGAAACCCGCACATTTGTTTTGCAGAACCACAGATAGGACCACGCGAGACCCGTATACACAGAAAGAAATTTTGGTAAGCCGCTCTTTCGAGAAGTCTCGCTGTTTCGCTGACTGAGGAAATATTGCATGACATCTCAGAGAGACAACTATTTTATTGTTTTGGGCGACCTGCTACCCCAGTGTGGCGCGGCCTCTATCCTGACGTGTGAGTGCAACGTCTCTCCTTCTAGCGGATAGGGCAGCAATACTACGCTGAGGCGATGCTACAACGCTTT
>NC_046664.1:136041213-136051060 GCF_010883055.1 Belonocnema kinseyi | reverse complement strand
AGTACTCTTAGTGCCGCATTGTGCCTTTGAATGTAGGTCGTTCCCGCGTGTATTGGACAACTAGATAGTATGTGAGCTAAATGCTCGGGGTGTGCATGGCATATACAGATATGGAATTTTTCATTTGTTTTATAATTTCTTTATACAAAACAAATGAAAAATTTAAGCATTTTATCCACTATAACTTCCACTATATAATCCACTATATAACTTTTTCACCCGGGTCTTCATATTCAATTTCGTCTGTAGCTGAACGAAAATTCGTTGCTTGGAAGCCTGATTGTAGATCTAAAGAAGAGCAGGGTAGTCAATGCCTGGGTCCAATCGTACCCTGAAAAATATTGCAAAAGTAATAGGAGTCCTTATAGAAACCATAATCGAAGAAAATCGCGACGCAAGCAAAGTTTTTTAAATATTTACCCTACAATATATGAAAATCCTTAATTCTACTTTTTATCAAAATTGAGATTTTTACATTGTTGTACTCGTACTGCAACGAAAATGAGAAGCATATTTCTTATACGGTCTTTTATAACCAATACAACTTGTCCTTTATTTATAAGGCTCAATTTTTATTAAATTTCATTGTTAAAAATTAAAATTTTGAAATAATAATTCTCATAACAAGTACCGAAAGATTAAATTGCTTATACAGATGTAGGACGAACCTCAATTTCTAATAAATTTAATTTTAAAATTAATAAAATTACAAAATAATAATTCTTAGAACAAAAGATACGGAAAGATTGAATTTCTTTGGAATAATATACGGCTTTTTAAAAATTACTGCTGTACGCTACCGCAGCTTCAGAAAAGACATTTCTTGAATATCGTTTTTCAAACTTTAATTGAATGAAGGATGTTCTTGATCTGTATATATGACAGAATTATATCAAAAACTTGTTCACCTTAACTATTTTTTTCGATGAAGTATCATTATTCAAATATAGAAAGGTTTTGCATCTGTGCACACAGTGCCCAGCTTAAAAAATGCGCTTAAAAGTCGGATTGCAACCCAATAAAATCACGCTTGAAACCTAGATGGGCATCCACCTGGTTCTAATTGGGTTTAACTTAAATCAACTTTATAATCTGTGACTACAGCCGGGTCTACCAGGGTTCTACTGGGAAATTATGAACATGATTACGGAAAGCTATCCGGGTTTCAAAGGGTTCCACATGGGGATTTGGTAACATAAATTAATTATTATCAATGTTAAGTGGGGGTCTCACAGGGTATACTTGGGTCTTATTCGGGGTATTTATGTAGAAATTAATCTTCAGCGTTCATTTCGGTCTCTTATAAGGGTCTAGCGTAATTCTTTAAACCAACGTGAGGTTTCCTAGCGGGTATATACGGGTTTAAAAGGGACATAGATCGATCAAAGTTCCCAAGTTCATTTCGGTCTCATAAGATTTCGATCTAGTGTGATCCTATCTGTGATTCTTTAAAACAAAGACGTGGGTGTCTAACAAGGTGTATACGGGCTGGAGCGGGAACATGTTTTCAAAATCTATTGTTGTCTCCTATAAGGATTTAGCGTTTGTTTGTTTGAGATTCCTTAAACCAAAGGTGTGAGTGTCTAACAGGGTGTAACATGTTCAAAAGGAACATGGATTGATCAATATTTTCAAAGTTCATTGCCTTCTCTTATAAGGGTCTAGCCGGGTCTAGGGCGGGTGTCTAGCAGAGTGTCTAGCAGGTCTCTTGTAAGGGTCTAGCATGGTCCTATTTGTAATTCTTTGAACCAAAGGTAAGGGTGTCTAGTGGGTATATACGGGTTCAAGAAGTAACATAGATCGATCAAAGTTTCCAAGTCCATTTCGGCCTCCTAGAAGAATCTAGCGTGGTCCTGTCTGTGATTCATTAAACCAAATGAACAGACGTCTAACGTGGTGTATACGGGTCGGAGCAGGGACATGTTTTTAAAATTCATTGTGGTTTCCTATGAGGACGTAAAGTTTGTCTGTTTGTGATTTCTTAAACCAAAGGTGTGAATGTCTAGAACTTTGTATATGGGTTCAAAAGAGACACAGATCGATCAATGCATGCAAAGTTCATACATTCTTTAAACCAATCGCGCGGGCGTTTAGAAGGATGTGAAAGGGTTTAAGCAGGAAGATAGATCGATGAATGTTTTAAAATTTCATTTCGGTCCCTTGTAAGGGTCTAGCATGGTCTTATTTGTGATTCTTTAAACCAAAGGTGAGGGTGTCTAGCGAGTATATACGGATTCAAAAGGGACATAGCTCGATCAAAGTTTACAAGTTCATTTCGGTCTCCTCGAAGGATTTAGCGTGGTCCTATCTGTGATTCTTTATACCAAATTCGCGGGTGTCTAACATGCTGTATATAGCTTCAAAAGGGACATAGGTCGATGAATATTTTCAAAGTTCATTTCGGTCTCTTATTAGGATCCAGCAGGGTCGTATCACGAAGGCAACCGCCCATACAACTCGTGAGCACATGCAGGAAAAAGCGTTGTAGCATCGCCTCAGTGTAGTATTGCTGCTCTATCCGCGGGAGGGAGAGACGTTGCACTCACACGTCAGAATAGCAGCCTCGCCACGCTGGGGCAACAGCTCGCCCAAAACAATAAAATAGTGTCTAATTGTCTCGCGTGGTCCTATCTGTGGTTCTTTAAAACAAATGTGCGGGTTTCTAGGAGGAAGTGTACGGGTTCGAAAAGGCACATAGATCGATAAATGGTTTTAAGTTCATTTCGGACGTCTATACGGGTCTAGCTTGGCCGTATGTGTAATTCTTTAAACAAAAGGGGCGAGTGTCTAGAAGGGTGTACACGGATTGGAGCAGAAGCATGTTTTTAAAATGCATTGTGTTCTTGTAGCGTGGTTCTATGTGGGATTCTTTAAACCAAATGTACGCGTGTCTGGTAGGGTGTATGCCGGTTTAAAAAGAGACATAGATCGATCAATATTTTAAAGTTCTTTGCCGTTTTCTATTAGGGTATAGCCTCGTTCTATCCATGATCCCTTAAACGAAAGGTGTGGGTGACTAACAGGGCGTATACAGCTTTTCTTTCCCTAATGTCCACATTCAACTTTAAAGATAAAATATTTTAGATTAAAGTACTTTTTACATATAAGTATTTTTTTAACTTGTATTTGCAAAAAATTATTTGCAGGAGCTGCTTTGGCTTCTCTGTTTACTTTTGTTCATTAGATATTTTCAGGCTGGAAAATCTGATTAAAATTTAAACATTTTTAGTTATAATAAATCTGAAAGTAATACATTCTTTAAATTTCGAAGCTTCTCAATTTTAACAGAAATCACCAATTAATTTAATAATTTCAACTAATATTTAAAGATAAGAATTTAATTGGAATGAAAGCTTCTAATGTGTTCCCTGAAGGTTTACATTTTTCTTGCACCTTCTTCCCTATTCCTTTACACACCCCGAACGCACACCTACTTGGTGGTGAGAGGGGGACATACAGTTTAAGGTGGGTTCCGAACCACGAAGAACAACAGCTTTAAGTAGTCAGCGAAAACCTTTTTCTCTAGCGGTACCGATCCCACGACTCTCCGGAGATGAACAACTCCCTTGCTAGGTTAGTGTTCATAGGGTGAGCCACCGAGACTGTAGCAGAGTGCGAGGTTGGAATCGAACCCGCAAGCCGACGGAGTGGGTTCAAAGCCTACGCTTTAGCCTCCACGACCATCGTCCCACTTTATTAAAATTTAAATGTAAAGAATGCAACTCTAAATATTTTGCTTAGGCCTTTTTAAAATCAACTATTCATTAAATTTTTAAAACAAAAAATGAAAATATATATTCCTCAGTTATCCCTAAATTTTCAGTTAAACAGCTTGACTGAGATTGTGTCGACAAGATCCAAGCGGTTCAATGGCTTAATTGTCTAGATCGTGCGGTAGACATTTATGTTTAGACTGAGATCCAGTTAGTTCAGGTAGGGTTCGAATCCCCAGCGAGTGTGATTTTTTAAAACGTTTGAGCATGAAATTATGTTTGTAAGGGACCTTGCGTGCTATTGTATAATTTCAAAAATAAATTTAATGCAGTGATGATATATAAAACTATTGTTTTGCAACTTTTTAATTATATTACATCATCTGTTTCTAGCTGCTGTACCGAATAGCTTCCGGCTAAGATCGGATAGGACACAGACACGAAATTGTATGCCCATTATCTCCTGGCTAGAACCGTATAAGACCCGGATATAATTTCCAAGGGCCCAGTATAAGAACCGGATAGCCCCGGACAGAATTTACAACAGCTCCATATAGGTTCCAGATAGGCCCGCATACTAAAATTGTATACCGAAAAGATCCCGGTTAGGACGGGGTAATGCCCTTACATAATTTTAAAGCGCTATGTATAGGTCAAGGATATGGAATTGTACGCCCATTAGATACCGGCTAGAAGAGATAAGACCCAGATAGATCCCTTCCTAGAGCCTGATTCGGCCTGTCTGAAATCCAAGTAGAACCCAATTCGGGTACAATTTCTTGTTTCCTTCAGAACTCAGATAGAACCCGGTATATTCCCTATTGCAAAATTCTTAAAGAACTCCTGGTTTACCCTGATAGAATCCCATGATCTAACGAATTTCTATCTGGGATCCTACCGGGGTTTCAAATTGGAAAGCACCATTAAGACAAAATGCTAAGCAACGGTAACGCACCATTTACTAACCTTTCACAATAGGCGTATCAACTGGAACAGGTGCACTTGTTTGTAAAACAGCATTCTTAAGTAGCTCCGGTACTTTGTCCATAAAATCTTCTTGCTTCATTTGTGAAGTTTCAATATGATGATTCATATTTGTCTCAATATATAATTCCTGATTCTGTAATTATTAAGGACATGTAATATTTATGATAGCAGATTAAAAATGGGAAAATAAGAAAAATAAAATTTCATGTTTCCGCATTTCTATGACAAGAATGATAAATATACAAACTTTAGGCGAAAATATTTATTATTATTGTTACAGACATGCGAAAACTGAATTGCTCATATAGTGAGCTTAACATGTCCTTGAAGTATATATGAGACACATGGAAAGCGTAACATGCTGAAACTATGTTAATAAGAAGTAAATTTTCTTCCTTTTGTATTGCTATTCCCATTTACTTTAATTTAATATGAAAGCACCATAAACTTCATTATCGCAGTTCGTCCTAACCTAATCTATATATCGACAATAGTACATTGTGCAACAAATGTGGTACGTGTACCTTTATAGCCGACAGTAATGTTTGCAGGCGGGTCGTAGATGAGAGCGAGCTGGGGAAAAGTCATGTAAGAAAGCGAGGCCATAAAGACGTAATACCCCTGGTGCATACGATACGACTTTTTCGAGAAATTTAAATTTTAGCGTCCCAGGAGGGTATCTTAAGGGGGCGCGGGGTCCATGGCGCAGCTCTGGCGGGGGAGCCGAGCCAAAGTAGCCGCGGGAGGTTGGAGGGCGGAGGCCCCCGTAATGAAAAAAAAAAACGAAATAACAAGAAAAAATCATTGCTTCTTCACACATCTCGAGCGGTAACGGTTTATCATCACCACTTTTCTCCATTTCGGCACAGCACTGTAACTACTGCTTTGACCGCTTTGAACAAACGTTTCTCATAGAAGTAAAATTTAATTTTAACGTCCACAACGTTTCCATGTTTCTGCATAAGGAGAACGAAGCATGTTTTGACTTTTGACACATGGAAGTAAGATAATGAAACGCTATTTAGGACTTGGCTAGTCGGCATAGAGATGACAGCTCTCCCCATACATTCCCTGATTGCTGGATGCTTTATAAATCTCATTTTACTCAATAAATACTAGAACTCCATGTTTGTTCAATACATTTTGTGTAAAATGGTTTTTGGGATTTCAACCCAAGCAGTCGAAAAGGTCGTTTTCCACAAAAAGTATTGTGTCACGTGACTAAAGCTGGTTCTCTATTTTTCTTTCATAACTTACGTCTAAGCAAAATGAGGTATCACTCTGAAAGTTTGGGAAATGAAACAGAAAGTAATAAAGTGGATGTTTCTGCTTTGTGTCAGTGAAAATTTTAGAGAAAAAAAAATTTCCAAAGAAAATAAAACTGGAAGCTATATCGGTACTTTTCTTTCCCAACTTACGTCCAGACGGAATGAGATATCATGTTGAAAATCTGGCATGCTAAATAGAAGGCACAAAGGAAGGTGTCTCTGGTCCTATATAATTAGAATTGCGAAAAAAGTTTTTTTTTTAAATTATTAATTTGGAGAAATACCGACCGTGCTGTAAAAACCTGCAAGCAATTTCCAATGTTGTCAATGGGGTAATTTTGAAGAGGTTTGTATTTATCAAAGTGGGGCAAAACAACAAAAATCACTCACGAACATTATACACAAATAATTCAAAAACGAATATTTGCAGTTGAAACGCAAATAAACAAATTCGGTCTGACATACGTATCAGCTGTATCAGAGGAGCATTGTCGCAGCGAGTAGACAACTTCGAACTTCTACGGGTCTGTGGGTAATACAAATTGCATGATTACCGGCGGAAAAAGATAGAAGCCACATTTCTGCGTAAAGCCTAAATGCGTCGGCCGATATTTCTTATTTTCATAAATAAACTTTTTTCTTTCCCCAACTCTGTGCCTTGTCATAAACCAGTGGTCGGCAACCTACTGCCGCGCGGCAGCCCTAGCTGCCACGGCGCGGCGGGTAGAGTCAAAACCTCGTGGCAATACCTGCTGCCACCAAAGAAGGTCCAACCCGCCATGGACGCTTCTATTATTAAGCAGTTCGAGTAACGAGGATTAAAATTCAAAACAAAAAATTCTCAATTTCACAATTAACTTTTTGAAACCTCGAAATTCTAGATCTGTGAATTATTACGATCAAAAGGAATCGAAAAAACGTCTTAAAATACTGAAAATCAATGCATTATAACACATTTAGTGTAAAATTGAGTTTTCATTATATTCCATCAAATAATTGATTTTTAATTTCCCAGGTAGCTAATATAAGAATTTAAAACAAAGTCATTTATAACTTTTTATTTACATTGAGTATCCCGTCTGACAATGAACTTCTGCCGAGGAAAACCAACCCATCAAAGGAAAAACTTACCGTAGACGAACAATGCGCGGCAGACGAAAAAAATCTCTTGGGTCAAACCTGCGCTCTTACCTGAAAAGTGGGCAAACAGTTTGCCGATCACTGTCATAAACGGTCCTTTAATATGTATTAATACTTTCCGAAATTTTTTTCGCGTAATTTAAACTTTCATTTTTAAATATTTATAAAAAAATATTGATCTCAAGACTGACTTGATCAGCTGGTCCACTCGTTACATTGCCTTAATGACACAAAATATGGTGACATATTACATATTTAATTACTCCTAAAAGAGAAATATCGTTTTCTGGTCAATAGAAGCATATGCTTTTAATGCATAAACAGTAAAAATTCTGTCATGATTTTTTCTTTCGTTATATTAACATATGCCCAAAATATATTACTACATTACGTGTCTGGCATTTTTTATGATCAAGTCAATTTAAAAGTGTATTTTGACAAATTGAGATCAAACAATTTATAAATAATTTTTAAAATATTTAAATAGCTATCGAAATCGTTTATTGCCTTCTGTTTTTTTATTTTTAAAATTAATTGACCCAAACAAAATAAAGAAAATTTAAAAAATTGTTGTTTAAATTAAAGCCATTTTTTTCTTCACGTTTTTATTATTATATAATTAAAATGGAATATTAACCAAATTTAGGTTTAAAAAAAGTCATGAGAAGTTATGGTTGTGTATAAAATCATTTTTTGATTTCGAAATTTTAGTATAGATGAATATAGATAGTTATACATAATATTATTTATTTAATTCGTTGAAAATTTGTTGTTTGGAAGAGGTTAGGAACTAGGGTAATTGGTACAATCGTTAGCCACCCCCGCCCCACCAATGATTTACAACATCATTTAAATATTCTTACATAAAATAATACTCACAAATAAAACTACTAATAAATAGTGCAGGATGAAGCGTAAATAATTTAGCATCATATTTGAAGGGCTAGGTTAGTGCAGTGTAGTGCGTTTAAATGCCCCAGTAGGGGAACATGGGGCAAAAAGGGGACGCTTTTACTTTAGGATTTTTTCCCCATACTAAAATAATTTGTTTCGGCATTCAACACTATAGTTGTCTCAAAAAAATAATAATGTACTAAAGACAAGGCTTCCATCTCTGTCCTCACTGCTGGAGGGCAGAAAAAAAATGTGCACTCTACTACATCTCGCGCGGTGTCCCCTTTTGACCCTGCCCATTCTGCCTCCAAAGTACTTTCTCCAATATGACCCTCGAAAATCGCGACAATACTCGAAATCAAAAACGCCTCGATGCAAAAGAAGTGCTATTAAGTAAACAGTGGAATGATGTTGGATCTATTTTAATGAAACAAACATTTGCATTACTTACGTGTAGTGAAAATTCAGTCAAAATTATAGCTGGGCACGAAAACGATCCATGCGACACATAACTTGGAAAATAATAACAAAATTATGACCAATTGATATTGAAAATGTTTGGAACGACTCAAACCCAACTTTGTAAAATTTCTAATAAACGCGTCACATTACAGAGGAGGTGTAATCATCGTCCTGTTTTGCACCGGTCATTTTGCCATATGTTCCCCTAAAGTGAAACCGGTGATGCGGAATGATGTAAGGAATTTAAAAGAAAAGTTGTCAAGGTCAGTAGTTTCCGCGTGTTGAAAATGATTATTTTTACTAATAGTTTAAATAGATTTAAGTAAAAACTTTTAAAATATAACTGATATCTCTACAAAAATTCATTCAAACTTATTTGTCACTTTGTCTTACGAATGATGAGTAGAAATCATGTCAAAAATAGTTTTTGGCTACGGCAATTCTAGATTAATATATAGGAAGTTTTCACCTGATCAGAAATTGCATTACAAATGTGGGCGTGTCTACAAAAAATCGGGCTATTCGTACCGAAATTTAGGTACAAATATCCCCCTTTCCAGCTCCCCCTATTCTTAACGAAAAATCCGGTCAATTGTACCGAAATGTTGATACACGTAGCCACGGCCTATGATATAATAACGATTTAGTGAGATACAATTAGAGCAGAAGAAGAGATAAAAATACAAAACGACTTTGAAGGGAGCAGGAAACTACTTTATAAAAAAATGAAAGGAAACAAAAGTACAGAAATTGTCAACATGAGAAATAGTAAAGGGGAAATGGTATATGATGCAGATGGAATACTAGAGGCTTTCAGAGACTATTTTAGGAGACAATTCGGAGATGAAGCTATAGGACACCACAACTGCGATGTTGAACACGATGCGTTGGAAAACTCAATTGAAAAAGTTCTTTGTAACTGAGGTTAGGGATATAATTAAGAACTTGAAAAACGGTAAAGGCTGCCGGGGTAGACGGTGTTAATGCTGAAATGCTTAAACACGGTGGAGAGTACATACCACATAGAGTTTGCGAATTGATAAATTTATGTTTCGAGATGGGAGACGTCCCAGACGATTGGAAAGAAGCGATTATAGTACCAATATACAAGAGAAAGGAAGATAAAAGCGAGTGCAATAATTACAGAGGGATTAGCTTATTAAGCACCGTAAGTAGAATATATTCAAAAATACTTATTAGTAGGGTAATGAAAATGACGAAAACAAAGATTTGGGAAGTCCAAAGTGGGTTTATGCCAGGAAGGTCATGTACGGATCAAAAATTTAGCTTAAGGCAAATAAAAGAAAAAAGTTTGAGAGTAGGAAAAAAAGTTTTCTGTGCATTTGTTGACCTAGAAAAAGCTTTTGACAAGGTAGATAGAAG
>NC_046664.1:136016129-136041113 GCF_010883055.1 Belonocnema kinseyi | reverse complement strand
CAAATGAACGACTAACGAAACAAGTGTATCAAGGTAAAGTAAATGGCAACTTGCCCAGAGGTAGACCGCGGAAAGAATGGTTAGAATGTGTGAATGAGACCCCACTTAGAAGAGACATAAGAAGTCACAGAAACACGAGAGCCTGCATGAAAGATGCATGGACATAAAAGAAGCTAGAGAAGTATGCCAGGACAGGAAAGTATGGCGGCAAATAGTTAATAAAAAGAGTGTCAGTAGAGTGAATAACGCCTGAAACAAAGACCTTGGCTATTAATGGACCCAAGTGGGGAACCTTACATAACGACTTCGTGAGGTTCTTCGCTTGGGGTGATTGCTAGAGAGATTGATCAGCAACCTGGGTCGGAGCAGTGTTGCGGAACGAACGTGTTATTTACTTAAATAGCACGAGAATTCTGGATCAATCTGAAAAATCTCTATCCCTTCCACACATTACTCCTTTCCCCTGCCGAGTGAGTCACGCCTACCTCGAAAGGGAAATGGCTTAATGGTGTAATAATAATAATAGTGGCTAATCATTATGGTTTCAAAATCATTACTTTGTAACCTGCTGTGACCAACGTCTGTATTTCACCACATTTCAGTGGCCAATAAAACAATCACTAGCCTATGCTGATCACTATTTCTTTATGGCCAATGATCTTATTTTTTGACATAATTATTAATTTTTTCAAACAAAAATTTTCTACTACTTTTAACCCTGAATTTACGATGGAAATTTAAATCTTTATAAAATTGATTGTCCACATGTGTATTTTAGAATTTTGTTTCGAAGCTTAGTGTGTTTTTTTACAAATTGTTAAACTGAAAAACTTCTTTAAGTGGCTAATGAATACACCCATTATCTTATGATACTAAACGACCAAGTATAAGATACTTAATTTCAAAAAGAGAATGTTTTGCTTAAAAAGAATAAAGGAATTCAGGATGAAATGCGACGATTTATATTTGCAAATGTATTTAACCTTTAGAGGATGGGAAAATTTTCGTTCAAATCGAGTTTTCATTTGACCAAAAATTTGTGCATAATTTCAACAGAAAACTCATTTCAAGTCAATGACCTGACAGGTGGTCGATATATCGACCACCCCCCGTACGCAACGTAAAGGCCAAAATAAAAAAAAAAAAATTTCATGATATTTCAGAGTTATAGTTTGGTATACCCGTATTTTTTGATGCGCTGAGTACGAAAAAAGTAGTGAGAGAAATCATGAAGGCACCCTTGACCTTGAAAATCACCATCTCAAGGTCATTTTTTCATATCCTAGCGTTATGGTTGGCATACCCATGTTTTTTGAGACGCTGAGTAAGAAAAAAATAGCGCAAAAAATCCTGAACGCAGACGTGACCCTGAAAATCGAGATTTCAAGGTCAAGTGATACACTTATTTATTTGTTGCTATTTTAGCGTCAAAGTTGGTACATGCATGTTTTTATGCGTCTCGTACTAAAAAAATAGTGGCAAAAATCTTGACATCAATCTTGAATTCAGAATGACGATCTTTTTCTCCAGGTTGTCTCCAGGATTTTTCTCATTATTTTCCCCTTATTCAACGCACCAAATTTTGCCCGAACACATCAAATAGTTAGTGTGCATTGGGTGATCGATGTTTCGACCACCCCCGTCCTCTAAAGGTTAAAGACAGATAGTTATGAATAGACTAGGAATAATCTATATAGACGGAGTTCAATAAAAGGGGAATGAAAAACTAGGAATACTGTATTTAATTCGTCAGATATGCTACACCCTGCATGTTGACCCGTATGGAATTCCACATCCCGAATTTTGATTGCACTTTGAGGTACTTTGGACGTTCGTGTTAAGTTCAAATTACAAGAGCAGTTTTATTAGTATTTGGTTTAATTGATTTTGATCAAAAATTTTTTTAATATTGCAGAAACACATTAAACACGAACATTACAAACCGACGGCAGGCTCGGAGGGCGAATCGTTCGTCATGTTTTTCACTACGTTTAATAACCATTTAGGGGCGCGCCGTTCAAGTATTACGTAAGCATACTTTTCCCTATTCTTACCCCCCCCCCCCCAATCATCAAAGAAAATTGTTGTATAAGAAATATACATCAATAATCATATATGTAAACCCCCCCTCGCAGAATAATAACATTATACTTGAATGGCACCTTATCAGTAGGTTTGACGCCAAGGATGGAAGTGAACACACTCATTCTGTGGGATGCCTTCAAGAAAACTCAATTCTTGATAACCGCCAATTTTCTGAAATTTCTAAAATTCTGGAATTTTCCATTTTTTGGGCCGAAAATTCTAAGCAAAAGTGAACGCTGTATATTCAAGATAGATAATATCTATTATTCAAATATAAATAATAATATTTTTTAAATGTAAATTCCACACCCCGCGAATACTTGCTTTGTCGGCCTTGTCAATGTCATAAGCATTTTTTCACCTGATATTCATACGCAAGCGACTTTTTACACTTAACTTAAGATTCAGAAACGAAAACGACTATTTCGCACGGAAAATTCAAATTTTTGTAAATATTTTTAAAAATGGTAAAAAATATTTAAAAATTCCTAGCTTGTTTATCATGAATTTTTCAGAAAAAACTCAACATTGTAGTTTCATATGAACGACCGCCATTCATTGGCGAATTTATAAGACTTTTGAAGTTTCCTTGCGGTCTCGAAAACATAAAAAAGCAATTATAAGAATAACAAATAAAAAGTTATTTATGTCTATTATTAAGAAATATACCAGATTTTTAACAAGAAAATTACTAATTTTGGTTTGAAATTTTTTTTAGCACCTGATTCTAAAGTTTCTTTAAGTATCCAAGAAAACATAATTATACGATAAGTTTCATGCCTTCTTAACT
This sequence comes from Belonocnema kinseyi, assembly GCF_010883055.1. Lineage (NCBI taxonomy): Eukaryota > Metazoa > Arthropoda > Insecta > Hymenoptera > Cynipidae > Belonocnema > Belonocnema kinseyi. The sequence continues at coordinate 136,038,238 of NC_046664.1, read as the reverse complement.
GTTTAAGCCTTCTTTGGGAAATTTCTGTTTCACCGGTGTTACTAATTATCTCATTTTAAATATCTCGAAAATAAATAAATAAATAATGGCTTAAATTTAAGGATTGAATCTCAGTATTTTTTAATGTTATTTTATGTGTAAAATGAAAAAAAATTATAAAAGTATCATGAAATGTCATGAGAAACTACGAGAGAACGAGTAAAGGAAAGAGGCAAGAGTGTAGGGAATAAGGGAGAGATATCGACAGGGATAGGGCCATACGAACAAAAGAAACGTAACCTAGAAGTGAAGAGATTGATGGACGTCGAAAGATTAAAAATAGGGGTGATCTTTAAGAAAGATTTGGAGGAAATGTAGGTGTGGGAAAGAACGGAAGATAAAGCAATACATGAAAAGGAAATTGCAGAAAAAGTAAAAAAAACTTGAGGAAAAGGTATTTAAACAGAAATAAGAGGAAAGTGGAAAAAGGAAGCGAGAGGGTGAAATACGGAAAACAAGGGAAGCTGAAGAGAGAGAGAGAGGGGGGGGGGAGAGAAGAAATTGACGAAGAATGGAGAACATCGCACCATATTAAAAGTTTGGGATAGACAAAATTGATGTCAGCTTATAATACGGATATCAATATTCCAAGCCGCGCACATTTAACACGTGCTTGGAAAGTTTCGTAGGTTCCTGTGGAACGTTCCAGGAACGTGCCGTACTATCAGGTAACAGAGGAAACTTTTTCTACTCATCCACAACACTACAGAATAATTAATAGTAAAAACTTAACAGACACGACAGTCGCAATTACTTTAAAGTTACTTCAAGTCAAAAAGTACTTTGCATGTAAATCATCATTTACTTTTGAATAAGTGAAATAAATTTGATAGATTTGATGAGAAAAGGATACTGAAAATATAGATAAATACGGCCATAAGAGACTGAGATAGAATTATAGTTATAAATAAAGTAAAATTCAGGTATCAGTTATTTTTGGAGAAGAACAAATGAAGAGTTTAAAAATATAAAATATAATTAAAGTATAACTTGAGAAACAAAAAAAAAAGAAAATAGAACAGAAAATATATTTAAAGCAAGCTGGAGAATATAGAATCACTGAAATACTTTTAGTACATTATTTGTATTTTTTTTTCTTTTGAGACAGGATTTCTTATTTTTTGTTATAAGAAAGAAGAAAGATGTAAGACATTAAGATGTGAAAATGCTAACACCACAATATGATGGTTCCAGTAGAATTATACATCTTCCATGACACCTATTATGGCGAGAGGTGTAATCGGGCCAAAAATTAACAAACGGTCCAGGCTTCAACGCAAACAAAATACATTCAAGACGGTCAGGTGGATATGAACTAAAATCTGAAGGACATCGTACAAACAAATGTGAAATAAAGGCGATAACAATCCAAAATGGGAAAAAAGAATAATTTAACCCTGAAAAAAGGAACCACAATTCGGAAAAGGCATCCAGAAGATAAATGAAACATACACTGACCTAGGAACTGATGAATCCTGGTGTCCTTTGAAGAACTCCATCAAACGGAAAAGGTCCTGAAAAAGTAAAGATCGTTCTAAACTTAGGAGTGGGGAGAAGTCTAATACCAAAATCCTCGTTACAACAGGAATACTCTTGTGCTACCTGCAGTCCGCACTTTATTCGGATTGATCCAACACCTTGCGTTCTCCATACGACGCCATCGAAACCATCCAAGACCGACCAGGGATTACCCTGTGGCCAACTGCAAAAGTTCAAATTCAACCTTTTCTCGGGCAAACCGTTGAGATATACTATCAATCGTGGGCCAGAAGATCCCGCCCATTTGTCAGTTAATGAATAAACACTGTTACTATATTTACATTATATTGTATTGTTCTCGCCATTCCACTTCATGCACTATTCCTTAATTTGCGAGACCCCATCACACAGGTTGAAGGGAATTGATGTGGAAGTTGACAATCTCAAAGTGACGTCAGCTTAAAATTAGACCTGGCTTAACTTCAGATTGGGATATAAAATTCAGTTTTTAAATGACATAAAAGCATGCATCTAAAATATTAAGTTTTTGAATACGGGTTAGCAAAGTTTGACGTGAATAAGTTCGCAAATTCGGAGAAAATAGATCAAGAATTTTCAACTTAAAATTCGATAGATTTTATAAATAGCTTTGGACGGCAAATGAAAAAACGAAATTTAAATTAATTAAAAAATTAAAAAATAACTCCCGAGACATGGAGATTCTGAATGAGAATAAAAAAGGTTAATCAAAAAAAATTATTGTGTTCCGAGAAAATCAAAATTGCAGAATTATTTATGCAAAAAGTTTGAAAAAATTATTACTACGTTAACATTGTAACTAAATTATATTAAAAATTTGTAATACATTTTTAACCCTAATTAGTTACTCGGAGTGAAATACATTGCCAAAAATTGTCGAGCTCCTCAGAGAGTCTCCCTGGTTACTTTAACTTCGTCGGTTTAAAAAAAATTGAACAATTAATTTCGGTTGTAAAACTGAATGATCATATTTTTCAATCCTTAAATAATATTTAGCAATTTTTTTTAGATATCTAGGATTCATTAGTCGGGTGAATTTCACCCAGTGTGACTGTTATATGATTCTACTGAAGTGTAAAGAAAGTGTAGACTAATGAGGATTAAAAAAATATTGTATCAAAAAATGATATTTTGAGAAACTCTTTTCACCACAATATGTATTTGAATTTTAAAGAATAAAAATTCTACTGATCTGGTTCTATACTGTAAACCTTCAAAATTTATTATAACAGCACAATATGTACACAGAAATTCTTTTTTGAGTTGAGTTTTTATACCAAAAATTGTATTTTGCCAACGAAAAGAGTGAAAAAAAAATTAACACCTATCGTTTCCTCTATTAAACCAGATTTCCTTGTTGTAATATAATTATAATTATTATTTTGCTGACTTGTCAGAAAGAATTTTCTTTAAATCCCTGTCAATATATTTACAATTCCATCCTTAGCCTAACTTAACTACTGCTTATATTATAATTATAAATATAGTAAGATGTACAAAACTGACATACTTCAGACCAAGTAAAAGACCATGATTTTGAGAAGATCCTTTATTCCACACAAAAAATAAACTTGGGAGCTAAATTTAAAATGCTAAATGTAAAACGAAACATATAAAAGAGCCAAAGTGAAATAAAACCGTTAAAATTAAAAAAAAAATTACCTGTAATGCTTATGTTATCATTTTTTTATAAATAACATATTTAAAATGAAAAAGATCACAATAAAGTAATTCAGATTTTAGAAAGGTTTAAAATACTTTTAAATTTAAATTTAAAAGATGGAACATAACGTGCGTCCTGCTTCATATTAAAGGCTAACTTCGAGTGAGAGAGGTAAAAACATGAATTACCTGAGACTTTAAAAGAACAGTGTCGTAGTAACAGTTAAAGATATAAGGTTCCTTAAATTCAATATGATCCATATTGTATATAGTCGAAGCGTACAAAGAAGAGTCGAGGCACAGTCGTATATACAGGTCCAGAAAAGCCCGGGAGTGGGGGTACCACTATTACTGAAGCCCTCTTGATTCTCCTGAATGCCGCTGAGCCAGGAGGCACTGTGATTGAGTAGTATGTACTACAAATGTTTTATTATTCTCAACCACGTTCTTAACCTAACCCGCTATGTGCCCGCGATCGTTATAATATTGTTGTTGAAAATACCATGGAATTGTGCAGTACCAAACTGCTCAAAAAATAAGAATGACTCAAAAGAGAACCGATCTACATTCAAACCACTATTTGGACTACAAAATGATTGGAGTATTGCGATAACTCGGATTTACTGAATGATTGAGATCTTCGCAAAGAGCATATGATAAACATTTTCCTGATGATGCAATCGTCAGAGAAAAGATTGTTTATGACAATTGACACGTAATTTTGGAAAATAATTCTTTATAATTTTAGTTTAAAAACAAAAACTTGGAGTGTAATATGCAACGTGATATTTTTTAAAAATGTTTCTATGTTCATTGTTTCAGATACGCATACATGAATTATAGATCAAATATGTTTATTTTTTGAACAATTTGCTTTGAACAATTTCAGGGTGTCTACTCAGTATGACAAAAAAAAATTCCCGTACATTTCCCGTACATTCCCCTCAATTTTCCCGTACATATTTTTTTTAATTTTAACACAATGTTTTTTCAATTATTCAACTATTATCGTAACATTTTTCGCGCAGTAAATCCAAGAGATTAAGGGTGAAATTTTGCTATCGTTCGAATTTAAACCCTGTGCTAAATATTGTGATAACAGAGATAATAATATGATGAAGAAAACAGTGTTACTTTGGATATTTTCTTTTTATCAATGTTAATTTAATATTTATTTGAATCATCGATAAATTGTTTACATCACTCGGAGGGTGCATTTTCATTCAAAAGTTCCGAATATCACTTTAATTTTTGTTTTTACTTCTCGATTTCTTCAATCAACACGTTCCGTTCGTTATCCAAAGTCATTTTTTTATTTTCCAGTTCTTGAACTTCTTTGGCTGTTTGTCTTTTCTTTTCTTTTTCATCACTTTATTTTTTTCATTTTTGTCGTTGCTCCTTGAGTACTTCAGTGTACCTGCTGTGGGAGTTTTGGAATGCGTGCACCATGGACTGATTAATCTCGGTCTTCAAAATACCACCGCGTTCCGCAACAGCGTTATAAACGTGACGTTGGGCAATCAAAGATGCTTCTTTCTGATTTTCCACAAGGCATTCTTTATTGATGGAAAAACCTCTTTCGACTGCAGCGTTGCAATGTGATAATATAAGAACCATCTTCATGAAAATGTTCAAGTTCTTGAATTCATCTTTGGAGTCGAGAACTTTCATCCAAAGATGATCAAGATGTGTTTCTTTTCGGGAAAAATTTTTCATTTTATTCTGGACATTACCAATTTGGATAAATCTGGAATATTCGTGGGAAACAGATTCAGCCATGCTGGGAATCAAGAGATTTTTTTCAACGAAGATTTCGAGAGCTCGTTTCAAACGTTTTTCTCCTCCAATTACAACTATGGCCGGGTCAATGCATGTTATTGTTCTTGCCAAAGGATTTTTTAACGGAGATCGCTCAAAAAGTTTGGATATGAAAACTTGAAAGCATTTGCCACAATCTCGCTGGAATAGAAGAATGTCTTTCTGCGACAAATTTTTAGATTTCAAATATTTCCTTGCGCCGAAACCTACGTCAACGTATTTGGCAATCTTGAGATTTCTATTATCATTCATATCGATGTCTTTGATGGGCGTAGAGTTCAAAAATTCTTTCTTCACGATGCGAGTCATTGCATTATCTACGATCTGATACAAAGCTGTGTAAAGAAATGGTGCCAATGGCTTATCGCTTTGAAATTCATCCAGAAATGATTCGATTTCTCGTGCAAACATTTCAAAGAATGCCATTTTTGCAGGGAGGAGATCGTCTTTCACCCATTTTTGTACAATCTCGAAGCTTTTACACTTTGAATGTTCTTATATTGGTCGATTTTTGAAAGAATAGAAGTATTTTCTGATTGATTCCAGAATCAACGAAATTCTCTGTGCAACAGGTGCATTTTCAAGCCATCAGATTTTGCAAAATTTTAATGGAAACTGCAAGCAATTTGTGATCCGAATGAAATCTCCTCGGCGAGCAGGAACGTCCTTGAAGAAATTGTACAAAGCTCTGAAGAGGTCAATCAAATTCCAATCAGTTGCTGTCATTCCAGTTTTGAAAGCACCGTGAAGAGTGTGAATCCCACATGAACCAATGTCCAAAAGTTGAGGGTTATCTTTTCCAGATCGCAACTCAGCAGAAAGTAATTTCAATACTTTGAAATTAACATTAGGACCATCCATGGAGATTTGCAAAATATTTTTCGTGTCATTATCAACAAGAGCTTCTTTCAAACCTTTGAAAATATCATTGGCTTTAGCACTTCTAAAAAAACAGACGTGAAGTATCGCGTTTTGACCTCGTTCCCTTGTGAATCCCAATATCTTACTGTTATGTCCATTTGCTCTGATTGGGAGTATTTATTCAGAGATTCGTCAAAACTAACCATTTAAAGTCACAGTTTTTAAGCTTCTCATTTAGTTCAGATCTAAAATAAGGACCTAAGCCAAATGTTACGCCATGAGAAATCTTATCTTTTTTCAGTTACATATTTTCCGCAATTTTACAGTCGTGGACTTTTTCATGAGAAAGAAATTAAGCGTCCTTTTTATGATCATTTGAGAGAAATCTTCCGAGGGCAAAGTTTCGGGTTTGAGAATCCATTGATTTATCAAAAGCACAGTTTCTTCATATGCTCTGGCTGCTTGTTTACGCTTGCCGCCTTTCTGATGACTCTTAAGAGCTGCGATTCCCATACTCTCAACAGAAATTTGGCAGTGACTGCACCATTTACATCTTGCAGCCTAATTATCCGGGGGGTGGGGTTCAACCCATTGAAATTGGAATTCCCATTCCTTTTTGTATTTGATTTTTCCACGCACTGTACGCTTACTCATCTTTACCAAGAATACAATTTCTCTGCAATGTGACAAAACCATACTTCGTTTTATTTCTCATAATTCTTTGAAGCTTTCCTCTTTTTAGTAATTGCTTACGTAAACTTGCAAATTTTACGATTGATAACCCGAAAATGGGACAGTCGAAAATTCTAAGATAATTCTCACGAGATGTTTGACATCAAAGGAACGTTTTAAACAAATTAGAAAAGAAGTCAAACGCTGTAAATGCAAGAAGTACCGCAACGGAATTTAATGTCTCTAGTTTTAAAATACTTCTATATCATGCAAGACATTTTCGAAATCATTTTTCAATTTTCCGCGAGAAACGTGTTTCTTGAAATACAAAAATATGAAGTATAAAATTTTTAAATTGATATTGTAAGATTGTTTCGCATAGATGAAATCCATGATTATTCGAAAAATTGGAAAGAACTTTTTGAAAATAATTTTTCACGGAATTTGAGGTGCAACTTTTTACATGAAATTATACGACTATTTGATTGATAAAAACAACGAAATCACGCTCAACAGTTTTGACACGTAATATCAATTTGAGAAAGGTAATACATTCTTGGTTTTCACAATCGTTTCAATCGTATACACTCGAGAGTTATGATATTATTACACTCTTGTATCATGGACTGAACTACGTCGATTCTATTCGACTAAGATTAGGTTAGGGATGAATCGAAGTAGTCAGGATTGTGAACGCAGGGATGACGCCTAAGTGAAGTGATTGATTTGCCCGCATTTCCATTTAAATTTCAAACTTCCTACAAAATTCCCGTACATTTCTGGGAATTCCCGTACATTTCCCGGACATGGAAATTCCCGCACAATTCCCGGTTTTCCCGTACAGTAGACACCCTAAATTTCTTTTGCTTTTGAAGTTTAATTTTTTTTTTTAATATTTCAATTATACTCAGAAATAATCAAATATTAGATTTAATAATGTTAAAACAATGAAATATTAACATTATGGAATACTTGTAAGGAATTATAGTTTCCTTAATTCGATGCACTGATTTTAAAATTCGTTTGAATTATCCGCGCATTCTACTACTCATCTACGGTGCACAGTGGGACGAAAATCACGACTCTAGACAAATTGATTTTCCCACTACAGTTTTCATCCGATTCAAACTTTTTTTTTTAAATTAAAGCTTATGAAAATCCGCATGATCTTATCAGAGCATATATTCAAATTGAGGCTCTATTTTGTTTATTTCTTGACAAAAATGAATTTTTTTTTTTTAATTTTGAAGAGTACCATTTCCAAAATAATACTCATATTCATTCCCAAATATCCAGAATGAGTAGAGGAACTATCGAGTACAATTTTCCAGTACAGTAGGATAAATTAAAAAATGTATTTAATTTGTTATAAACAAATAATTGGGTGAAAATGGTTTCATATGGTTTTACGGTGTATGGTCCCTTGATTCTCACTGGATTTCCTCGATTAACAAAAATAATTTTTGTGTCATACCCGTGAGCATTCATAAATAAACAATCATTATTATAAACAAATAAAGAAAACAATTTTTCACTTCAGCTATTGGTGACAAAAAGAATAGTCATTTTCCATGGAATTAGCTCCATAGAGCTCGTGAATGATACCCAGTTATCATATCTGCTCATATAATAACAATTCGCAATTGCTCAAAGGATCTTAGTTAACAATTGCATTATTCGGCTATTTTTCGTCCCACAAACTCCGTTCTTTGGATGTATTTAATTGTTATCGGATGATCGCAAATAATGAATGGGTATCATCAATTAGTGATCTGCAGTTGATTCTGAGTGGAAAACGCTATTCATTCCATCTCGAATAGAAAAGATGAGTGATTGTTCATGAAATTGTTTATAACAATGAGAGTTGTTATTATTCATCCACATCCCCTAAGGCTATTCGAAGATCAGTCATTAACAATTAAATACATCCAAAGAACGGAGTTTGTGTGACGAAAAATAGCCGAATAATGCAATTGTTAACTAAGATCGTTTGAACAGTTGCGAATTGTTATTATATGAGTAGATATGATAACTGAGTATCATTCACGAGCTCTATCGAGCTAATTCCATAGAAAATGACTATTCTTTGGTCACCAATAGCTGAAGCCAAAAATTGTTTTCTTTATTTGTTTATAATAATTTTTTATTCATGAATCCTCACGGGTATGACACAATTATTTTTGTTGATCAGTTGAGGAAATCCAGTGAGAAGCAAGGGACCATATACCGTAAAACCATATAAAAACATTTTCATACACTTATTTGTTTATAATAATTTAAATACATTTTTTAGTTTATCCTACGGTACTGGAAAATTGTACTGGATAGTTCCTCTACTCATTCTGGATACTTGGGAATCAATCTGAGTATTCTCTTGGAAATGGTACTCTTCAAAAGTAAAAAAAAAATTTCATTTTTGTCAAGAAATAAACAAAATAGAGCCTCAATTTGAATATATGCTCTGATAAGATCATGCGGATTTTCATAAGCTTTAATTTTTTTTAAACTGTTTGAATCGGATGAAAACTGTTATCGGAAAATGAATTCGTCCAGAGTCGTGATTTTCGTCCGACTGTGCGGCACCCCTCGTGGTATTTTGTAACGTCACAGGTCGTCTCATGAACCGTGTTAGCCCTACTCTCGGGAGTTTCGGGACCTATATATACGACCGTGAGTCGAGGTAATATTTATAAATAATACACAATTTTCTTATAAATTATGATGTATAAAATATTATACCATTAGTAATGAATTATTAATAACAAAGGAGTCTTAAATACATTAGAAATTAAATTAATGAGTCTAATATAATGTTGTATACAGGACTAAAATGATTAAGGTCAGTTAATACATTTAAGCAATTATCATCTTCTCTTTTAATAAAAAACATTTGCGCTACAAGTCTTTTAAACTCATTAGACTCATGGTGTAAAAACAAAATATTTCCCCAATCAATCTGATGGCCAGTTATTACCTGATGTTCCGGAATAACTTTATGGTCCTTTGGATTTTGTCCAAAATTATCATGATGTTCTTTTGTTCTACTAGAAAGTGACCTGCCAGTCTGGCCTACCTAACATTTATCACAATTTAAACAACAAATTTTATAAACTACATCAGTAGGTTCAAAAATGTCAACAGAATCTTTTAATAATTTTATAAACTTATCTAGTTTAGAATCAATCCTGAATGTCATTTTAATATTAAAATCATTAGAAATTCGTTTAACCTCAAAAGGCAGACTACCATGGAACGGAACAGAAACAAAAGGTATAAAATCTACATTATGATCTAAATGTGAAGTGGCTTCTTTTGGTAAAGGATTTTTAAATGTTTTAATTTTATCATTAATGTGTGTTTGAATGAATTCTTTTGGATAATTTTTAAGTGAAAGAATATTTTTGATAAAATTAATATTTGACTGGTGAAAGGTTTAAAAGATGTGTCTACTAGATTTTTTATGATAGCTATTTTGTGCTGAATAGAATGATTCGAAAGAAAATGAATATATCTGCCTGAATAAGTACCTTTTCTGTACCAATCCGTGACAGTGATATTGCCTTTATCTGCGCGCGTAATCAAAAGTTGTTTATTAGATTATTAGTCCGCAAGATTTTATTATTGTGCAAAAAATGTTGTGCCGAATTAAGTATTCTATGTCTAAGGAAATCTCGATCAGCTGAATTTTGAATCAAACCAATATTAGACTTAACATCTTCAACTATGTCAAAAACTATATTGCGTTTATTCGTTAAAAAGGATGAACAAAATTTATTTCCTAACCTTAAAATGTCATTCACCTCCTCAGGAATTTGCTTGTTACTTAAATTGACAATCCAAGGATCAGCACAACCCGAATTGATTAGATCCTTGTGTTTATTAATATTTAATCGCTCATAAGGAATACTGTTAGAAAGTAAATACTGAAGTTTTTTATTTAATTTCTGCGCGTTTTGGAATTCTTTGTCCTTATTATAAAAATCGTGTTCTAAATTTTTAATATAGATATTAGATGGTAAAGAGTTTCTCAAGTTAACCTTGACATTATTAACACTAGTAGTGAAAAACTCCAAATGAGTATTTAAATCTTTTATCACGTCATTCAGTAAACGACGTTCTAAGGAGGGTTTTTAGATTCAGTTAGCATGAGTCTGAGGTCAGAGTTTTCAGCAAAATTCAGCAATATTCCAATTTTCAGCCGCCATATTGCAAATTTCAAAAGACAAATTTTGAAACTTTTTCACCATAATTTGATTCTGTAACATCGAGTGAGCATGAAACTACATCGATTTATTGTTTTAGAGTTAAAAATCGCATATGTGGGCTTGAGGTTTAATGTTTAGGGTTTATCGGTTTAGGGTTTATGTGTTTAGGGTTTATGAGTTTAGGGTTTATCGCTTTATGGTATATGGGTTTAGGGTCTATGGGTTTAGAGTTTATCCGTTTAGGGTTTGTGTTTATGGTTTATCGGTTTGGGGTAATGGGTTTATCGGTTTAGGATTTATGGTCTAGGGCTTTAGGGTTAATCGGTTTAGGATACATGTGTTCAGGGTTTATGGGTTTAGGTTGCTTTGCATGATTTTTGCAATATATTGCAAATCTAGTAATAATTGTTTAAACTATTTGTTCAAAAAAATTATTTTCAAAAATTGAGCTTTGCGATTCTCTTTTAAATTCATTTGCAAACATTTCTGGCTAAATTTTGTTTGATTTGGTTAAGTTTTGCGACCTGTATGTGGTTTTGAACATTGCGTCCCTAATGTGCAACCTCTGCGTTAATGTGTCGCGTACGGCGTTTATTCGTTTGTCAGGACAAAACCTACTGAATGGGATTGTAGATTCATGATCAGTGTGCAAAACCCTATGTATCTTTATTTGATCTCACCAAGATTATATTGATCTTTATTCTCAAATATGGAGTTCGTGTCTATGCGCTAGTTTCCCAAAGATTCCTAATAGGTTATGGACCTAGGTGCGTATCAGTGTTGCCAGGCATCTCATGATGAACTATGGAATCGCCTTCTCGAAATTATGGTACATTATGGTACTATATACATTAAATTTATCTAATATTTTATTGATAAATATGATCATATTATTTATTGAATATTTCTAAAAAAAAAAGAGAGAAGTTAATACCTTGCAAGATTTTGGAATGACTTTCCTTCCGCATGTTTACTGGACAATTTCAAGTAAGACGAAGTTGGACATCGGGCGAAAAATTCAAGGCAGCGAAAAAGCCACCAGAGCAAACCTCAAAATCCAAAAAATCCGTCGAAGATTTGTTTATGTACACAACGTTAGATGTGCCAACGTACAAAATATTAAAAATCAGCAATGGTGCGAAATTTTACGACTGGTGTCTCGTTAGCGGTAGTACATTTTACTTGTGCAACGACATCGGATTGCTCTCGGAAATAATAAAAATTGTAATCAGAGAAAAGTGAATCTGGCTAGCAGTGCAACTAGGGAAATATTAGGAAAAGGTTATTTTTACAATCACCAAGGCCGAGATAGTTGATCGACGCGAGAAATTGTTGCTTACTTCGAAACGTGAAAAGGAATTATATTATTTTTGAGATCCAAACGTGCGCGAGCGTAAAAAGATTTCTAAAGCAGCCCCCGCGGCTAGGAAGCAGAAGAATTATTTCCTTGAGGGTTGGCAAAACAGGCTGGAACATTTGAATGTTCAATCTCTTTGTTAGATAATCAGGACTGGCTCTATTCAAGGAATAGACTCCGATGGTCCAGACGAAGATTTCGAATGCAGTGTCAGTATCAATAGTAAGCTGTGTCGCCCTCCTTTTCCGAAGGTATCTGAACGAGTGACAGAAGTGGGTGAACACACACATACTCTGATGTTTGTGTTCCTATCCGCGTCATTTCGCTAAGAAAACAAAATATTTCGTCAAATTCATCGACGATTCATCTGGGTGGTGTGAGGTGAAATTTCTCAGTCACGAGAATGAAGCAATGGGCGAATTAAAACATTTCAGAGCAATTTTGAGCACGCACCTGGAAACAAAGATCAAAGTCCTACAAAGATTTAGCAGAAAGGAGTACGGCAATAAAAGCTTCAATGCGTTCCTCAAGAAGCACGGCATAATGCGAAGATTGACAGCTGTCTTCAATCTACAGCAGACTGGAGTTTTCGAAAGGTGCAACAGAACACTGATGGATACCGAAAGACTCTTGATAGAGTCAGGATTATCAGCAACGTTCTGGGCAGAGGCTGTGAATAAAGCGAATTACATCTGCAATAGAACACCTTCTAAAAAGCTTAATAAAAAGAGGCTACACGAAGCTTGGTTTAGGAAACCATTAGATGTTTAATACTTCAGACGCTTCGGTAGTTAAGTGTATGCAAAGGACAGATCATCAGGTTTATGAAAAATCGAATTGCTAGCAGAAGAAAGAATTTTCCTTGGATATAGCACGGAATCTAAGGCGTACCGTGATTGGCTAAAGGACAAAAAGAAGGCTAAAACATCTAGGGGTATCTTTTTTTGGAGGATACTTCGATCCGTTTGATAAAGGATCGCAAGGATTTTCGTCCAGAGGAATATTATGAGTGAGAATCGTCAAGTAATTCTGACGAAACAGAATACAATGAACCTGTTGATAAAGTTGATCTCCGCAACAATCCAGACTTCCATCATCCGATCAACGAGAACGTGTAAAAGATTCCGAACAATGACGGTGGCTACGATGAAGAAAACTCTTCGGAAGGTGAAAATTTCCTTAGATTCGATGTTCCAGCTCCTGTAGGCGCATCAAGACGATGTAGGCCAAGTAAAAAATGACGGTGGCTACGATGAAGAAAACTCCTCGGAAGGTGAAAATTTCCTTGGATTCGATATTCCAGCTCCTGTGGGCGCATCAAGACGGTGCAAGGATTTAAAAAGGATCCCGGATTTTGGACATAAATTGGCTGATCTTTTTAAAATGAAGGAAATCGGCGAATTCAAACTTTGTTTGGGGGGACAAAGTCAGGTATGAGATGGTTTAAATCACTAGCTACGAAGGCCCCTCTAAGATCAAGTGCGTGGGGAGGGTGATACTTATCTATGGGTAATAATGGATCCAGTATAACATGTAAGGTGTCAATAATATTGTTGTAAATAAAGAATATTGTTGGTAAATAATAAGTCTAATAAATTCCGTGCACATTGCAGTTGTTGTTCAATTGCAAAAGATTTAAGTAACCAAGGACATCGGATACAGAAGACAAGATGTCAATGCACAGCTGTGACGACCCAGGTTTCGGAATACAGCTAGGACAATTATGTGAGTTTTAGTGTTGGTGAAGAACCTCATGAACACCTGTTCAACCCTATTGAAATTAGTGGTGATTTCGACACCCTTCAGGCAGTGTTCGGATGTAATTACGACCCCACCACCCCATGCGTTTTCGCTAGTCAAAATGCTTCTATCACACCTGAAGATATTGTAGCCTAGGAAACCCAACTGAACATTATCAATATTAGTATGGAGCCATGTCTCAGAAAAAATTAAGAAATTGTAAAAACTCAACAGAATAACTTAACGCAACGAATTTAATTTAGTACGTACGCCCCTGACGTTCTGGTAGTAAAGTGTGATGGAAGAGTTGCTGGTGTCGGTCATCTTGTGTGTGTTGGCAGAGGGGGCATTGACAGTGGTTGGAGAAACACGTGGTCCTACTTGCTTGAAGTGACGTTTGGCAAAATTACGTTCTTATGCCATTTCACATTTGTAACAGTTGGAAACTCTTGACGATATTTAACCGCGAGATCTACTTCTCCCATTTGCAGACGGGAGGCAAGCTCTCTCTTGACTTCTGATGACTCCTTCAACCGGGCTTTCGTTTTGTCGGGTTTTATCCAGATTAATTTCAGTCTGTTGATTCTGCCGGCATCCTTCAGGTTGCCGTTACCCTTCTTCGCATTGAAGAAAGACCGAAGGATCGCATGCGCTTCTTCCGATGAGACATATATCAGTTTCATCAGCCGAGCCCTTGATTGCGTCTGCGAGAAAATACCAAGTCTGAAGGCACGACAATTATTGAGCATGCTATTTGGAACCATTTCAGAAAAAATTTCAGAAACGGTGAACATGGGGATTTTTTCGCTAGTAGTCATCATCACTACTCTTGTCGGCAAGGCCAACGATTATGAGATTAGTTTTCTTGGAGAATCTCTGCTCTATTTCAGAGACATTAACGGGAGAGTGATTGATGCCAGTCGATGGGTGGAAGGTATCAATAGAGTTTAATTTGTTAATCATACCTTCAGCAGCATCTATCTTGGCAGTTAAGTCTACAACTCGCTTCTCTGTGTCATCAATACGCAAAATGGCATTGTCAATTTTCAAATAAAGATTGTCGAATTTCTCTTAAAGCGAATTTATGGAAGTTGTGACCCTTTCAAGTTTAGGCTTCATAGATGCGAAGCCACTTTTCATTATGCGTTCGATGTCCCCAACAGTAATAGGTGCAGAAGGAGGTTCAGATGAAGTCGGAGTGCGAGTTCAAGCAAGGTAAAATTTTGCATAGGACCCATCGTCAAGAGGCGTTGCGCGTTGAGCACAACCAGGTTGGTAAGGAGTTTGACAGCCATAGCACAAAACCGCATCTATCGCAGTGCTTTTACATCCGCGACAAGTTTTCTCAGCGGGTATTAGTAGTTTGTCGGGTTTTTCTTTGGTAGGGATATTTTAAAAAAACTAACAAATATCCAAAAAAGGTAATGTCCACTAGTCAACATATAGTTTTGAGGTTATGTTGCAATACACTTGTACACAAACGAACAATCTGGAGCGACCGCGCTGCATATTTGAGAAAAATTAATTGATAGCACTCAACAAAAAACAAAAGAATTACTATTGGTCATCCTTTTAATTTCATCATCCTTTTAATTTTATAAACCTCTACATAATGATTTAAGGTATCTGATGAGGGAATCGGTCTGATTCCGAAGCGTCATGTATAAAATTACCAAATAAATAGTCTGGAAGAAGTTGATAAAATAAGTTTTTTCCTTACCAATACTAATTGTTTCCCAGACGTCAAATTAAGAAATTTTACAACCCGAAATTCTTTACATAACAAGAGAATTAATCTTTCACATCAAACTTTCTACTTTACTAGCACTACCATGCGGGACATTAGCTATTTATTTGCGATGGCCACCGACGCGACTTTAGCAGACAGTTATTTCTATTATTGCTTCAACAAGACTCATTGGAACGCAGCTTAGAGAATACTTCGATATTTGAAAGGCACTCACAAATATGGAATTTTCTACGGACACCAGGAGAATCCTCTGATGGGGTTCAAGCACGCAGATTTGGGAGGATCCATAGATGAAGGGCTTTTATTTACCGGATTTACATTCATGATGAACAAAGCAGTAATATCCTGGGTATAAAGAAAACAGTGTACTGTTGCTCTGTCAACAACAAAATCAGAGTACATGGAGCTGACGTAATTAGCCCACGATAGCTGCTCACGGTACACATCCCTTATATCCGATTTCACTTTATGATTCCATAAAACTAAATAGATTCATATTAAAAAACAAAAATTGGAATGAAATGTTGACAACTTTGACCCAGTTATTGTTTGACGATGCGATTTTTAGGACAACAAGGCTTTTTTAACATCCCAGTAATCGTGGTCTGTATTTCTGACATAGAAAATATGCTAAATGAAAATAACACATGTCATTATAAAACAGAATTTATTTGTTATTATTGGAAAATGATTTTCATCAAGAGCAATTATTGTTTCTGTTTCTATTGTGTTTTATGACGGAAATACTTATTTGGGGCATTTATATCCAAATCGCAAGATTAATAAATAGGTCGGGTACGATTACTGGGCCATCTACCTTATAATAAAAACTAAAGGTGTTAACTAAACCATACTCGAGGTGTATTTATCCATGGTTGAAATTTCGGACCCATTTGTCGAATGCATGGCGTGGCGTATCTAACCCAAAAATTTCAAAATGTATTAACTTTAAATCTATTAATCATCAAAAAAGAATTAATGCAATACAATTCAGTTATTTAAACTTAATGACATTAATATTTGAAAAAAATAATTAAATGTGGAAAAATATAAATGGCTAAATACCTAAACAGGAAATTTTTAATGTTGCGATTCGTAAGAGAAGGTAGACGCCCCAGTAATTGAATCCAAACCAGTAATTGTGCAATTTGGGTATAAATGTCCCAAATAAATATTTCTGCCATAAAAACACAGTAACAGTAGATTTTTAGGAAACTTTGGACTGTGTCCGACGAACATCACTTTCTATTCCAAATTTGTGCAAATGATCACTAAAGGCTTTGACTAGGGTACATTAGGGTGGAACAAAAAATAACATTTGAGAAATTTTAACGGGCTTTTTGGCCAAATCATTCTCGTAGACAAATTCAGTCCCTTCAGCCGGTATCTAACTTAAATATGTCATTTTTCATCAGTTTTTCTTACTCTTTACTCAGTGAAAATTAAACGCTTAATCTTTTTTTTTTTAGAAATCTGTTCTCAATAGTTTCAAAAATATTTCTTCAGAATATCAAGTTACGCAATTATATTCGAGGCTTACAATAAGCTTCCAAATATTGCCATTTTATGCCATTCTTGATATGTCTAAAACTTTTGCATAATATTTCTGGACATAAAATGGGATAAATGCAATATTAACTGATAAGTGAACAAGCATATCAAATGTCAATTAAATTCACTTATAATGTCCTGTCCAAAATCGAAGAAATAAAAATAGAAAACATTTTACATGTTAAACTCCATAAGACACGAAAATGGCCGGAGCGAGTTCTGAAAGTATTTTTGTTCGAAAATAAAGAATGGGCATATATTCATTTGCCTACGAGAACGATTTGGCCAGAAAGCTTGTTAAAATTTCTCAAATGTGATTTTCTGGGCCATCCTAGGGTACATGGTTCTTCGCTTATAATATTTCATTATTATAATTTACCTTTGCAAACTTTCGATGAATATGGTTTCTTTTTTTCTGATATAACACGTGAGACTTTCCTTAATGAAGTCACAGAAGTTAATTCTAATACGTACGGTATATGCATGGAGTCTTTATAGAAATGATCCCGTAAGCTTTCCATTTTTAGCCACGAGTTACTCGGATATTCTTTTTTCATTTTACGTCTCATAATTGTGTCAGTATAAAAATGACAGCGAGTATCTCTGTTAAAAATAAAAAATGATCTTCAGAAGAGTCTGCAGAGATACAGCTGAATGAAATTCAAGAAGAAAACGAGCGGACTACAACGTAAATTAAATATTATAATTAATATAAATATATCAATATTATTTTCAAACCGAGAAAATTTAATTATTTTAATATTAACCTTAACAAACGTAAGCCTTGACCTATCTTGGTATTGAATGTGATAGATTATACTAACTTACATTTATTATTTCAATTATAGTGACATTATAATAACAAGCCGCTTCGAGATTTGTTTGAGTTAAGTTTTGATAAGGACAATTTTAAGTGGGTAAAATGTAAATTGTGCGTTTTAAAAGATCTCTATCTGTTTACTTTCTGTTATCCCGTTTCCTAAATACTTCCTCTGTCTCGGCTTTCCACAGAGCATCCCATTCCTCCCATTTCTTTCTCATTTTTTCACTTCCTCCCTGACTTCTTCCCTATGCGACCTCGCTCTGTCAAAGCCTTTACAGGTTTCCTCTCTGAGGTCTCTGATGAGCTTCTCGAGGCTTTCTAGACTACTTCCCCCTGCCCTTCTTTCAGGTGGAGTTCTCTGTCTACTTTTTTTACCGCTTTCTCATTTTCGCCTTCCTCATCTAACTGTTCCCTAACCCTTTTATTGTCTTCCGATTTCTCCCCTTCGCTACTCGTGGTCGGTGGTTGACGCTACTTCTCAAAAAACCCCTTCGCGTTCGTACTTTGCAAACTGTGCGCTCTCTATAGCCTTTTTAAGTTCGTCGGTCTGCCTCACTTGCTTGCTACTCTCTCCCCCATCCCCTTTCCGACCTTCTCAGATACCTCTGCCTCATCAATACCGACGTTACTGTCACTGCTACCTTCTACGTTCACGTTCGCCTCAGACTCAGCCGCTTGCATAGTTTCGCTGTTTAATCCCGACCCACTCTCTGTACCCGTCTCCTGCTGCCCTCTCTCTGTCCTTTCTGGACTTCGTGTCACCGGCATGTCTGCCAGGCACTCCTTCCTACGTCACGTTTTCTTTTCCCTCGCTTTCAATCCCCTACGCCACTCTTTTAATCTAAACGTAAAGCCATCACTCTAAAAGTTACTCAAAATCTCCTTCTCACTATAACTCAACACTCCTAGACTATTAAACATCTGTCTCTTCTCATTTATCCAACCCTCACACTCACCTGTCGCTCACCCTGCGTGAAAACACCACTTTCCACAACCGTTCCTCACCTGAAAATCCTTCTTTTCTACTTTTGACAAGTATATCAAACTCACCGTCTTCCAAGCAACCCCTTCACTCTCACTTATTCCTTGGCCCTTGAACACTCTACTCATCGCCCTTTCTCCTCTCAAACTCTCTCTTCCCCTTCACCACAGCCAAAAAGTTAGTACCACAAAAATCACCAACAATATTAGATAAGATATTACATTAATATTATTAATCATGTTAATACTGAACACTTCTTTAATGAAAAGGAAATATTAAAATATATTAATATGATGTATATTTTTATAAATAAGTGAAACTCTTTAATAGCCCTTCCGATAATTGACACCGCGCCGCATGTAGGTGTAACAGGTGCTGCGCGGTGTGCGCGGGATCCCCGAACCCTTGAAGCTGAGTAGAGATTCGTGGTGGTGGAAACGAGACATGTGGCTTATGAGTATTTGACGCTGAATTTCCCCTTACTGAAGAGGCCTGCTATAAGTAATACTTTTTTATTATTTCTATTGGTTTAGAACATTTTTTGTTTGAACTAAAACTTTTCCAAGTATAAAAATAAAAATTTCTCCTAAATAAAGCCAAGTTTAAAATCCAAACATAGCATCCCGAAAATTATATTTAAGTTTTTTGAGACGATCATCTGTGAATAAATAAATAAATTACGTTATATATTTCATTCACACCTTTTATTTTATTCAGAATGAACGTAAGAATCTAAATTTGACCAAAAAAATTTGCGGTCCACTTTTTACTGTACATGACTTTAAAGAGACTTCAGAAAGAGACTTCAAAAAATCAATTTCGATTTTAATTTGCATAATAATAATAATAATATACAATAATAAAATAATAATAAGGCAGTTTCCCAATGATATCCACATGGACCGCAGAGTTAGAGAACGAGTTCCAAAATGACATCGAGAAAATGGCTGCAGGCGAAGCATATAAATATCTGGGTATTCTTGAATCTAAGCGGGTGCTAATCTGAAAAACTGAAAACGATCCCAGCTAAATCGCGGTAAAATTTCAGCCATAACCACATCTCACAACCGTGGGATAGGTGGTTACCGTCTGTAACAGAATCAATACGACGATCTGGCAAAAGTCTCGTGCACCCTGAGGACATGGAGTGACCCCAGGACGACCGCCTTCTCCTTTTTTGGCGCAAGTGTTTTAGCATATAGTTTACACACATGGATGCTTTTCAGGCTACTACCCAGTGACTAATCCGTGTGATTTAAGGATAAGCAAAAGTTAGCTCACACGACATTTACTGATCCTCCACATTTCGCCGGAAGATGCCGTGTATCCTCTTATCGAGGAGCTGTTCACGGAACTTTTTCTCTTGTGCTTTCTTAATCCGGGCTTTCAGGAGTGATTACTCCAGGCAGTTAAGGTTTGATGAATTTTGCTCACCCCCAATACTGAAGTTAAGTCCCAGTGTTTCAACAGTCTCCTCCGCTGCTTTATACAGAAAGGCTCCTTTGCCCACTTTTCGTGCTTTCTGACCATTTTAAGAAGAGGGTCTCTTCCATTTCAGACTATATGTGCTGTACCCAGAACAATCCTGCTGTGAATACATTCAAGATTCAATATTCCGCGACCACCTTGATGGCGTGAGATGTAGCGTCACTGAACAGAAGACTTTAGATGCATGCTTTTGTTTATGTGTTAGTGTCGCCTCTCTTTCTCTGTTGCCGGCTTGTTCTGACTGTGGTAGAGTAGGCGTTCCGCTTATGTAACCCCTTTTTTGGAGTAGTTCGGCATGATTTCGCAGAGGTTGATGCGAAAAGTGCGATAGCTCCGGGTATTTCTCGCACCATAGAGCAGGCAGTCGTGCCATGTAACTCCGTTGAGGGACCACACTTGCATCGTAGCACTCTAGCAAGTCGCGTTTTAGTCGCTCCGCTCACCTAAAGGTCCCAAGATTCCGTCCATCCATCGCATTGAATTCATCTTCATTGGCTCCCCTAGATCTAGGGTGGTCGATATTGTTGGCCGACTCATTGTCGGGAGCTCTGTGCGTTCTGTTGTTTTGAACAGCACTTACTACAACTATGTTTGGTGTTGTCATTGTTGTTCCCACGAGAAGCTAGGGAAAGGAGTTTGTCCATCATTGTAGAGCCGTGCATGCAAGGATAAGGCTGCGTACTCTGAGAGGTCGCCCGATATCCCAGAGTCACCGTTCTAGACACCGCGCCCAGGTGCCCTTCAGCTTTCGGCAAGGTTTTCACATCTCCGCTTGGGGGTTCATTCCTTCGGGACAACCCCTGGACAATGGTCCGCAATTGCCTATTCATTTTTGTAACCATATTCATCAGAAACCCTTGGTAAAGGGACCCTCTATCCGCAACCCGAGGACGCGTTCGGTGGCTTTGCCATAGGCTCTTCGGTTTGATTATAGAAGAATCAAAACCGAACCGAATGGTGTCGCGAGTATATATATAGAGAGAGAGAGAGAAAGAGAGAGAGAGCGGACAAACATAGCCTGAAGTTGCGCGCGGAGCGTAATCTCGGCTCCCTCGTCGCGGAGAACCATCGCAAGAGGGGAAGACGTAGGACAGTCGCACGAAAATTTTTGAATGTCTGTGGCTGTGATGAGCAGACAGCACAGAGTAGAATGAAAATAAAATAGAGCGACAAATCATACGTTGTCATCAATGCAAATACAGGTTAGTCCCTCGACCTGGAAATCGGGAAATGATAGTGAATTTATTTTTGAACCGGGAATTTTACAACTTTTTAGAAAATAAATCTGTCAACTTCAATTTCAAGCGTGTGAATATAAATTAATTAATAATTAATAATTTAAATCTGGAAGTTCTAAAATTATGAACTGATTCCGAAAAGTCTTGTAAAATCAATTATTATTTACTTTTTAATACTTAAAGTACCGTTCAATTTAAAAATTATTAATTACATTATATTCATGTTTTATCGACTAAAAATGTTTTTTATTTTAATTCCTAAACCATCTATTTCATACATTTTTAATTTTTAACTTTTTAAGTCTTTAAAACTGCTTTTCAAAATTCTTTAAATAAAAATTTACAAATGTCCGTACGGCTCTCCCACCACTTCCCCCCATGCGACGGTTCTCCACAAAGAAGGAG
>NC_046664.1:136014075-136016029 GCF_010883055.1 Belonocnema kinseyi | reverse complement strand
AAACTAAAATTTCTTCTGAAATTGTTTAATGTTCGTCACTTTTGGTAGAAAAATCATCTTCTTAGTTGAAAATTCATCTTTTTCATGCCCGTATCACTATAGTGATTTATGGTTAAGATGAAATGCAAGGACTTTAATGTTACTTTTCTGCTACTGAAATGGGACGATGGTCGTGGCTTGCGGGTTCAATTCCCGCCCCGCACTCTGGAAGAGGCTCGGCGGCCCATGCGGTGAACACTAGCCTAGCAAGGGAGTCGTTCGACCGGTAACTCTAGAGAAAAAAGTTCTCTAAGTACTTAAAGCTGTTGCTCTTGGTGGTTCGGAACCCACCTTAAACTGTAGGTCCCACGACCAAGTGTGTTCGGGGGGGGGGGGGGGTTAAGGAATAGGGAAGAAGGTGCAAGAAAAATGTAAGCCCTGAGGGGACACATTAAAAGTTTGCATTCCATTCAATAATATTCCGGTTAAGCATGAAATTTGATTTAAAATTTCATGGCTGATATAAAATGCGATAACAACTTATTGAGATTCGT
Organism: Belonocnema kinseyi; assembly: GCF_010883055.1. Classification (NCBI taxonomy): domain Eukaryota; kingdom Metazoa; phylum Arthropoda; class Insecta; order Hymenoptera; family Cynipidae; genus Belonocnema; species Belonocnema kinseyi. Next base: position 136,015,496 of record NC_046664.1, on the reverse strand, counting down.
AGGAGTAGCAGTAGGATGAAAAGATATTTTTCATTTTAATCTTGATTAAAATAGTTTCTGTTTATTCAAGAAAAAATTTACAAATTTTTTTGAAATTTGTATGCGAAATTTCACGAATTTTCAATGTAACTGTGTGATTGAATAATGTATCACAATAAATTCACTATAGTGATCGACGGCACTGCACGGACATTTTCACTCAGATCTTCATCTTTCAGATCATACAAATCACCGTTTTCAATTATTCTGATGTATCCAGTTGTATCTGATGTATCGATGTAACTATCTTGAAAAAACAAAAATAGTTTTAAAAACATCTACGAACATGAACACGCAGTTTTTCGGGAGTCTTCTTCACTCTCCTTCAGCTTCAGCTTGCACTGCTGGACGAGGTGGCCAGTTGGTAGTAGAGGGAAAGCGCTGACTCGTATTATCGACTTTGAGTTTTGATTCAATTAGTATTCCCAAAAGTGATTCAAAAATACTTGCGTATGATTAAACATAACGGCGCTCATTGGCCCTGGTTCGCGTTTTCCAAATAAAGGCGCGCACTACAGCTAATCAAATTGACTGTAACTCATACATGCGCAGATAAAGGTGACTCAATTAGCATCACTAATTTCCAATGCAGTACCACACACAGACACACACTACTGCTGAGCAGAGTCGTTACAATAGAAATATTGTTACGAGAGAATCGTTACAATCGAATCGGCAATATCGTTTAGAGATTTATTAATAAGGATTATGTTCCTAAAAAACTCTTAAAACATATTCAAGAAAACCATTTTGTTAAAAATAATTTCACAAAAAGAGTTACAATAATAGAAATATGTTTTTAAATGACACTGTAAAGCGTCTCATTAGAGACAAAAATATGATAATCGAAAAAAGAAGGATCCACCCCTTTCATATCTCTCTTCTTTATTATTTATCAGTCTTTTTATACTACAAGGATCCAACATGTGTCGAGGCCTTTTAGCATTCCTCTTCAGGGAAATTTTAATAGGAAACTAGTAGGGAATATTAGTATGTTATGCTAGTATTATATAAAAAGGAGCATCGAAATTACCCATCGGTAATGGTATTTAAAATTATGTTGACCTCTAGTACTAATGCAATTTTTTTAGGATTTTATTAAAGACAAATATCGTATAATGACAACACTACTATGTACTTCAACCTATAAATTTTGTAATCTAACGGCATATGTTTAATATTGATCCCTCGGTCATATACTTACAAATGAGAATAGTTTGATATTTGGATAAAAGTTGTATTAAAGTGCACTGAAGCATTGGTTAAAATTTTGGAACCTTTCAAAAATTCATAATCGAAAAATCAATAATTGAAAACAACACGTGATCTGAGACGATGCACTTTTTGTAACATATAAGATTTTAAAATGGAAAAAATTCTGA
>NC_046664.1:135994067-136013975 GCF_010883055.1 Belonocnema kinseyi | reverse complement strand
ACGAATCATTCTATAGAGATGGCATTACTAGACTAGAACACCGCTATGAGAAATGTATCAGCCTTGGAGGAGATTATGTTGAGAAATAAAAAAAAAAATCCTTAAAAACGTTGTTTTTCTTGGTCAGGCCGGAAACTTATCAATCCACCCTCGTATTTTATTTAAACGGTGCACGCTATCTAAGCTGTCGTTCTCTTTTTTATTAATTTTATCAAATGTCCACGTTTTCAGACTACTAACTAGAAAAACTGGTTTTTACGAATGTGTCTATCCGTATGTCTGTCTGCTTGTTAGTCTGTAGATTTTAGTAGGTGAGCACAATCACTTTCGAAAGAATTGACAGATTGCATTGGTATTTAGTACACTCTTCCAGTGTCCTAAGCTAAAGGTCAAGTTCGTTAACCAGCCATTTTAGAAGAAAAATCAAAAACGGAACGCACTTTGAATATTTTTGAGACCACTTTTTTCAAGGTTAAAAAATTCTCTGGAATAGCATTTTCAAAATTTCAAAAAACACAAAAATGAACATTTTAAGCCAAATAACGAACCGAATGAAAAAAGTCAAGAGAAGAAAAATATTGTTTTTTAATGCCCTACAAGAAAATCATCAATTACATTATTACATTCTACAAATACGACGCATTTCAAATATTCTCAAATCTATAAAGGATTTTAAAATATCCCCCCCCCTCTCTAAATACACACCCTCTCCCCTGCGCACTTCAATTTTGAAGATAAATTAATGTTATTGGGCCCAACATTTTCGCTATCTCTTCTAGTTTCTTATTCCATATGGTGATTTTTGAGTTTTTAAAATAGCGAACCTATATTAGTTGATACAAGTTAGTAATTGTCAAATTTGTTCATTTAATTTGAATATAACTTTGAGGAAAACATTATTTTTTATATTGCTATGGGCTTATTATATGTTTTTCGTATCACTGATAACGAAAAATTTCAATTAAAAAAGAATTACATTCCTTTAAGAATTCATTTCCTTTAAAAAAGAATTACTTGTACCATAAACAACCAGCTAAAAATTAGCGTTATTTTCTTGAATTAAGAGTTCTTATTCTGATCCCTCTAATAGCTTAATTGGAGAATCACCTGACCGGAAATCAGAAGTTTTGTGGTTCGATTCCGAATGGAGTGAAGAAAGAGTAGAATCTTTTTTTCAAGAAATAATTTTAATTGTAATTTGAAATATTATTTTCCATCTAGTCTGATTAGACGTGAAGCATTTTCTATTATTGAACATTCTTAACTTGATCGATATTGTGTAGATTTTCTGCCTTCATGGTTTGGAGGGTTTATGCGGTCGGTAAAGTACCATCTCTGATGATATAACAGATTCCTTTAAAAAAGAATTACTTGTACCATTAACACCTAGCTAAAAATTAGCGTTATTTGCGTTACTGATCTCTCAGAATTCCTTGAAAATACGAAAAATTTATCAAATTAGAAGAATTTCAAAATGGCAAATCCAATATGGCGGCTAAAATGAGAATTTTAAAATATTAAATCGTTTTACGTGATTGCAGCACGTGTGAGTATCTAAATAAGGGTTTTCGGGGGTCTTTAATTTGTCGATACAAAAAATTGTGAATACGTTCAAATTCTGTTTTGTCTTAAGTTATTGAAAAAAAAAAATATCAAAACAATGAGTAGGGGCTAAATTCAGTATTAAAATCCAAGCAAATTAATTATTTTATGATTTAATTGTTACCTACATTTTTTCGTTGTAATTGTTAAAAAGATTTATAATAAACATGTACAAATAAATGCAACACGGGAGGTATTGAGGAGGTGGGGGAACGGGAAAGTAGGGGGGATAAAAATTGATGAAAAACTGATGTAGTGTGATTTTCAGCACAAGCTCATTTAATACAGAAATCTTCACTCAGTAAACTTGTAGTTAATAAAAAAATGAATAACTTCAACAAATCACTTTTCAACATAACCTACAATTTTCCAAGAAAACCACGAAAAATCGTTTTTTCTTAGTTTTTCTTCTCAAATTTTCATTTCCATAAAAACATTTTATTTTGACAAAACGTAATGAAAATAAACCTTTTATGTCTTGAATGATCACAACATTTTTCTAATAAAAAATTAGAAAATTCATTCGACCACTCGCCTACACCAGAGGAGGTCGAAGTATTTTGGAGAGAAGTCTACGAAGTGTAGCATAGACTGGACGCAGACTCAGGTAACATAAATAGCTTCAAGGAGCTGTATGATGCCCTCATAACACCTGATGAAGAATGCCCACCCATCACTAACGAGGAGGTGAAAAAAGTATTAAGAGGGATGAAGAACTATTCCGGCCCGGGACCAAATAGTATCAAGACCATCTGGTGGAAGAAGTTTCCTTCAACCCACCAGCATTTGGCCCGTATTTTCACCTCATATTTAAAGTCAGAAGAGCCAATTCCGGAGTGGTCAGTGCAAGGGGGCACAACACTCCTGACAAAAGTAGGCAACTTAGCTGATCCGAAGAATTACAGGCCAATCACTTGTCTGAACACACTGTATGAGATATACACAACCATCATAAATGATAGAATTGTTCGGGCAATTGAACTTGTGTGGCAAGATATGTATGAACAACACGGCTTAAAGAAAGGAGTAGCAGGATGTCGGGAGAACCTGCTCATCGACAGATGTGTCTGCAAAGATGCAGCATACTACCCGCGTGACCTATCGATGGCCTGGATTAATTACCGGAAAGCTTTCGATTCGACCTCCAATAGACTTATCATCTGCCTGTTGGAAAGCTTAAAGGTTCATCCGCAAATCGTGAGGTAAATAGAGAGATTGATGCCGCTTTGGAAAACCAGATTTACTATCTCATCTGCAAAAAATCGTGTGACAACTAACAAGGTCACCTTTCAGAGAGGTGTCTTTCAGGGCAACACCATGAGCCCACTCCTCTTTTCCCTTACATTACTGCCACTATCTTTAGCACTTCGCTAATCACGCGGGTATTTTGCGGCAAACCTGCATATCGAAAGTACAAGGTCCCTCATGTATTGTACATGGACGATCTTAAGATCTATTATAAAAACAAAGAGTAACTACATCTAGCTCTAGAGATTGTCAAACGATATATTAAGGAAATAGGAATGGAACTTGGGTGAGACAAATGCGCCAAGTTTTATTTGAAGCGAGAAAATCTTAATGACAATCCTGAAAATCCTGAGCGTGCCATAGAGCCGCATTCAAGATGTGACATCTATAAAGGATAATCTCCGAAGCAGATACAAACGTCTCATCCGGCAGATTTGGTCTTCCGAACTGTCGGTGAGGAACAAAGTATCTGTAACGAACATGCCTGCCGTCCCGATAGTACTCTATTCATTTTTAGTGGTACCATGTATATGAACAGAAGCATGCAACTAAAGTCTTCTGTTCTGCGACTTTACATCTCACGCCGTCAAGGTGGTCGCGGAATAATGAATTTCGAATCTCTTCACAACAGGATCATTCTGGGTATAGCACATAGAGTCGCAAATGGAAGAGAACCTCATCTTAAAATAGTCAGGAAGCGCGAAGAAGTGGTCAAAGGAGTGTTTCTGTACAAAGCAGCCGAGTAGGCTGCTGAAACACTCGGACTTAACTTCAGTATTAGGGATGAGTAAAATGCATCAAATCTTATCTATCTCGAGTACTCACTCCTGAAAGCCCAGATTAAGAAAGCACAAGAGAAAATCTTCCGTGGACAGCTCCTAGATAAGAGGATGCACGGCATCTTCCACAGAAATGTGGAGGATCAGTCAATGTCCTGTAAGGCTAAATTTGCTTTCCTTGAATCAACCGGATTGAAGTCTGGCACGGAGGGCTTCATTTTGTCATGTCAGGATGGTGTCCTTTCCACCTTAACATACCATCGCCACATTTTGAGCCAAGACATTCCTGATGATAGTTGCAGGGCGTGCCATGCACACCCCGAGCATTTAGCTCACATACTATCTAGTTGTCCAACTCACGCGGGAACGACCTACATTCAAAGGCACAATGCGGCACTAAGAGTGCTTTATTACCATCTCTGTCACTCTTACGGCATTAACCTTAATATCGCTCCTCTAAATGCTTCTAGGGAAATTGAGTCAATTGTCGAGAATGGGAAGTGCCGCATATACTGGAACTTTATGTTCTCGACAATTGTTTCTGCTGCTCACTCGAGGTCTGACATGCTTCTTCTTGACTTAAGCGAACCATATTTGTTATCGAATTTTCGGCACCAGCTGACAAAAACATGGCCAAGGAGAATGAGAAGAAAGAGTCCTTATCATCGGCGCTCTTGGAGGTGCCAAGCTTTCACTCGCTAATGGCCTAAAAAGCCTCCTTGCGTGTCAACAATATGCTAAAACACTTGCGGGAAAAATGCAGAAGGCGGTAGTCCTTGGGTCGCTCCATGTTCTTGGGGTTCACAAGGCTTTTGCTGGATCGTCGTATTGATTCCGTTACAGACTGTAACCACCTATCTCACGGTTGTGAGACGTGGTTGTGGCTGAAATTTTACCGCGATTTCGCTGGGAGCGAGTGTAATTTTCCAGATTAGCACCCACTCCCGGCGAAATTCTGCGGCTGTCCTTATGACAAATTTTTAATTATATGTATATATATATATTTATAAAGGAGGGCCAGGAATAGGAAAATGATATTATATAAACTCCCATTTAACACAATGCTACTGCAGGTTGTAGACCTTCTCAGCATGAAACGCTAACCAGCTGTGACTTCCAGTTGAAACTAGTCACTCCCGCCCCCTCATTAATCGAAGTTTCGTTTAACTGTCGTTGTAACCAGACTCTCTAACCTAGTCGATTTGAGAGAATCTTTAAGTCAATCATTGGAAGATTAAGCAATAGGGCACCACAACTGCGATGTAGAACACGAGGCGATAGAAAATTCAATTAAGAAAGTCTGCACTGAGGTTAGGGATATAATTCAGAAGTTAAAAAACATTGAAGCTGCTGTGTAGATCGTTTATGTAACATTCACGTCGTAAAAATAATATTGGAAATGAGCAAGTTCAGTTTATGAAAGATCGTAAGAAGTTGTAATAAAATGTTAAAAAACAAAATTTGTTTAAGGAACGCGCATTTTATGTTAAACGAGACAATGAAACTATGTCAGTTTTAATGCCAATGCATGTTATTAATTGTAATAATATGAATTTATGAAAATGATATACAATTTCAGGGACAAACTCGAGTGCGAAGCAGGAAATACGTGGTGAGAATGTGTTCATTAAAGCCAAAGGAGCTTTAACAAAAGAGAATTCACAATCACCATAATACTGTTGTCGATGCTTTGACCTTCAAACTTGCGAGGCGCGCGCACAACTTGCGATAAGGGTAGGCCCACAAGGTGGGCAGATTTTTTAAATTAGGAATAAGTTGTTGAATTTTCAACTTATTATAGTCCTCGTTGGCATTTAGTACCTAATAATGTATATTATTTTTTATAATTGGAAAATTGCAAAAAAATAGCAATACCGTAGAATTAAAAAAGTTAACCGAGAAATTAACATTCTGTAAAATTTGAACTAAATGTGAACTTAAATTTTAACAAAATTTGTTTTGAAATTAGGGTATCAATAAATAAGATTTCAAAAAAATCCTTTCCAGACAATCTTTACTATAGAATGATTTTTTTAAAACTTGTAATGATTTTAGACAATTTCATACGAAAAATAAATTTAAAATATTTTCATCAAATGTACGTTGCTATATAATTTATGTTCAAGAATTCTTCAGCCACGCATTTTGTTAATATTAAGTTAATTACTTTTTTTTACAATACATTTTAATAAAGGTTTTCGTCAAATCCACAACGAAAATATCTTCAAAGTATATATGAAGCCATATGTATATATACACAGTCGCACAAAAAAAACAAGTGTGCGGATCTGGTAACAAGACATACGTATTCCTATGGATTTTGGGGCGCTGAATTCAAATTCGGTATCAAAAATTACCAATCACGTCATGGTTGAGCCATAACCTCAAAAAATGACGAAAAATCATGCACTGAGGCAAATAAATTTCAAAATAATGCCAGTGATGTAAATTTTCACTTCAAAAACATGTCGACAACTGTGAAGGATCAACCCTTGTCTGATGTCAACTTATTTAACATAACTCTAACCAACAGAACCTGCCCTCACCTAACCTGAATTAACAGAAATTTATTGAACTACACGTAAAGTTCTGGAAGCATATGTTCCCAGTAGCAAATGTGTGCTACATCGAATGGGTCAACTCGAGCCTAACCTAGAAATAAATCTAACCTAGCCTAACCTAACCTAACCACACGAAACACAATTAAACTGATTGTGTTGTCCCGTTGTGTTTGCGGTACCGTTTCATTCGGCTTCGGCTTAACCTACATAAAGGTTTAACCTATCCTAACCTAAAAAAACCTGACCTAACCTAACCGATTACGCTGGCAAACCTGTTCTTGCGTACTTTCATATTTTGACATTAATAGCAGTAAATGTCTGGAGTTTTGTAACCGCTTGTTGCTAGCATTATTCGTCTGTGTCTCTAACCAGGGCACCTCCACGTGGTGACGGTGAGCAAGAACAAGGGGAACGTTTTCATCAAGACATAAAAGTGATGGAACAACGATATCAGAGTAGTTGAGACGAGGTCATGATGGCTGATTTTTGCTGGATGTTGAAAAGGGAAATGAATGTAGGTCTTAAACGTAAGCGTAACCCTTTGCATCGTTCCATCGCTTCTTCAAATGAGTAATGTGCGTATAAATTTTTAACCACCTGTAGTACAATGAAATAAATTTTATTGTGTTACAACGGGAACACTTTAGTTAAGTTGTGTTGCGTTAAGCAAAATTTCGTTAGGTTCTATTAAGTTAGATTCATTTGTAGGTTAAGATCGAGTTAACCTATTAAATATAGCACACATTTAAGACTGAGAACCGTACGCTTACATAGCTACACGTGTGGTTGAATTTCATTCAGCTAGGTTAGGTTCGGTCAGGTTTTGTTAGGTTAGGATAGGTTAAACCACTATGTAGGTTAAGCCAAAGCTGAATGAAACGGTACCGCAAACACGACGGGACAACACAATGAGTTTAATTGTGTTACGTTAAGTTAGGTTAGGTTGGTTTTTTTAGGTTAGGATAGGTTTGACCTCTTTGCAGGTTAAGCCCAAGCTGATTCAAACGGTACCGCAAACACATCGGGACAACACAATCAGTTTAATTGTGTTTCGTGAGGTTAGGTTAGGTTAGATTTATTTCTAGGTTCGGCTCGAGTTGACCCATTCAATGTAGCACACATTTGCTACTGGGAAAATATGCTTCCAGAGCTTTACGTGTAGTTCAATAAATTTCTGTTAATTCAGGTTAGGTGAGGTCAGGTTCTGTTGGGTAAAGTTATGTTAAATAAGTTGATATCAGACCAGAGTTGATGCTTCACAGTTGTCGACATGTTGTGGAAGTGAAAATTTGCATCACTGGCATTATTTTGAAATTTATTTGCCGCAGTGCATGATTTTTCGTCATGTTTTGAGGTTATGGCTCAACCATGACGTGATGGGTGATTTTTGATACCGAATTTGAATTCAACGCCCCAAAATCCATAGGAATACGTGTGTCTTGTTACCAGATCCGCACACTTATTTTTTTGTGTATGGCTGTGTAATTATTGTGATATAGGGTTATAATATGAGTATATAAAATTTTAGAATATACTGCTATATTAGCATAATATTATTGAAAGGGATATTATTATAGTATGGCAATATATGGTATAATATTGTCGTATAATTTATATAATATAACTATAGCGATAATAGGCGCAGTTTACAATATACTGATACCGATAAGTTAAGTGATAATAAAATGTAACGCTGCACATCGAGAGAGACAAAGCGCACTTCCAAATGAAATAAGCAATCGAGTACCTCATGAGAACAACGCACCAACTTCCGACGAGCCTCATCCAGTTTTGCCACAATGAAAATTGCATTTGTACTCTGAAAGTGTATTCAATATTCTGAAATTGTACTTTCGTTGCCAGCGTTGCGGCGGCGCCGCATACTATTAAACTATGGCGCGAAATTCAAATTATTTATTTTAAAATAGCCTTATTTTTATTCTTTATTTATTATTCAAACAGTTAATTATTTTAAATAATATTAATAACACAGGCGAAAAAATTTTTACCTAAAGACTGGACTATGTGACCCCGAAGGATTTTGATCGCTCAGATCTTATCTGCCTGTAAGCCGTACTCGTATGAACAGTACAACTAAGTCGATACTGAACCGAGCCATTCGAAACACGAAATCGGTTACACTACGGGTACTATAGTGGGACTCCAGGGCCGTTTTGAATTCGTATGGACTTCTCTTTCTATCTCCACACGTTAAAAAAGGAGGACCCTTCTATTTTCGACTTTCGATTTTAAAAACGGTCCCGGAGTCCCATTGTGCAACTCTGAAGTCTTGAACCACAAGAGTGAAGGAGACAGCAGTTTTCTCCATCTCTCCAACTCTCATTAAAACAAGCACAGTGCACACTTTTGATTTGTCATCAACTGTGGAAATGTCTTAACGGCATCGGCCAATCGCAGTGGTACATGAGGCGGAGTGCCCAACACGCTAATTCCAAACATATTTAAAAATAAAATCTTAAAAACACAAATTCAGCATTTGTACTCAAATGCACTTGAAAAAAAGTGTACAATGTAAATTGTACTCAAATTGTGATTGTGGTACTTACGTACACAAATTTCACGAAATGTACTTTTTCAGTACAATTGTACTGAAAACGGCAACACTGGCCTCGTCCTGATTGACTCCTCAATGGAGAGTGGGGGACTCGGCGACGAGATTCCCTCTAATCGACTTCCGCACGGAGTGGGAGAGGCTGCTCGGCCAGCGAAGTGGGAGGGCCTGCTACAATCGAATAAAAGGATGCGTTTCATCCAGTCCAGGGAGAAAGATATAATAAATAAGTATCATTTAAACTTTCGCTGTTTATTTCTGTTCCTACGAGAATTTCAATCCGTTCTTTTCAAAACGAACATTTCAAACGTGGGAATTTCTATTCATCTCTACATTTAGGACTCGTCCGTTCTCACTCACAAACCGTCAACTCTTTTATCCGGGTCGTCCCATCCAATAGTACCTAGGGAAGAGTTGACTGTTCATTGATACTCAGAATTTGGAATCCCTTCTGGAGGTCTCACCGGGTCGTCTTAAAAGATAGTTGCCTAGTCGCCGCTCTGGATGGAAGGACGAAATTATAAGAAGAGAAAGGCGTCGCGCAAGTGTCCAGGACGTCCGAACGGTCAATATGAGTCGCCGAGACCTCACGAAACTCATCGCCAGGAGGTCATAGAGATCAACGAATCCCATCACCAGGAGGTGTTGGGAATCCAAGGACGCCAGGAGACTAGACAGTCCGTCTCCTATCGCCATCAAGAAGAGGTCGAACCGACGTTTATGGTGTCGCCTCTCGGTCGCTTTCAACAACCACCTGGGCCAGGCATCAGCCCAAGGAGGGCTCTCCGACAACGTAAGACGAAAAGGGCCGGATAGGCACAGGCCCGAAAAACCTTAATCCCGATTGCCGCGAACCAGAACTGAGCCACGGTTTTGACGCTCGATACCAATCTGGTAATCCTCTAGAACCCGCAGCAAATTCCGGCCGGATATAATCCTTCCACCAGAAAACCATTGGAGGTGAAAGTTTATAAAGTGCACCCGGAGGTAGCAGCCGATCATTTTTCTGAGCCAGCCAGCAAACGGATTCGATTAAATTATCCAAACCATTTCGAAGGACGGACAGTAGTTAGGGACCCGCAGGGAAGGAACTTCATCCTCTGGAAGTTCTTCCAGAGGCAAGGGTTATGTCAACGATTACAGATAATGGACCAAAATCACCCTTGGAAACTATTTATTCAAGCCAAGGTACGTCGTACATATTTAGAATCACCTCATGGCCGTCAGAATGTTCCCCAGGGTATGAGAGACCTGGACGCCTGGCTACAGAAGAAACAAGGTTAAGCGTTCGTCGGCCCGCTCCCAGAGTAAAGATACACCTGTCGAAAGAACCGTTAATACTCGAAACCACTCAAGAACCAACGGCTCGTCTCAGGGCCAACAGTCCATCAAACAAAGAAAACTTATCGTTTAATCAAACATTGGGAAAGTATAAACGGAAAGCAAGGGAATAGGGCGGAACCAAACGGGTGATCTTGAAAAAGGAAATTAAAAAACAGAAGTTAATTTCAAAATCGTGGAAATTTTTTGTGTTTTATGGTAAGAACAAACGAAAGCCCTGGAATATCGCTCATTACTAGAATTATTAGTATTATTTTTTAGTGTTATTATTATTTAATTTATTTTTTAAATAATGCGAAACATAGGTACATAAACAGCTGATAAATATACATACATGTAACTTTTGCAGATTTAATCAAATTTACTTATGAGGGCCATCATTACGTGCCTACAAGTTCTAAACAATTTAATCATTTTCAATTTATCTGACCCTAAAGTCGAAAAAGAACCTCAATATTCTCAAATAAATTCAAAATATATAATATTTCTATACAATATATGACAATCAAATCGTTAAATTTTGGTTTGAAAAATGCCCATTTCCAACAAATAGCTAGTTCAAAATTGTGAATTTAATTTAAAATTTAAGATAACCGATGTTTCTTTTAAATCTAAAGATTAATAAAAATCTAAAACATAGTATAATCTTATTTCTGAAAAATACCCATTTTTATGAAAAAATGGTTGCGAATTGTAAGTCATCCTATTTTAAATTAAATTCATTTTATTTCAAATTACCGGTTTCTGATAAAAAGTGTTAACATAAACTTAAATTGTTCAAAATTGTTAAAATTTCTTCGAAATCTAATAGTTTTGTATTAAAAATATCAATCATTCTCAATGAAAAACACTAACATAACATAACAGAAGATTATTGAGAATTGTAAATCTTTTCCGAAATCCAATGATTTTCCTGCAAAATAATCTATTTTCCGTGAAAAACGTTAATATGACACGAAACTGTTCAAAAATTGCACATGCTATTAGAATTATAATGCATTTTGTTGAAAGTACCATTTTTGTTCTAAAACGTTAACCTAATCTAAAATTGTTAAAAATTGGAAATCTTGATAATTTTTGTTTTAAAAAAAACTTATTTTCAATGCAAAAAAAAGCGAAAACCACCTAATATTATTATTAAATTTTAAGTCTTCTTTGAAACTTTTTGATTTTATACCTTTTTTTTATCCAGCAAAAAGCAATGATAAAAAAATGTGTAATATTTTCAGCAAATTATTAGAAAAAGTCTTTACAATTTAAAGATGTTAATTTGAAATTAAAGAAATTTAAATGAGATTAAAATCGAATTTAAAATCCTTTTGAACATCCAATAATAAAATTGATGTGCAGAATTCCTGAAAATAAAACCAAGAATCCAACGACCAAATTAGTGGGACACCAACCAACCCCTTTTGCAAATCGTCCAAGGACGCTGCTTAAATTATAACTACTGTAAAAACTGGTTGAAAATTGCGAGTCGGTTTGTAAACGTTTTAATATTATTCATGCGTTAATTTTACAAGTTTATTGTGAACTTGCAAAGATTAACAGTGCCATTTTACAATGCTTGTATCAATTTGACCGTAAAAGTGTAATATTACCACAAGAATCAGTGGACATAAAAATACCACTTATTGACAAGGTAAATTTTAACCATACTATAGCAAATATTATCATGCACTTTTACCAGGTTTCTATAAAATCACAAACTGTACTGTAATCTAATTCACATTGAAAGTGTAAAAAAGCAGAACGATGGAAATATTTCCAGAATTTTGTACTTCCTCTGCAGAGGAAAATAAATCAGCGGGCGAGTGTCACTCGACAACACTACAACGCCTTAGCAGGTTTTTCAACCATGCAGTAAAATTACCACGTTAATCACTGGTATTTTTATGTCCAACGATTAATGCAGTAATTTTCAACCACTTTTTTACAGAGTGGCATTACGTATGCTGTACACCACATCTTTATATTGTAGTATTCCAGGAAGTTGTTAGTTTTAATTAGTACCTGCACTTTTTCAAATGCGACTGTATGGTATCCCTTTAACCAAAAATAATTTTGACCTCGACAACAGCAACATCTAACACACGAACTATTGGGTATCTTAAAGATGTTAGAGTAATTTTGATGAAAAAGATCAGTGGATATCAATAACATTTTAATCAAAAATATTATACTAAGATCTAAAATAATTTAATACTATAAGCAGCAGATATGAATCGGGAGATGGCCGATCTAATTGAATAATAGAATATTTGAGAATGTGAAAAACATACGCTGATAACTGCGCCCTCTTATCGGATGTACCTAACAGTTACTTTGAAAGTGCACTTTGCGCGTCGGTAAATGATCAAAGTTAGTAATTTCTGAAATAATTTACCTTTAAAGTTTCTGCTTAAGGACTTACCATTAGCACTACCTGCAAAGTGCACAATTATTAACCACCAGAGTACAATATTATGTTTATAACTTATATTTATATTGCCGTTTTCTTATTAAAAGTGCAGAATTAAGAGACGAAAGTTATTAATTAAGAACCAAAGGTAAAATAATTTATAGTTTTTTAATTTGTTCAAAAATAAACCGATGTTAATATTTTCATAAACAAAGAAAGATTTGCAAAGAAAAAGAGGACATTTGTAGATCTCCTAATAAAGAACAATTAATTTGTATTTTTTGGCTTTTTAAAGAGACATTTTTATAGAATTCTTTAAAAACCATTAGACTAAAATTCTTTAGAAATCTAAATTTTTATTACATTAAAAAAATTATGATTTAACATAAAAATTAATTAGACAAATTTGTTAAAATCAAAAACTATCTTTCCAAAATTAATTTTGTAATTTTTAAGAATTTTTTCAGTGACTCAAAAAATTATTTAAGTTATAACTGTCTACTAATTAAGGGGGGTTCCTACTTTGTTGGGACGAAATCCGGCTGTTTTTTTGGGAATATTTTTTGAGAAAAGTATAAAAGATAGGAGGCTGAAATCTTCCACAATTGTTTGTCCATGTTTATTGTAGTACTACAACATTTTTTGGGTCGTTACATAAAAAGGGGGGAAGGGGGCATTGATCAACGGCGGGTGGTCGACGGCGACTTTTCCCCCTGGTGGAAGATCTGTCCGCCGTTGAAAAAATCTGAAACAAAAAATCAAAATATTTTCTTAATCTATACACTATAGCGCACAACATAGACTAGAATAGAGAAAATAAATGAAAAATGAGGAACTTATGAGATTTTGAAAAAATAGATTTTTTTCACGTTTTTTTTTTGCTACTAATTATTTTTTTAAATAAACAATTTTCAATATTATTTGATGACTGTAGTCTACTTTGTGTGGACATCTTCTGAGAACATGTCAACAAAGTTTCATAGCGATTGCTCAATTTTAGCGCCTTGGGGGACTTCCACCAACACGGAAAACGTGGTTTTGAGAAAAACGCAAAAAATTATGTTGAACTTTTGCGCTATAATTACACTTATTCATCATTTCGTATGTTTTCGGGGTCGCCTGATTTCAAATCTACCATCATATTTGCAAAATTCATTTGTTTAAAAAACTTTCATAAACAATTTTTTAAAACAAATTACAATTTTTGAATGAAAGCTTTCCATAGCTTTCGATATCACAAATTTCAAATCTGGTACTATTTTTGCAATAAAAAATTATTCAAACAATTTATTTAATAAAAACTATTGCAAAATTACTTTTTTCCAAGATTCATATGATTTTCATAGTTCAAGCGGTCAGAAATCACGAATTTGACATCAGACTTACAACAATCATTTGTTTAAATAAAGTTCAGAAAATGAGAGTACTTACGCCTAGTCAGTTATGCCAGGTCCATACAAGCCACCTTCCTCATTCACGTGAAAAACAAGCCTAAACCCGGAACCGGTTGCGCTCAAACCGGTTGCAATTCAATGGCCCACAATTTTCAAATTTTTTGAGATTTTGACTTCAAATTTTCCAGGTATATTTTTGAAACATATATCTACCCGAAAATGCAAAAAGAAAAAAAAATTTTTGACCCAATAAAGTAGGAACCCCCCTTAATTCTATTAATAAATATTACGAATTTACTGTACCATGTAATTTGTTTAAATCAAAGTTTCTATAAGTGATTTATTTCATGATAAAAGACAACATTTTAATTTCATTAGATTTCTCAATATATAATTATAATTAGGAAATAATGCTGCTATTAACATTTTGCTACCGCAATATATAATTTGTAAACTTTTTCACACTTATAAAAATATAAGAAAAATTAAATAATTAGAAGACTTACAATATCTTAGTTTACGAAAGGACCCCGCACAGAATGCATGGGAATCTTTCGGGTGATTTGTTTATAACTTGGTAATTTTGTAGGATATAAGGGCTCAATGGAAAATCGCTAAAAAAGGTGTTTTTTTCAATGGTCAGTTTTCACGCTACACGGTGCCAAGTGCTCAATATAAGAGCATAAGATATATCCGTATTCTAAATGAAAGCAAAAACTACGACAAAATCAGTATCACGCATTTAAATGTGGTAAAAATTACGTCCGTTTCACACAGCGCGCTTTTCGCAATGGCCGAACGCTAAGCGCTCAATATTTCGAATTAACTGTAGCACTCACTGTTTCAGGGCAGCAACGATGATAAAATAAGGTAAATATCAAGTGCTGCCGTTGCGAGGAGAAGACGGTATATATAATTGGCACAAACGCACTTGATAATGATCTTATTTTAGACGCGTTGCTGCCTTGAAACTGTGATTAATGCACTTAATCCCAAATATTGAACCCTTCGCGTTCAGAAATTGCAAGAAGCGGAGTATTTACATAATTGACATAACCTCCAATTAAACTAAGCTCCCTTTGCATCCTTTCTCCACTCGAAGCAGTAATTGTATCCCTTATGAGAAAACCTTTCGCGCTTCGTCGTTGCAAGAAGAGTATAATATATATGCTTGAGACAATCGCACACGAATATGACCTTATTTTAGAACCTTTGCTGCCCAGAAACAGTAAGTGTCGTAGTTGATTCTTAATATTGAGCGCTTAGCGTTCGACCCTTGCGAGAAGAGGTCGATATATATAATTGAGAAAATTTCACAAGATTAAGACCTCATTTTAGAACCATTGCTGCCCTGAAATAGTGAGTGTTTTAGTTGATTCAAAATATTAAGCGCTTAGCGTTCGACCGTTGCGATCAGAGGTAAAAATATATAATTGAGACAATTTCACATGATTAAAACCTTATTTTAGAACCAATGCTGCCCTACAACAGTGAGTGTTGCAGTTAATTCAAAAATATTGAGCGCTTCGCGTTTTAACATTGTGAGAAGTAGGCGATATATATTATTGGAACATCTGCTGCCCTTAAATTGCCAATTTTGCAGCTTAGTCAGAATAAGGAGCGCTTAGCGTTCGGGAGTTGCGGGAAGAGGGCGATTCTTATAATTGGCATCACCGCATTTGATACAAGCCTTATTTTATCACCGTTGCTTTCCACAAACAGTGCGTGCCGCAGTTGATTAAACATATTGAGCGCTTAACGTTCGAGCGTTGCCAGAAGCGCCCTGTGTTAGACGGACGTAAAGTTTACCACATTTTAATGCGTGATGTTGTTTTTGTCGTAATTTTTGCTTTCAGTGCTATAAGGATATATCTTATGTATTCTCTGCGGGGTCCTTTTCAAACCATTGGTACCGATAAAAAAAAAATAGTTACCGGTAACGATAATAAGATTTTTGGGAAAGTTTAAATGATTTAGGTTTTAGAATTATTTATTTAGAACAGAATCTAAAAGATTTTAAGACAACTAAAAACTTGCGTAGAAAAACTGAATTATTTCAAAAGATATTTTAAAGGCTTTAAAGTTTAAAAATAATGTATAATTTGAAAAATCTCCAACAATTTTAAATCAAACGTACATTTTTTAGTATTTGAAAAAATTTAGAAGCTTTTTAAGAATTTTGAAAGAACATGAAAATGTTCTTAAGATTTCTTTGAATATTTCTAAAAATGTAAAAAAAAGTCTCGAAGGTTCAAGGCAATTTTTTTCATTTTTAAGAATTTAAAAAATTTTAACAAACATTCGAGTCAGTTTGATAATTATTTATGAATTTTAGAAATTTTAAAGAATAAAAATATTGTAAACCTTAATTAGTTTTTGGAATGTTAGGAAAATGTATTTACATAACTTTAAAAACAAACTGGTAAAACTTCATTTCTTGTCATCAAATCTCGAAATATACTTTGAGCTCGAATTTAATTGTTCAAAAACTTTTAACAACTAAGCAGTTATTCGAAATATTATTTTGTATTAAAAATGAGTCTAATTAGGAAAAAAATTATCAGCTTTTAAGAAAGCCTTTTTTAAAGAGTTATTTTATTTTTATTCCATTTGTTTGAGGAATTATATTTCTCGGAGACTCTCCGCCGGTTCTGTGAAGTAGAAATAACAAGCCTGGCAAATTGATCTCGGCCAAACAAATAACACTTTACTACAATAAATTGTGCGCTTTGAAAACAAATCCACACATTGAGGTCCAATTTTATCAAGGAAAGACGGTTTTTAAATGTTCTTTTTCATGGTTTTTCAGTTGTATCATTTTTTGAAAAGTTTAAAAGTGTTTTAAAGTATTTATCAATTTTCTTTAAACAAATTTTTTCACCATGAAAATAAAAACATCATGAACTTTCCCAGGAATGTTAAAATTTTTTAAAATTATTTAAAACCTTTCAAAATTCTGCAAAAAGTTTCAAAATTTTATTTCGAAACTTGAAAAATCTACATTTTCTTTAAATTTGTTAAAAATCTTGTCAATACTAAAATTATTTTTCAATAGACTCAAAACGATGTTTTAAATGAATTCAAATTTTCTCTGGTTTTTTTTTTTTTTGACATTGTGCAAATTAATAAAATTTGAAATGTTTTAAATTGTTTTTGAGTATTAGCTTAAAACTATTTTTTCAAAACAAAAAATTATTTTAAACTTCACAGTAACCTTAAGAAAATGTTTGTGTTATTTTGAAATCTTTTTAAATAATCTTTTCAAATGAGTGTTTAAAATTTTTTTAATCATTGTACATTTTCTTAGAAATAAGATTGATTTTTCGTCTTTCCAAAAATTTTTAAAACTCTCTATGAGCCGCTTCTCCGGCTTGCTGCGGCCATAAGCCTGAACTTTGGGTATTCATTATTTCTAGGAATTGTGTCAAGTGCTGCATCAGGACATGCATTTTCAGGGTTTCGGTTGTATTTATGCTTAACAATGGGCTATGCAATTCTTTAATGAGCTTTCCTATATTTGCAATCGAATCAAGTCTCTTGATCGAAAAACATGAATTAACAATTTTATTTATTATTATAAATGTAGTGACATAGGGTGTGATGGGAAATGGACTGACACCTATATAAATTTCTCGATCGAAGAGTTTGTCAGCTTCTCTTAACAATTTTCTGCATGCATTGCCTTTAAATACCTCTCCATGATGATTCTTTGACACTAACTTTAGTTTTACAGGCCACAAAACAGCTTTCTCTCGATCGATAAGGTGCAATAATCCATCCCAAAACAAATAGTCAACAAACCCTTATAATATATGAAGTTCTCGAATTGTACATTTATCAAGAATCAACAAATCGTCTTTTTCTTTAAAAAGTGGCTCATTTATTGTATTGCGACAGTTCTTAGCTAACTTTTTATTTTTGCCAAGAGAAATAAACTTGTCGTAATCTTTTCTCAAATCACAAAATTTTTTAAGAGGTAAAACTTCCACTTCATCGGAAACATGATTTGCGTTAACAAATTTCCCTAAATCTTGAAGAACAACAAAGCAATAAGGACAAGGATACATTCACGTCGCCGTTTATTGTCCATTCACGATCAGTAAGATATTGAAATCAGAGAAAAATTTGAAAGAAATATTATTAATGTTCACTAAATTGAATAGAAGTTTAATATTTTCATAGCTTTCTTTGAGGTCAGGTACTATACACTGCATAATCAGATTTTTTAATACTTGTTTCTGCATTTGATGCTTTCTTACTGTTTTAAGAATCAAGTCTTCTTTGTTTTTTAGGTATATCATTTCCCAAATCAATCTCAGTTGGTGTGTGAGGAATTCTTGACAAACAAATTTTTAAAAAACCTTACCACCATCTGGCATTACTTTAACGAGATAGTCACCAACAAAATTACGCATTTCTAATACAGTCTCAAGCAGTTCTTCAGCATCAGCCCAGACGACAGGTCTCATTTCTTTTTTCTTAGAATTCTTACTATTAAATTCTAACATATCAATATTGTAGATATCTTTTAATAATTTTGTTCGTTCACTAACGTGGTGTGAATAATTAGCAGGCACAAACATTCGACCAGCAGAATGTCGAATAAAAGTAGTAAAGTTATTCATATGTAGAATCGAACATCCAGTGTTTGTATGGAAATTATCTCAAACTTTTGATGAAAATGTGACTGCAGTTCTTTTTTCTTCAAGAAAGATTCGTTTTCTACGTCATTCAGTGTTCAGCGTAATAGAATCTGTGCTATTACTTTTAGCTTTTTTTATTGACAATTTCCGACGCAACCTATTCTTGCTTCTCATTTGGCAATTCATTTACGAGTTTCGCAACAATTTTTCGAGCTACATGTTCTTGCTTACTACAAGCATACCTTTTATCTTTGTGAACTTCAGTCTTACATATTTTACAAATTGTCATTGTATTTGATTGAACAGAAGTTTTTACTTTAGGAAGTGATTTTTGAATTTTGCGAGTCATAAAATCCATTTGAAGCTGTAATTTTAGTACTTACGTCTTTTTTCACTCCTATTGTGTTACGCAGATGTGTTTTCGATCTGCCAGTCTTAGATAACAATATGTTTTCATAGTTAGGGAACGTTGGTAATGGTCTCTTCAAATCATTTTTCTCATGTTGAAGTAATACTAAACGACATGCAGCACATATACTCAAGGGAAAACTTTTATCTCTCAAGTTATAATTTTTATTAATATGCTTTACAATCAATTTCTGATGAGTTTCTGTTAATTGAAAATTACTGTAACTTTTCTGTCCAAGAACAACTTTCTTTCCACATTGTCCACAAACTTTTACCCTATTCTCTTGATAACTACTTGCACAACTGAGATGTGTAGGCATTATAGACACACTTTTCAATACACTTAATGATATACAAATCAACATTGATTATCGACAACGTGTAATACCTTTTTGCACAAACTCAGATGTATGTTTCGATAACCACATCAAACAAGACACTGAGCAAAAATTCTATAATTGCCTCATTCTAAAAATCATTTGTTTTTGTAAACTGCTCAAAACTTCACACATGAGCGGAGAAACTATTGAGTCGAATGCAAAATATCGGGTCCCTGTACGAAGGGCTTCTGCTGAATATAGTTACAAAAATAAACAGACAGTCGCGGACAATTGTTCAGGGGTGGTCCCGAAGGAATTAACCCCCAAGCGGAGGTGTGAAAACCGTGCCGAAAGCTGAATGGCAGCTGGGTGAGGTGTCCAGAACGGTGACTCTGGGATACCAGGAAACCTCTCAGAGTAAGCAGCCTTATCCTTGCATGCGGGGCTCTACAAGGATGGACGAACCCCTTTCCCTAGCTTCTCATGGGAACAACAATGACAACACCAAACATAGTTGTAGTAAGTTAGGTTCAAAAAAACAGAACGCACAGGGCTCCCGACAATGGGTCGGCCAACAATGCCGACCAATCTAGAGCTGGGGGAGCCAATGAAAATGGATTCAATGCGATGGATCGGCGG
>NC_046664.1:135988993-135993967 GCF_010883055.1 Belonocnema kinseyi | reverse complement strand
AATGGATCGGCTAACAATGCCGACCACTCTAGAGCTGGGGGATTCAATGAAAATGGATTCAATGCGATAGATCGGCGGGATCTCGCGACCTTTAGGTTGGCGGAGCAACTGAATCACGACTTTCTAGATTGCTACGATAAGAGTGTGGCCCCTGAACGGGGTTACATGGCACGGCTGCATGCTCTGTGGTGCGAGAAATACGCGGGGCTATCGCACTTTATCGCAGCCTACTCTACCACAGCTAAAACAAGCCGGCAACAGAGAAAGAGAGGCGACACTAAAACCAACCGCGGGCAAGCATCCAATACAGTGATCCCAGTTCTGAAACGAGATGTGGTTCAATACTATGACAGGGCTATGTCCGTGTGAATATAGTAGGAGACGATGTAAATGACTGAGTTGCACGCGCAACCCATTTCTCCTCTTCTGAATTTGAAAACTCGAAGGTGCACGATTGCCCGCCGGAAAACTTCGGCGGTTCTATTTATATCTCTATCTGCTTTAAAATAAAATAAAAAGATTGGGATTTTAATATTTCCAGATTTTGATGCTGGCGATTCTCATGATTTGAATACTTGGCGCGTCTCTTTATATGCGTATGTTTTGAGATTATGTTATTTCAAGTATAAAATATAGATTATATAAATATTAATACTATTATACATATCTATACATATATTATTAATGATAATATTGTAATTATGTTATATTATAATAGTCTTATTTATATCTTGATCCGCATTTGCAAAAAATTGAAGGAATTGGCGATTTTGAAATTAATCTCGATTGGATAAAAACTGGATTATTTGATTGAAAAATTAATTATTTTGTTAAAAATGTAACTACTTTGTGAAGAAGTCCTCTTTTCTATCAAAAGTTATCAAAACTACTTTGTTAAAGGTCTTATTTTTTTATTTGAAGGTTCATCTCTTTCGTTGAAAATACATTTTTGAAACTGACAGTTAATCTCTACCATTTTTGGTTAAAAAATCATGTGTTTTGTTACAAATTCGTCTTTCTTTGTATACATTAAATTGTTTATGGAAAATTTATACTTTTTAATTAAAAATTACAATTTTAGATTGAATTATCAACTGTAAATATTTTTGGGTTGCAAAGTCGTTTTGTTGTAAATGCAACTATATTGTTAAAAATTAAAATCATAATTTTTGGGTGGAAAATTCGATTATTCACTTAAAGGTGAATTACTTAGTAAAAAAATTAATTCTTTCTTATTAAGGATTCATAATTATAGTTGAAAATTCAACTATTTGCCTTTAAATTGGGTTAAAAATTCATCTTTTTTGTAGATAATTCGTCTTTTTGACTTTATAATTAAATAATTTCGTTGAAAGTTCATGTATTTTGTTTAAAATTGGTCTTTTTTGTAGATCATTAATTTTCATGGTCGAAAAATCATCTTTTCCCTTGAAAATTTAACAATTTTGTTGAAAATTCGTTTTTTTTCTTGTTCAATTCAATTTTTTAGCACAGTTTTTATCTGGAAATTGAACTATTCCATTTTTGGTTCAAACTTTATCCTGTACATTGTATTAGTTAAAGTCCCAATTATTTGATAGAAAATTAATTTATTTTGTTAAAAAGTAAACTTTTGGGTTGAACTTAATTCATTTTGTTAATTAGATTTTTTCCTGAAATTAAAAAAAACAGCAAAATAAAAAATTGCCTTAAAATCGTCCTGATTCTTCTTTTTTTTTTAATTTTTAAAATCTTTTTAAATACTCAGTTAAAATTAATTTTTCAAAATAAAAAATCATTTTGAATTATCTTAGCAATCACAATAATTTTTGTTATTCTTTTTAAATATTTTACAATTCTCAAAAAGCTTAATTTTTTTTAAATCTGCAAAAATCTACATCGTATTTCAAATTATTTGAAAAAATCTTAGGTTTTAAATTAATTTTGAATATTTTTTTTAATTAAAATTGTAACGTTCAAAATTAAATTTTAGCTCATTACAAATTTAACAATTCAAGGCTTTCTATTTCGAATCAATCTGTTCAAATTTGTATAGTTTTAAACAGTTGTTTGTAATGGATTGTTTTAAATGAACGGTTAAATATTTCTAATAATTAACGAAATTTTCTTTTTTTAATTAAAAAATTTCAAATTAAATGGTTTAAAAATAAAATTTTTTTAGACTGAAATAAAATTTGAAGCCATAATTGAAAATACTAAAATAAGCTAATATCTATTAATTCTTTAATTTGGAACGAATTGAGAATCATCTTGTAAAATCAATTATTTTTCAATTTTTAATACCTTAAATTAAATTTAAAATATTTTATTTTAAAATTATTTCAATTTAAAAAAAATCAGAATCGAAAACAAATAAATTAATTTTCTATCAAATAATTGGTGTTTTAACTAATACAAAGTACAGGATAAACGTTCAAA
Organism: Belonocnema kinseyi; assembly: GCF_010883055.1. NCBI lineage: Eukaryota > Metazoa > Arthropoda > Insecta > Hymenoptera > Cynipidae > Belonocnema > Belonocnema kinseyi. The sequence continues at coordinate 135,991,549 of NC_046664.1, read as the reverse complement.
CAAAAATGGATTAGTTCAACTTCCAGATAAAAACTGTGATAAAAAATTGAATTGAACAAGAAAAAAACGAATTTTCAACTTAACCAATATATACGATTAATTTTTAATCAATCCTATAATAGTTACATTTTCAGATAAAGATAAATAATTTTTAACAGAAAAAATTAATTTCAAACAAAGTTGTTTAATTTTTAACCAATCAGATGAATTTTCGACCAAGAAAATTAATGATCTAAGAAAAAAGACAAATTTTAAACAAAATACATGAATTTTCAACGAAATTATTTAATTTTAAAGTAAAAAAGACGAATTATCTACAAAAAGTTGAATTTTTTAAGCGAAAAATATGAGTTTTCAATCAAAGAGTTAAAGTTTCAATGAAATAGTTAAACTTTCAACCATAACTATAAAACCTTGTTAAAAAAACGTATTTTTTTACAAAGTGGTTCAACTATTAGTGAAATAATCGACTTTTAAACCCAAGAAGATGTATAGATGATATTTCAACCAAACAATTGAATTTTTGACCAAAAATGATACATTTTCAACCAAAAAGATTATATTTCTACCAAACAAGGTAAATTTCCAACAAAATACATGAACTTTCAACGAATTTATTTAATTTTAAAGTGAAAACGAGTATTATCTACAAAAAGATGAATTTTTATCCCAATTTAAAGGCAAATAGTTGAATTGTCAACTATAATTATGAATCCTTAATAAGAAAAAATTAATTTTTTTACTAAGTAGTTCAACTTTAAGTCAATAATCGAATTTTCCACCCAAAAATTATTATTTTAATTTTTAACAATATAGTTGCATTTACAACAAAACGACTTTGCAACCCAAAAATATTTACAGTTGATAATTCAACCTAAAATTGTAATTTTTAATTAAAAAGTATAAATTTTCCATGAACAATTTAATTTCTACAAAGAAAGACGAATTTTTAACAAAATACAGGATTTTTAACCAAAAATGGTAAAGATTAATTGTCAGTTTCAAAAATGTATTTTCAACAAAAGAGATGAACCTTCAAATAAAAAAAATTAAAATTTTAACAAAGTAGTAGAATTTTTGATAGAAAAGGGGTCTTTTTTTACAAAATAGTTACATTTTCAACAAAATAATTAATTTTTAAATCAAATAATTGAGTTTTTATCCAAACGAGATGAATTCCAAAATAGCCAATTTCTTTAATTTCTTTCAAATGCGGATCAAGATATAAATAAGACTATTATAATATAACATAATTAAAATATTATCAATATAAATAATAGTATTAGTATTTATACAATTTATATATTATACTTGAAATTACATAACCTGAAAATATACGCATATAAAGAGGCGCGCGAAGTATTCAAATCATGAGAATCGCCAGCATCGAAATCTGGAAATATTAAAATCCCAATCTCTTCATTTTATTTCAAAGCAGATAGAGATATAAATAGAACCGCCAAAGTGCTCCGACCGGCAATCGTGCACCTTCGAGTTCTAAAATCCAGAAGAGGAGAAATGGGTTGCGCGCGCAACCCAGTCATTTACATCGTCTCCTACTATATTCACACGAACATAGCCCTGTCATAGTATTGGACCGCATCTCGTTTCAGATCTGGGATCACTGATCCAATAGAGGAAGAGCGATACTTTATGACCCGGAGAAACATCAACATCAAGATTTCTCTCAAGCCTAAAGATCTGGCTGAAATGGATGATGAGCTTCGTGGACATTTTTCCGGAGAATCCGACCTCGAAGCTATCACTTACTGTGTGTATAATGCAGCGAGAGCTGTGGCCGATGCGAACCGTAAAACAAAACCAACGGTTGATCATAAGACTAAAAGACGAATGCATCAAATTGCCATAAAGATAGGCTGGGCAAGACAGTACGCCCTCATAACACCTGATAAAGAATGCCCACCCATCACTACCGAGAAGGTGAAAAAAGTATTAAGAGGGATGAAGAACTATTCCGCACCGGGACCAGATTGTATCAAAACCTTCTGGTGGAAGAAGTTTCCTTCAACCCATCAGCATTTGGCCCGTATTTTTACCTCGTATTTAAAGTCGGAAAAGCCGATTCCGGAGTGGTTGGTGGAAGGGCGCACAATACTCCTGCCGAAAATAGGCAACTTAGCTGACCCGAAGAATTACAGGCCAATCACTTGTCTGAACACACTGTATAAGATATTCACAGCTATCCTAAACGATAGGATTGTTCGGGCAATTGAACCTGTATGGCAAGAAATGTATGAACAACGAGGCTCAAAGAAAGGCGTAGCGGGATGTCAGGAGAACCTGCTCATCGATAGATGTGTCTGCAAAGATGCAGCATTCTACCAGCGTGACCTATCGATGGCCCACTCCTTTTTTGCCTTACATTATTGCCACTATCTCTAGCACTTCGCCATTCCGGCAGGTACTTGTGCGGCAAACCTGCAGATCGAAAGTACAAGGTCACTCATGTATTTTGCATGGACGATCTTAAGATCTATGCTAAAAACAAAGAGCAACTACATCTAGCTCTAGGGATTGTCGAACGATATACTAAGG
>NC_046664.1:135987718-135988893 GCF_010883055.1 Belonocnema kinseyi | reverse complement strand
CCTTTGCGCTGGAGAGACTTATATATACCTGGGCGTGCCACAGAGCCACATTCAGGATGTGACATCTATAAAGGATACTCTCCGAAGCAGATACAAACGTCTTATCTGGAAGATTTGGTCTTCCGAACTGTCCACCCTCTTCTTAAAATGGTCAGGAATCACGAAGAAGTGGGCAAATGAGCGTTTTTGTACAAAGCAGCGGAGGAGGCTGCCGAAACACTCGGACTTAACTTCAGTATTAGGGGTGAGCAAAATGCATCAAATCTTATCTATCTCGAGTACTCACTCCTGAAAGCCCGGATTAAGAAAGCACAAGAGAAAAACTTTCGTGGACAGCTCCTCGATAAGAGGATGCAGGGTATCTTCCACAGAAATGTGAAGGATCAGTCAATGTCTTTTGAGCTAACGCTTGCTTTCCTTAAATCGGTCATTTCCACCTTAACATACCTGTGTACCGTTGGTACACATACTATCTAGTTGTCTAACTCATGCGGGAACAACCTACATCTAGAGGCACAATGCGGCACTAAGAGTGCTTATTACCATCCCTCGCACTCTTACGGCATCAACCTTAATATCGCTCCTTTAAATGCTCCTTGGGAAATCGAGTCAATTGTCGAGAATGAGAAGTGCCGCATATACTGGAACTTTATATTCTCGACAATTGTTTCTGTTGCACACTCGAGGCCTGACATGGTTCTTCTTGACTTCAAGAAGCGAACCATGTTCGTTATCGAATTTTCGGCACCAGCTGACAAAAACATCATAGCCAAGGAGAATGAAAGGGAAGAGAGGTATCGAGACCTTATAAGGGAGTTGCAACGACTGTACACGAAATATTCTGTTAAACTAATCGTCCTTATCATTGGCGCTCTTGGGGGTGCCAAGCTTTCACTCGCTATTGGCCGAAAAATCATCCCTGCGTGTCAACAATATGCTAAAACACTTGCGGGAATAATGCAGAACGCAATACTCCTTGGGTCGCTCCGCGTTCTTAAGGTGCACGAGGCTTTTGCTGGATCATCGTATTGATTCCGTTACAGACTGTAAACACCTATCTCATGGTCGTGAGACGTGGTTGTGGCTGAAATCTTACCGCGATTTCGCTGGAAGCTGGTGCAATTTTTCAGATTAGCACCCGCTCCTGGCGAAATTCTGCGGTTGTCCTTATGATA
>NC_046664.1:135966235-135987618 GCF_010883055.1 Belonocnema kinseyi | reverse complement strand
AAACAATGTTTACTGGGTCGCCGAGAAAATACGATTTTGCCCAATGAGATCAATCGAGAACAGTCTCCTCATGTGCTGACTACCCTTTTTTAGTTTTTAACCGTATGTTTAAACGCGTGGGCGGAAATATATATATAAAGCGGTGTTTATCAGGTCGTCAAATTAAAAGCATCAAAATGACATGTAAAACAAAATGTAGATCAGTGAAAGTTATTTAGCATGAATAACACAAGGACTCCAATCAAAGTCACGTTTTTAAAAGTCAAAAAAATGATAATAAACGAGTGTCTTTTTAGGCTGAATTTTATAGAGTTTTAAAGGTGTTTACTGGGTCACATTCAGACATTAAACGGTGTTTATTGGGTCGGCGAGAAAATACGATTTTCCTAATGAGATCAATGGAGGACAGTGGCCTGAGGCGTTGACTACTTTTTTTTTAGTTTTTAACCGTATGTCTAAACGCGTGGGCGGAAATATATATAAAGCGGTATTTATCAGGCCGTCAAATTGAAAGCATCAAAATGACATGTTAAACAAAATGTTGAGCAGTTAAACTTATTTAGCATGAATAACACAAGAACTCCAATCAAATTCACGTTTTCAAAAGTCAAAAAACTAATTATAAACGAGTGTTTTTTTAGGATGAATTTTATAGAGATTTAACGGTGTTTATTGGGTCACATTCAGACATTAAACGGTGTTTATTGGTAATGGGTATAAAAACATTTTAGGAGACAGCCAATGAGTTTATGGCTTTAAAAAATCGAACGTCCTATTACTAATATTAGATCTTGCAAGCGACTTTGAATATATAAGTTTAAAAATCATTATATTATCAAATGCGCGGGACAAATCGGCTGATCGTTGTCCATAGAAATGATGAATCAGATGACTTTTCGGAAATCCGTATTGATATTCTCTAAGGTCAAGTAATGTCATTTGATAGTCCAAGAAGCTGACAACGATTCACATCAAGTGAATATAGCGTTTTCCTTCATCAAAATCTGACAGCAACGGGCGACCTGCTAAACACCCTTACGTATCTAATTCGCATTTTATCACGATAAGTTCTACGAAGAATAGGCTATTTTTTCGTCACCGTTAAGAATAAGCCCAGCTTCATATTTTATGAAATTCATTAAACGCGAGAAGTGTTAAAAGAAATAACAATCTTTCAAAATATCTTCGTTTCAAAGTTATTGGAGACTAAATTACATTACAGACTGTAATACAGAATGCTGTAGTTTTTTAATTAGTAGGAAATGTTTCGAAAAATAATAGGTTATTTATTCCGCCTGAAAACTTAGCTAAATGAAGTTAGCCAAATACTTAACGGCAACGAAAAGATAGCCTGTGCATCGTAGAACTTATGGATAACAACCTACATAAACTGAGTCATAGGTGTAAAGAAATTATACCTATTGGTTGTAAATTAGTTTTCTTATACCTTACATCACTTTATTTTGTTATGTAAAAAATTTCTACGTACTTTTTAAACCAAAAATGTGTTTTATACATGGAAAGCTGGTCCTTGGGTCTTTCATATGTATATACTTGTCGACAAAATAAACACCTTTATATCCATCACTTATCTTAGGTAAAGCGTAGTTTATCGGGTCCTAAGTATTAAAATTATATTTTTCTCTTATTGTGGCTTATATATAATAAATTAGATTTAACCATTATTTCTGTTACTACTTGAAAACTCTATGTAAAGTGCTACTTTTTATATGTAAAGATTTTTTGCAGACAAAAAAATCATTATTTTATACAATAATACCAAAGATGTATTTTCCGTTGTAAATTACCATTCTTATACCTTACATCACTTTTAATTTGTTATGTAAAGAATTTTTACGTACCTTTTAATCCAGAAATTTTTTTTGTACATGCAAATGTGGTTATTGAGTCTTTTATATGCATACACTTGTCGACCCAATAAACACCTTTATATCCATCACTCATCTTAGGTAAAGCATAGTTTATCGGTCCTAAGTATTAAAATGTCATTTTTCTTTAATCGTGGCGTATACGTAATAAATGAAACTTAACAAATATTTCTGTAATTACTTGAAAACTCTATGTAAAGTGCTAATTTTAATATGTAATGATTTTATGCAGATATAAAAAATCATTATTTTATACAGTAATACCAAGGTGATATTTACCGTTGTCAATTCGCTTTCTTATACTAATTCCCAAAGGAATTAACCCCCAAGCTCAGGTGAAGATGGATTCAATGCAATGGATCGGCGGAATCTCGGGACCTTTAGGTGGACGGAGCAATTAAATAATGACTTGCTAGAGTGCTACGATGCGAGTGTGGCCCCTGAACGAGGTTACATGGCACAACTGCATGTTCTGTGTTGGGAGAAACACCCGGAGCTATCGCACTTTTCGCATCAACGTCTGCGGAATCATGCTGAAGTACTGCAAAAAAAGGGGCTATGTATCGCCAAGGTTCGAAAGTTCGCGCGCGTACTCCGGTCCCGTCACCACACACTTAACAAGTCAAAGCTGCTGACCATCAGACAGCATATTGTCGAGAGAATGCGGATACTATCTGGCGCTAAGAGAAGTCTAGAGCGGAGAGAGGGAGAGGTGGGTCAGAGAAAATCAACAGTTTCTCTCTGACCCATCTCGACTCTTCCAAGACCTCATAACATCTGATGAAGAATGCCCACCCATCACTACCGAAGAGGTGAAAAAAGTATTAAGAGGGATGAAGAGTTCTTCATCCCAGATGGTATCAATACCTTCTGGTGGAAGAAGTTTCCTTCAACCCATCAGCATTTGGCCCGTATTTTCACCTCATATTTAAAGTCGGAAGAGCCGCTTCCGGAGTGGTTGGTGGAAGGGCGCACAATACTCCTGCCGAAAATAGGCAACTTCGCTGACCCGAAGAATTACAGGCCAATCACTTGTCTAAACACACTGTATAAGATATTCACAGCTATCCTAAATGATAGGATTGTTCGAGCAATTGAAACTGTGTGGCAAGAAATGTATGAACAACGAGACTCAAAGAAAGACGTAGCAGGATGTCGGGAGTACCTGCTCATCGATAGATGTGTCTCCAAAGATGCAGCATACTACCAGCGTGACCTATCAATGGCCTGGAATGATTACCGGAATGCTTTCGATTCGACCACCCATAGACTTATCATCTGTGTTTTGGAAAGCTTAAAGGTTCATCCGCAAATCATGAGGTGCATAGAGAGATTGATGCCGCTTTGGAAAACCAGATTTACTGTCTCTTCTGGAAAAAAACGTGTGACAACTAACAAGGTCCGACGGGCACTATTGCGGCAAACCTGTAGATCGAAAGTACAAGGTCACCCATGTATTTGGCATGGACGATCTTAAGATCAAAGCTAAAAACAAAGAGCAACTACATCTAGCTTTAGGGATTGTCGAACGATTTACAAAGGAAATAGGAATGGAATTTGGGTTAGAGCCGCATTCAGGATGTGACATCTATAAAGGATAATCTCCGAGCATTTGGTACACATACTATCTAGTTGTCTAACTCATGCGGGAACAACTTACATCTAGAGGCATAATGCGGCACTAAGACTGCTTTATTACCATCTCTCTCACTCTCACGGCATCAACCTTAATATCGTTCCTCTAAATGCTCCTTGGGAAATCGAGTCAATTGTCGAGAATGAGAAGTGCCGCATATACTGGAACTTTATATTTTCGACAATTGTTTCTGTTGCACACTCGAGGCCTGACATGGTTCTTCTTGACTTCGAGGAGCGAACCATGTTCCTTATCGAATTTTCGGCGCGAGCTGACAAAAACATCATGCCGAGGAGAATGAAAATAAAGAGAGGTATAGACCTCATAAGGGAGTGGCGACGATTTTACCCCGAATATTCTGTCAAACTAATCGTCCTTATCATCGGCACTCTTGGAGGTGCCAAGCTTTCACTGATTAGTATCCTGAAAAGCATCCCTGCGTGTGAACAATATGCTAAAACACTCGCGGGAAAAATGCAGAAGGCGGTCGTCCGTGAGTCGCTCCGTGTTCTCAGGGTGCACGAGACTTTTGCCGGATCGTCGTATTGATTCCGTTACAGACTGTAATCACCTATCTTACGGTCGTGAGACGTGGTTGTGGCTGAAATTTTACCGCGATTTCGACGGGATCGGGTGCAGTTTTTCATATTAGCACCCGCTCCCGGTGAAATCCTGCGGTTGTCCTTATGACAATATATGTATATATATATATATATATATATATATGATTTTACATTTATATACGTTTAAAAACATTGTTTTTAAATGTTCGGTTTTGATTCCTCTAGAATCAAACCGAATGGCCCATAACAAAGCCACCGAACGCGTCCTCGGGTTGCGGATACAGGGTCCCTGTACCAGGCATTTCTGGTCAATATGGTTAAAAAAATTAATAGACAGTCACGGACAATTGTCCAGGCGTGGTCCCAAAGGAATTAAAGGCCAAGCGTAGGTGCCAAAAATGCGTTGAAAGTTGAATGGCACCTGGGTGAGGTGTCTCGAACGTTGACTCTGGGATATCGGGCGAACTCTCAGAGTATGCAGCCTTATCCTTACATGCGGGGTTCTACAAGGATGGACGAACCCCTTTTCCTAGCTTTTCGCGGGCACAACAATGATAACACCAAACATAGTTATAGTAAGTGAAGTTCAAAGTAATAGAACGCGCAGGTTTCCCTACAATGGGTCAGCAAACAATGCCTACCACTCTAGAGCTGGGGGAGCCAATGAAGATGGAGTCCATGCGATGAATTGGCGGAATCTTGTGGCTTTTAAGTGAACGGAGCGACTAAATCACAACTTGCTAGGGTGCTACGATTCAAGTGTGGTACTTGAACGAGAAAATCACATGGTACGATTGCATGCTCTATGGTGCGAGAAACACCCAGAACTATCGCACTTTTCGCATCAACGTCTGCGAAACGATGCCGAAATACTCCAAAAAAGGGGCTATGTAAACGGAGCACCTACTCTACCACAGCCAGTACTAGTCGGCAACATAGACAGAGAGGCCACACTCAGAGCAACCACAGGCAGGTATCCGGTAGAGGTAGAGCGATGCTTTATGACACGGAGAAACATCAACATCCAAGTTTTTCTCAAGCCAAAAGATCAAGATGAAATGGATGACAAGCTTCGTGGACATTTTTTCGAAGGATTTAGCCTGCGGACTATCAATTGTTGCGTGTATAATTAGTGTGTGACTGGCTACGTAACATCTAGCAGGAACTTTACAGCCAAGGTTCAAAAGTTTGGGCGCGAACTCCGGATCCGTTATCGCACAGTTAACAAGCTGCTGAACATCAGGTAGCATATTGTTGAGAGAATACTGATACTATCTGGCGCTGAGAGAAGTCCTAGAGCGAAGAGAGAGGCGGGTCAGAGAAAATCAACAGTTTCTCTCTGACCCGTCGTGTCTCTTCCAAGACCCCCCAGTTACTGTCGACCACCCGCCCAAACCAAAATTGGTCGAAATATTTTGTAGAGAAGTCTATAAAGTGTAGCTACGACTGCACGAAGACTCAGAGAACATAAATAACTTCAAGGAGCTGTGTGATTTACTCATAATACCTGAGGATGAATGCCCACCCATCATTACCGAGGGGTTAAAACAAGTATTAAGAGGTATAAAAGAACTGTCCCGCTCCAGGAACAGATGGTATCAAGAACATTTGGTGCAAGAATTTTCCTTCAACCCATGAGTATCTAGCTCATATTTTCACCCCATATTTACATTCGGAGGGACCAATTCCGGAGTAGTTTGTGGAAGGGCGCACAGTACTCCTGCCGAAAATGGGCAATGTAGTTAACCCAAAGAATTAGAGCCAATCACTTGTCAGAACATAATGTATAAGATTTTCACAGCTATTCTAAATGATAGGATTGTTCAGCCAATAGGACCTCTGTGGCAACACATGTATGAACAACACGACTCAAATAAAGGCGTAGCAGGAAATTGGGAGAACCTGCTCATCGATAGATGTGTCTGCTATGCCGCTATGGAAACCCAGATCTTCTATCTCATCTGGAAAAATCGTGCGACAACTAACAAGGTCACATTTCGGAGAGGTGTCTTCCAGGGCGACACCATGAGCCCACTCCTTTTTTGCCTTTCATTATTGCTACTATCTCTAGCACTTCGCCTTTCCCTACTTTTGCAGAAAACCTCCAAATCTAAAGCAGAGCGGCATTTAGGACCTGACAACCAGCAGATTTGGACATTCGAACTGTCGGCGAGGAACAAAGTATCTGCAACGAACATGCTTGCCGTCCTGGTAGTACTCTATTCATTTGGAGTTGTGCCATGGACGAAGAACGAGCTAAGATCCCTTGATATCGGGACACAAAAGGTTATGCATATCAACAAAAGCATACAAATGGAAGAGACCCTCTCCTTAAAACGGTCAGCAAGCACGAAGAAGTGGGCAAAGGAGCGTTTCTGTACAAAGCAGTGGAGGAGGCAACTAAAACACAGAGACTTAACTTCAGTATCAGGGGTGAGCAAAGTTAGGGTGTCTACTGTTATTTAAAAAAAAAATCCAGGACTTTTCCGGGTTTTCAAGGTTTGACCATTTACAACAAGCAAACGGTTCATCCGATCTAAATGTAACTTCGCACGGTTTTTGAGGGTTATTCAACTGTAAAAATCAGACATAACATTAGTCATTTAATGAAGACTTGAAATTTAGCAGTACATTTATTTCAGTTTTCAGAACTGCCCTTAAATTTTTTCTGTGCGACCATTTGTTGCTGAGATATCATTCGATATCAAAATTTTTGCTTACACTACTTGCTAAAATTTCGCGGAACATGTAGCTCTATTAAATATAGTAGGCTATTAAAGTGTTAAATGTATTTGCAAGTGGAAACTTATTCCTTATACCGTACAAGTCCGATAACTTTTCAACTTCGGGGCTGTAGGGGCGAAAAATTCCAGGAATTGCGGACTTATCGGACGCACCCTCTAGTAGCACGATATTAGGTGCGCGCATGCGTAAATCATGGGCGCAAATCATTAACAAAATGGCACACGTAGTGGAAGAACAACCATTAGTGTGCGTGCCGTACGTGTGATGACGTTTTAAGGGAAGTGTAAACTTATCGGACGGCAAGTTATCGGACTTCTACTGTACTGAAAAAATAATGTCGATTTCTTAAAAGTAATTTTTAAATAATACTTAGAGGTGGCGCCATACTTTCAAAGTTTACGGTTGAATAATCTAACGAAGTTCATAAAATCGTCAACTGTTCAAGAAAATATTAACTTTTCCTGGTGACCTCTGTTATACAATGATTATTTAAAGGTTTCTTCTGCCTATCCTAGTCTACTGGCTGCTTTTCTGAAATTCTCACAATTTTCAACAAGAGCATTTGTTTCAGATGTGTAGATCGGAGTAGTTTAAAGGTATTCAATTTTTTGCTTTTAAGATCAATGTGCTTATTTTTTTTTTTAATTTTTAATTAAAAAATTAATTGATGGTATATGTTGTTAACGATAAAAACAATTAGTTAAAAAATGTTTGATGATTAAAACTTTAAATAACTGAAAATAATTGTTTAAACAATTTGTATAGAAATGTAATTGTTATTGAATATTTTCATCAATATAAACATTTCATTGGTTTGCAAATTTTTGAAGTTTCACATTTCAAATGTTTAAATAATTAAAGATAATTATTTGATTAAACAATTTTTATGAAAAACTAATTGTTAGTAAATATTTTTATCGATGAAAATAATTTATTAGTTAAAAAATGTTGAATGATTCAAATTTTTAATGTTTAAATAATTGAAAATAATTATTTGTTTAAACAATTTCTATATAAAAGGTTTTGTTATTAAATATTTTTATCGATAAAAACAGTTTATTAATTAAAAAATGTTAAATTATTCAAATTTTAAATGTTTAAATAATTGAAAATAATTAATAACAAATAATATTGAGGGCCTGAATCAAGCTCACGAAAATCATAGTTTTAAGAAAAAATAGCCATGTTTGAGACTTAAAAAATAATCCTAATAATATTTTTTTAAAATTTTTTTTCTAAAGCACTTACTTCGATACTGATACTGAATCTTTTTAACCCTTGTAAATCTCTTAAAACTACTCAATTATTTCTGTATATTTGGTAACTGCAAAATTGCGTGAGTGTGTTTAAATATCTTGAAGCCTTTTAAACTTTGTTTTAAAATCTTGTTTTAAATTTATTTTCACTATGATTTAAAAAAAATTCATTTATAGGTTTGCCGGAAATCGTAAAATGTACATTAGTTTTTCAGTATGGGGAACAGGAACATATATATATTAGGGTGGCCCAACATGACTGGCTTTCGATTTCTTGTTATTTGCAACTGGAAACCTGTTCCTCATACTGAAAAACTAATGTCCATTTTACGATTTTCGGCAAACCTATAAATGAATTTTTTTTAAATCATAGTGAAAATAAATTTAAAACAAGATTTTAAAACAAAGTTTAAAAGGCTTCAAGATATTTAAACAAACTCACGCAATTTTGCAGTTACCAAATATACAGAAATAATTGAGTAGTTTTAAGAGATTTACAAGGGTTAAAAAGATTTAAAATTCTTTTAAACTTGAAGATTTCCAACAAAATTAAAACAAAATGTAGTTTTTTAAAGATTTTAAATAACAAATTTAGAAACTTAAAAATTTCGAATGGTTTCAAGAGAATATTCTTGAGAATCATAGGAAACCTTGAAAGCATATTTTGCTTTTAAACATTAATTTTTAGTCAAAATTTAAAAATATTTAAGAAGATTTATAGAATTAGGATTTTTCAGTTGTCTCATTTTTTAAAATGTTGAATCGTGTTTTAAAATGTTTTTTAATTTTCTTTCAAATTTATTTCTTTTAAAAAAAAGCATTAAAAAATTACCAGGAATCTCAAGAAAACAAATTTTTTTTCTTGTAATCTTTGAAAACTTTTAAGGAGTTTCCAAAATTTTCATTAAAAATCTATAAGACCCTATATTTTCTTTTATTTTATAAACCTTCTGTATATTAAAATTTTTTTTTTTGAAAAGTACAATATGTTTTTGATAAATTCAAATTTTTCCGAATTTTTTTTAATGTTGAAAAATTATAAAAATTGCACTAAAATCTTCGACATTCTTCCATGAGAATTTTTGAATCAAAGCGCCCCAAAAGCATCTAGCCAGTTTACAAACTAAAATAGACGATGGACGTGAATTTGCACACTCCGATCTTCTTCAAAGTCCGAGAGCAATCAAGACACTGTTTACATGTATATTGGGGTTGCTCATTGTGAATTTGAGGTAAAAAATTTAATATAGCGTACTAAAAGTTTTTAACATTTATAAACTTTGGAACAAAAATTAATAATTAATATTTGGCATGCATATTGCTAAAGGAATAAGAAGTTAATAACGAATAATTTGTACCCGGGATGAAAGGTGGAAATACCCCTGAATTGTGGAAAACATCCCAAAAAATGGTTTTAACGATTAATTAGTAAAGGATCCATTGGTAAAAATTACATTTCTGCAGACATCTTGTACATAAAATATACATACAAAATTAAGGTATTCAGTTTTCCTTTTTCGCGCGTATTTTTCGAGATATCCAACCTGGGAGTAGGGGTCAATTTGTACTGTCCTGGTCGTGCGCTCTTTTCATACCCCATATCTCAAAATAGGGTCGTTTCTGGATGAAAGTGTACAGTACTGAAATTATATAATATTTCCGGTTCTACATTTTAAGTTCTATGCATTTTCATTTAAAAAAACCATTTCATTTAAAGATGAACTACGGCAGGTGTCGTGAGACCTGCGTGGTATAACTCATCCCCTACTCCCGGAGTGGATATCTCGGAAAATATAGCCGACAAAGGAAAGGTGAATACCTACATTTTTAATGTATATTTTATGTACAAGATGTCTGCAAAATATACATGCCAAATATTAATCATTTATTTTGTTTCCTAAGTTTAAAAATATTAAGAACGTTTGGTCTGCCATAACGTGCCGATGAAAAAGCACTGAAAACCGCGCCGAAATGACACTGCCCAGTGCCGTTCCAGTGCTGCTCGTTTAAAGCTACTCATATTCTGGTTTTAAATGCCTGTAGAAGTTTCCTTTATACCTCAGACTAGGCTACCAAGTAGACCAGCTTAAAGGAATTAAAAATCAAAAATTGTAAAATTTCTCAATTTTCTATGAGAAGGTTAGAAATTCTGAATCTACGGGTTTCGATTATTTCAGATATCTAACCTTTTCTTTTAAATGTTTAAAATTGTAATGAATATAACGTATCTCGTAAATGGAATTAGATACACCAAAACAGACAACATTTTTCAATTCAGCTTCCAAATAGAATATTAGTTTATAAGTTATCAGTATAAAGGCAATATTACGATATCCGTGGCGACAAAGTTTTAATGTGGATTCCTATAGGATTTTTAGCGAAAACATGAATCTGAAAGTTTTAAATCGATATCTCGAATAGTTTTCGGTTTATCGATTTAAACAATTTTGTTTTTAATGTAGATAATTTTTTAAGTTCATTCCTAAAGGCGATTTTTGCAAAGAATAAGGAGTTTTAATGTGGATTTCTATAAGGGAAAGGGGGCAGGGGTGTGATCTTACATTATTTCTCTGACCAATTACAGGAATGCCTTCGAAATCTCAAAAACAATTCGAGATATCGTTTTAAAACTTTCATATTCGTGTTTCTCGCAAAAAATCCTACAAGAATTCACAATGAAACCTTGCCGCCACGGACATCGTAATTTCCCCATTATAAATACTGTAAAGAACTCTGCCCGCCCGATACGTGACGAATACAATAGGACCATTATATGACCGCCCCATCACTTCTCAGTGCCGTTTATGTGCTCAAAATCAGGACAGTCAGCCACTGAAACGGCACTGGCGGCCCAGTGCCGTTCACTAGTACTTTTCATTGGCAGTGCGAAGCTAGAAAGAATAGGTCAAAAGGTTTTAGCTTTGTAAGCGCATTCTTCTAAAAGAGAGCAGTTTCGCAGGCGAAGAGTAGATAGATATCATCCCCTCCCTTTCTATATAGTAAGGGCAGTAGAGTGTAAGCTTTTATCGTGGGACCGTCGAAGCAGGGCCACGGCTCCAGATTCATTCCTTGCCTGACAGCTACGGCTGCAACTTGTGTTTCATTTAATAAACTATCTGACCAGGTCTACGAATCTGTTTCAGGTCAAAATTAAATTAAAGTGACCTTTCATTCAGACTGTCACACAAATTAGCGATCCATGCCAGGATACTTTTGATTGATACGTCATTCTCAAAAATTTATAAATAAGAACCTTTTTTTTTAAAGGAATTAAAATCAGTAAAACACGTACTGGGCTGAACTAAGTAGGCTCACAGTGATTCCTTGTCTAGAAAATTATACTAAAAGACGAGAAGTCACCCAACCAAGGTGGCACCGTTCGAATTGCAGAATTTGCGGACTCTAAAATCCACAGCTGACCAGAACGAGTAGATCCACTGTGGCAGCCACCAACAATCTTCACGGGAAATCGCGTTGCATGTAGATTCTGAACCAATTGATCCTAGGATTCTAAAAAGGTTGTCGAACGAAAAAGTAACAACTCCCACTGAAGTCAACCCTACAAGAGAAACTATCCCTGCGAGAGACGCAATCAAATTAATTAAAAATTTCAACGGACAAGACGATATGGGAGTGGAACCCTTCATCGCTCTTGTGGTAAGAATTAAATCACAGTACTCGAATCCAGGTGTTTTATTAGACTGGATCATCGCAGAAAAAATCGAAGGAGAAGCGGAAAAATCTATTTGATTCATATCAATTCAGGGTTATGATGATCATTTCAAAGCTCTTAGAACTAATTTTGGAACTACCGGATCACTAGAAACTCATCGCACAAAACTCTCACAAGTAATTCAAGGAGCTGGGGAAAGTACGTAGAATTTCAATGCACGACTCAACCAAAGAATGCACGAACTTTTGTATGCTGTTCAGTCGAAAAATCCCTTAACACATGAACGAGAAATTTGCATAAAAATGAAGAGCAAACAGTTCTCGAAAAATACATAATGAATTTAAGAGAAGAACTTTCAGACCGAGTTTCAAGCAAAAATCCCAGCGACGTTAGAGAAGCACAACAAATGGCAATCCAATCCGAAGTCTGGTTAACGGAAATAAGTAAAAATCGCCAATCCAAAAACACGATTAAGCCCCAAATAACAATTCGCACAACTATCAATAAATTTCCTTTTAAAACCTTAAACTCCCAATTAAATAAACAAAAATACCCTTCATTAAACAATCCTCTAAATCACGGCACACCTTTGCAGCAGAGAATCCAGTTATTTTGTAGTCACTGCAAAATCCCTGGACACACCGAAATTCAATGTTTCTCCAAACAGAAAAATTTGCACACGAAAGCCTCGGCAAGTCGACCTCCGACTCGTGTTAATTATCTCCAAGAAGAAACGGAAGAAGAAGATATCAAAGAATCGGAAATTGAATCGGAGACAGAGTATCAGCAATATCTGGAAGATTATATTCTATCAGAGGACAATTACACGGAGCATAAAAACTTGTAAAACTATTAGTTGATAGTGACGCATCGATAAATCTAATAAAAGGAAATTGCATTAACAAATATCACCAGAGAATTTTAATTGACAAAGAGTTTTTAATGGGAAATGATAAGCACCGGACAAGCGAGGTCACTAAGTGTAAGTTTCAAGGGAAAGAACATATCTTTGTAATTGTACCAGAAAATTTCCCCATACCCGAGGAAGGCATCATCGGAACACCATTTCTGTACTCTTATCAGTTCAACTTGTCAAACAGCTCCCTCCAGCTCGATGATAAGGTCTATCCCTTGGAGTACGACGGTATCCTTATCCCCAAAAACACCATAAAAATGATAAGCGTGAAAACAAACAAAAATCAGGGGCACATTCTCATAGAAGATAATCCCTACATTCCAAATTCCATTGACCGTATTGTTGACTTACAGGTTATGATTCCCGTTAGTAACGAAATCGAATCAGACTTGAGATTAAGTGATAAAGAGATAAAGTACAAGTATATCAATGTCGACCAAGAACGAGGAGCGTGTAACTTACATTACGCAGAATGAATTAAATGCTAGATTGAAATTATTACATGGAAATTTGAGGCTTGAACACATAGAAGTTGAACACAGAATACATATTCAAAAGATAGCCATCTCTTATCATTACATTTTCTCATTGCAAGGAGATTCTCTACCCTGCACAATTCTCGCGTCACATATAATCATCCTGAAAGACGAAGCAAATATTAATATACGTCAACCACGACATCCGGAATACCACAAAGAAGAAATCTCAAATCAGGTCAATGAAATGTTGACTAAGAGAATAATGTAAGCCTCGGACTCACCATTTAACTCACCCCTTTGGGTAGTTCCGAAAAAACGCGACGCGTCGGGAAAACCTAAATGGAGGCATGTAATCGATTTCAGGAAGTTAAATGAAAAAACAGATCAAGATGTCTACCCACTTCCTCTAATCGACGAAATTCTGGACCATCTTGAAAAAGCAAAATTCTTTTCAGCCTTTGATTTGAGCTCAGGATTTCATCAAATTCCCATGGACGAAAAATCGACAAAATATACTGCATTTTCTACACCTGAAGGACATTTTCACTATAATCGCATGCCTTTCGGGCTTAAAAATGCTCCAGCATGATTTCAAAAAATGATAGACACATCATTAAGAGGACCGTTAGGAAAAATATGCTTTGCTTATCTGGACGACATTGTTGTCTTTGGTAACACACTCGAAGAACACAACGAACATCTGGTTATCTTATTTGAACGTTTACGGTCTACTTGACTGAAACTTCAACCAGACAAGTGTGAGTTTCTTCGACCGGAATTAGAATATCTGGGACACGTGATCACGGAAAACGGACTGAAACCAAACCCATATAAATTATCTGCCGTCCAAAATTTCAAAAGACCCGAGAAACAGAAAGAAATTATGCCTTTCTTGGGACTAGCTGGATATTGCCGAAAATTTATTTTAAAAAAAGCTTCTCTACGATAGCTAAACCTTTAACAGCACTGACACCGGACAATACACCGGTATTAAGATATCCCGACTGCAAGGACACATTTACTTTGACCACCGACGCAAGTAATGCTGGACGGGGGGCAATTTTATCACAACAGGGACACCCAGTTTGTTACATCTTAAGAATTCTGAATGAACCTGAGCTAAATTTCACCACTACCGAAAAGGAAACATTAGCAATTGTCTGGGCAGTTAAGCGGGTTCGTCAATATCTTCTCGGACGTCAATTCATAATACAAACGGACCATCAAGCTTTGACATGGCTTTTCAACGAAAAGGACCCTTCATCCAGGTTTATGAGGTGTAGATTTCAGATGGAAGCATACACATACAAGGTCGTGTATAAAAAAGGGAAGAGAAATACGACAGCTGACGCGCTTTCGAGAATGCACCCCATCCAAGATCAAAATCTCTCAGAACAATCGGAAGCGAATGCCAACATCAACCAAGTAGATGAATCTCAAGAAGTTGACGAGATTGATACACCATCATTATCAGGCGAAGATAATGAATCAATTTTTGAAAGATTGCGAAATCATGAACCGACGGATGAAAAGGAAATTCAAAACGATTATGCAAACTGGAAAAGTAACCACCTGCCTAGTAAATTAAAAATAAAACCTGTCGCCAACGGAAAGAATTCGATTAAAATTAGCAAACAAAACATTTTCTGTTTGCTAAGAATCCAGTTACCCGACTATGGCGAAAGAAACTGGGTCAAACTCCTCTACATCAAAATTAAAGATTTCACCAGAAACAAAACCTGGAACATACTTAAATTTCATATGGAGGATCCCTTGATAAAAATGACGGAACGTGTACGCATCGGAGATATTTTGAATTTTCTATTACAGACAAAATTCACAGAATATACATTTTTCCTGTGTGAACGAGCTGATAAAAAATTGAGTGAAGAAGAGAAACAAAACCTGTTGAGGGAATCACAGGGGAACGTGGCCACTGGTCACTTTGGAGAAAATAAAACAGTCAAGACACTACGCGAACAAACATCATGGGAAAATATGGAGAAAGACGTAATCGAATTCGTTAAAAAATGTCAAGGATGCCAACGTGAAAAACTAACCCAAATTCGCCCCAAAGTTGAAGCAGTCATTCCGGAAATGCCGACGCAGGCGAATGAGAAGATCGCGATGGACATAGTTGGTCCATTACCGGAAACAACGAGCGGAAAAAAATATATTCTATCCATCCAAGATGTGCTCACGAAATACATCATTTTTATAGCACTGTAGGAAACGACGAGCAAAAGCATATTAACAAATCTACTAAATCATTACATTTACATATTTTCCTCTCCAAAGCACATCTTAACTGACCAGGGCGCTAACTTTGTATCGAAATTGGTTCAAAAAATGGAAAATATTTTTAGAATCAAGCACATTAAAACAACTGCTTTCCATCCACAAAGTAATGGAGCCCTCGAGAGAACCCATGGAACAATTAAAGATTTATTAAAAACATACATGGCCGATAACGAGACGGAATGGGACCAGAATTTGAATCTAATATGCTTAGCATTTAATACCGCAGTTCATGAGAGTACAGGTTTAACGCCATTTGAAATGACATTTGAAAGAAAAGCCAATTTCCCTTCAGCCTTAGCAACAACTACGTCGTTAACCTATCAAGAATTGTTAGACATTTGACAAAAGAGACATGAACAATATTTGGAAAAGGGAAGGACTGCCATTCAAAAAACACAGGAACAATTAAAAAGGCAGCAAGATGCAAAAATAATCATTAGTAATCCTCTTTTCAAACCAGGAGATTTATTAATACTGTCCGTTCCTCTGATTATGCAATTTTATACAATAATCAGCATTACACTGTACACACTAATAGGTTGAAGCCCTTCTATCAATAACTTCATCGGTTCATTTTGTTTCTTTTTTAGAATGAATTTCACTTGGATACTGTTATCATTTCTCTCGATCACATCTGCTAACGTGACCCTCACTTCACTCGATGGATCCACTATATTAGCTGAGGACCTTGGTACAGCAAAAATCTATCACACTACATGGAGACTCATTTCGTCCGTCGACACACACGGCATTGACAAAAGATACGAACTTAGTCTCTTGTATAGATCCGTCTCCGAACGATGTAATCAATGTTTAGAACAATTTGAACTGGAAACCTTAAAATCCCGAATTAAAAGATTAAATATTCAAACATTTTTGCTCAATTAGTTATTAGGAAAGAATCGGTATAAAAGGGGAGCTTTTAATTTAATTGGAAGCATATCCAAGACCCTTTTCGGTAGACTATCTGCAAGTGATTTGAATTATATCAACCACGAACTTGATCAACTGTATTCCCAAAACAAAAGGTTAAAAATGTCATTACAAAATCAAACTAACGTAATTAGGACTATTTTAAATTCGGCCGCACATGATGTAGATTCCTTGTTTATACAAAATAAAAACATTATAGATAATTATAACAAGTTAGCCAATAAGACTAATGAAAATATCTAAAACATATTAATGGCTAATCAGATCACAATCATGACCATTCTTGTATCAGAATTAAGTAAAGACGTATCGCTATTAATCGATGCAATAAATGACAGTAAACACGGAATATTACATTCCCAAATTTTACCTCCGACTACACTTATAGAGGGATTTAAAAAAATTTGAAGAAGTAAACGATGAAAAGCATGGCATTCAGTTAGTAGAGGAAAATTATCAATACTTGATTGATATTGCCGAAATAACTGTTTTATTGATAAATAGTAAATTTGTTTATTCAATTGAAATGCCGATTTTAGAAAAAGAACTCTACAAAATAAATCACTTAATTCCGATACCACTACGCAAGGGGGATAATTTTATCACCGTAATCCCAAATGAAAATGATGTAATGATCAACGTAAATTCATACTGTAAATTCATACAGTAAATTCATACTGTAAATTCATACTGTAAATTCATACTGATCATACTGTAAATTACTTGGATTTACAGAAATTTGTAAAAGAAAGAATCCTAGTTATCTCCTAGCAGAAACTAAATCCTGCGAAACGCAACTGATAAAGAACAGGGTTAAAATTATAAACAACAAAATATGTCAGATACATGTAATCATTATTGATCAAATGGTATTTTACATTTTACAAAACGAGCAGGGTGTCATAATGTTTCCAAACAAGGAGGAGACCATACACATTTACTGCGAAAATTCAAATTATGAAAAGTCAATAACAGGAGTAACTTTAATTAAAGCTCTAGATAACTGCATTATACATACCGAATACACTATTGTAAAATTAAGCAAAACAAAAATAAAAACGCAGAATTTTTCATACCGAAAAAACGTTACAATCCCATTCTCGGAATCCGATTTAAATCTTGTAAGAAATGTCCTTTGAAAGGACAAATAAATGACCAGGAATTAAAATCAGCCGGAAAATTTTTGGATGAGATAGAAAATGTTTTGAGTAAAGTACAGAGTATTAGAAGATCTCATTCTTGGAAAGAACAGGCAACGAAAATTCTTTCTTACTTAGGCTATACTTCGTTAATCCTTATCTCAATATTTGCAATTTATTAATGCGGAGTTTACGAATTAATTGAGAAATGTCTTCCTAGCCTCTGCATGAATTTTTGTTGTACGACCAATAAGATAAACAACGAAATAATACAAGTTGCCGCCTACGTACCAGCGAGCGCTTCTATGATTGACTTAGAGAGTAAGTTAGATAATAAACCTATTAAGTTTAGAAGGAAGTAAGCTATGAAAGCACAAAGAATTTCGGGAGAAATTCACTCTAACAGGGGAGGTGTGCAGCTAGAAAGAATAGGTCAAAATGTTTTAGCTTTCTAAGCGCATTGTTCTAAAAGAGCAGTTTCGCAGGCGAAGAGTAGATAGATATCATCCCCTCCCTTTCTATATGATAAGGGCAGTAGTGTAAGCTTTCAGCGTGGGACCGTCGCAGCAAGGTTTCGGCTCCAGATTCATTCCTTGTCTGACAGCTACGGCTGCAACTTGTGTTTCATTTAATAGACTATCTGACCAGGTCTACAAATCTGTGTCAGGACAAAATTAAATTAAAGTGAATTTTCATTCAGACCGTCACAGCAGGGTACTGAATTTGTTTACGCGAAATTAATAATGAGCAACTTCAATATACGTATCCAGTGTTTTCGTTGCTCTATAACTTAATTTATTCAAACTATTCCAGTTTTTTATCGATTTTTGGAAATTTAAAGAAAAAAAGGATTTTTAAATTAGCGAACAGATTTTTTTAAATTTTACAAGACATATTTAGCAACACAATGTAAAAAGTTTCATCAAAATCGGTGTAAATCCGCCGGTTTCTGAGATTTTTTACTTTGAACGTCTAACTTGACTAATCTAATTTTAGTTCGTAAGTCGGCTTGGTGTATTAGCGGCATTTTGATTTTAGTTCGCAAAAGCTTAGGTGTAGAACGGGCGCTGAGGAAAATCACTCGAAATTGAGTGTATGGAATCGGCACGCTCCCACCTCATCTCTGCCAACAGACATATTATCCTTCCCAACATAATTTTCTGAATATTTTGATTCAACGAAATATCTTAACGTCAAGCTTACTGGGTCATCTACTTGCACTTTTGTATCACATTCTAAATTTATGAAAAAAAAATATAAACACAAATGGAAGTTCCATAAACTTACTGTCCAGTCAAATAAGTTTTAAATTTATAGGAGTTTTAATTTGTCAGAAAGATAGCAAACTTTGAGGTAGCCCATTTCGTCGACAATTGATTCCTTTACAGTATCATAAATTCAAATCCAGGCAAACTCTCTTTTTCATTATTCTCCGAACCGATATTTCAGTGGTTAGGACCCTTTTTGTCGCACAATTTTACTTATTGCAAGATGCTAGCAAAAAAATTACATAGTTAGAATTGAAAGTAAATGTTATGAGACTTAATTATGTTTTTAAACGTAATCTTAAACATACATTTAGAATATTTTTGAAAATAAAATTCAGAATTAACTGTAAATTGTTATCATGCAAAAGATAATCAAATAATTGATTTGAATTATTATAATCAATTTTGAAGAATAAGATAACCAGTCGGTCATAATTGTATGCATACCAATTAAATCACAGAATCACTATTAACCTCCTTATTCCACCACTACAGTACATAGCCGTCCATCACGAGTCATGTCATGGACGTGAAAATTAAAGGCACGAACAGGGATGGGAAAATAAAATACCCTAGGTAATTTACATAGTTTTTTAGGGTAAATTACTAGGTAGTTTACATGCCTAGTTTCACGTGATTTAAATTAGGCGTATAAGACATTTTACGTTCTGGGGTTCCCGTTTCCCTCCACAAATGTAACCTCTAACGGATTTACATGCCTGTCGTTTTCAACCGGAAAATGCATCTTGCTCTCATTCTACCATATGACGATGCCATGCATTTATCTCATTCTAGAATTTTCACTCAACGGAAAAACAGAGAAAAATCTAGAGTGCGATAAATGCGTAGCACTGTCACATGGTAGAATGAGAGGAAGATACATTTTCCGTCTGCATTCGGCAGGCGTGTAAATACACCTAACTTGGTCCCGATTGCAAACATTCCTTGTCATAAAGAGTGACGCCAAATTCGCCTTTTTTTTGGACCTCCCTAGTGATCTGATGAAAAAAGATAAAAAATATGTTAAAGTTATCAAATTAATCGTCATTAAATATCAAAATGAGCATCGCAGATCGTTTCTTAAAAATTTCCAAAAATTACTTCTATTTAGGGATTGAGAAGACCCCAAAAAAATTTTAAAAACAGGAAATACCACTAATTATACAATTAATTTTCACATCGACCTCTGATCAATGAAGAAAATACGTGATTTTACTTAAAATACGTGATTTTACTTTTATAAGGTTTATTTTATAGAAAAAATACAGTGAAAAATGATTTTATAATTAGTGTTATTTCCTATTTGTTTATTTTTTTGCGGTCTTCTCAACCCCTAAATAGAGTTTTTTTTAAATAAAAAATCCTAAAGCGATGCTCACTTTGATTTTTAATGACGAGGAATTTGATACCTGTAATATATTTTTTCATCGGGTTACAAGCGAGTTCCAAAAAATAGGCGAAAAACAGCCTATTTTGGCGTCACTCTTTAAAAATTCGTACAGGTACATAAGTTTATTATAATGAAATTGGCTTCTCAGTGTATATTTTATTAGGTACAATTTTTTTCCAAAATTTATTATAAAAACATATGCACAGGTTTTCAGCTATTAAATATTAAATTGATCAATATTTCATAATAATAATCACAAAAAATTGATATAAATGTAAAAAATAACAGCAAATTACGAAGGCTTTTTAGGTTAGAATAATTCACCGGTTTTTATAAAAAAATATATTAATGACAAATATTTTAATGAACAAATATAACAATATTTAAAACTTATTTACTTACCTGTGTCCCAGAAGGCACTTAAAAATAAAATTCTTTAATATCATGTTGCAAAAAAAAAAGAACATTGCGCTACAATTGGATGATTTTTATTATTTTTATTTACTTGTAAACGTGTAAAATTATGCTCATCTCATGGAATTTATGGAAGCCCGGAGTGTTTTTGTATTTGGATCGTTTCCCTATAGTTAACATTATTATTTTTGTATCAAAAATATTATCATTGGGAAAAGAACTCTTCAGGCTGGGTCGACTCCCATGGGCGCATGTGATCACATATACTTTTGTACTTATCCACCTCCTTGTAGATGGCTCTACTGTAGGGGCATAAGTGGGGGTAATATTTTCTTAAAATATCTTGGCGCCGCCATTCTAGTGTTCGTTGAGGTTATGTTTTCGACAAAAAACTTCAAATTTTTCTAAGTTCAAAAAAGTTGTGTCTAGCCAAAGATATTATAAACGTAGATGCGGTGCGAGCTTAGTTACCCGCCATAAATATAGACGGCGCGTCCGGCGAAAAAAGTCACTTCCCTTCTACCCACCGCTCCCTGTAAATAGCACCCTCCCATATAGTTTGCCAAGAGCCACTTGGAGCGCTGTAAGCAACTCTCGGCACACCTTCAAGGCGCACTGATGGTAAACTTAGCTTGGACAAGAACCACTTAAATTAAAATTAAATTGCGAACATTTCATTACAAACGTAAAATATCCACGCTTTGTAAGACATGGTTATTTTAATAGATACCAGAGAGAAAATTAAATGTATAATTTATATTTCTGTTTCATATATTTTATA
>NC_046664.1:135961274-135966135 GCF_010883055.1 Belonocnema kinseyi | reverse complement strand
ATGAGGGCAGCACCTCGATAGGGCAGAAAATGTGATGTCCTATATATATAATTCCCCACTCCGACGCCCCGTACCGCATCTACGTTTATAATATCTTTGGTCTAGCCGTATGAAGTGAAATCAGGACATTGAAAAATAAACAAAGTTAAAGTAAATTGAAATGTTTGTGCTGTGCCAGGATGTCACTGATTTCACTTCTCTATTATAATGGGAATAAATAAAATTTAAAAAAAGGTTACATTCCATGTATTATGTAATTCTTCATTTATTAGAGAGTTATTGCAAAATTGTACAAATTTAGGCCGAAAAATAGTACAGGAAACAGTATTTACACATTTTTCGTCTTGAATTTGTATAATTTTGAATTAATTCGTTTATTTTCTTTAATTTTATTTCAAGCAACACATTCAAATAATATACACATTTACGTGCACGAACACATGGATACGCTTTAGTTTGCCACCTTCTTGTAGGTTGCGCTAGTGTCGCTATAAGTTGTCAAACGCGCCCATGGGAGTCGACCCAGCCTGGAACTCTTACTAATATCCGCACCCATGGATATTGGAAACACAGGACTAGGCATGCCATCCAAACATGGTGAGCAGGGTTAATTTCACAGGAGGGAGAATTCCATGAGCAGGGAGAGCCGCCATCTCACTATGTGCCACTTGATTATGCGCACGAGCGTTTTTCGCCGACAAACTGTGCAAGAAACTATAAACGTGTGGGGCTGCCATGTTTGTCGCGGGACATCAAAAGATGACGGACCTCCCCCCTCATTGCAACAACCCGCAATGGAATGCTAAGTCCAGTGCTTCCTATCTCCATGGCCCGTACCCCAGCAGTGGGACTCCGATAACGCTCGATTTCTACAAGGGTTGCTATACAATCGAACTAAATCTCGGAAGAGGGTCGTGTGCGTAGTTAGAAAGTAGTGTGCGGTCACTGAGTTGTACCAAAAATAAACGGTTGGCGGTGTGACCTGCAGACTCTAAGTCATCGATAAAGAAGCACTGCCCTACCGAAAACAATCTTTGAGTATATACTAAAAATTCTTTTTGTCAAAGAAGCTTAGAGAAATTCTCCGCAGGCACTCAACTATTTTTAAAGTTCCAGGAAGCTCGTTTAAATGGTCTGAAGGCTTTAAAATATCCTTTCCGAAATTAAAATAAGAATACGATCATAAATAACAAGCAGAGAGGCTATCTCTATAGAGTAGCCGACACTCAAGGGTCCTTTGTTAAGCTTTCGGATTAAAATTTAGAAGTAAATTTTTTTAAATTTCATAGTTAATAGCCTAAAACATAATAATTCGGAATCTACGGGTTTCGATGATTTCAGATATCTAACTTTTTTTTAATGCTTATAATTGGAATTAATAGAACGTTTCTCGTAAATGGAATGAGATACGCCAAAAAAGACAACATTTTTTAATTCAACTGGAAAATTGTATATCAGTATATAAGTTATAATTATAAATAAGTATGATGAGAAAATTCATCAATTAAAAAAAAATTTTAATAATTCGAAGAGAAATTTAAAAAGGGAGAGCGGATTAGCCACGACCAACTACTGTAAATAACTGCCCGCCCGGTACGTGACGAATACAAAAGGAACATATTACCGTCGCCCCACTCTTAAAAGGACCACTAAAAAGATCTTGAAAAGGACCCAAATCCTCAAACTATCTCCGAGACTATTTTGTTTCAAATCGACCTTGTTTATAGACTCAAACGGGCCAGGCTATTTCACTAAAGAAAACTCGGAGATTTCTTTCGGTAGGGTGACAATCATTTGAAAAATAATTGCTGTAATAAAGTTGAATAAAACTATAAGTTGTTTTTAATTAAGTAAAGTGAAATTGGATAAATGTAAAGGAAATTGAACAAGTTTAAAAACAACGAAATTAAGTGAAAAGTGACCGATTTATAAAAAGTGTATTTTTTCGTAATTTTTTATTTTGATTCACTGTGAATGATTTTCTCTATGGGCTTATAGATTTGTTGTTTATTTTAATGTTACGAATTGTATTCACTTTCATTAGGATCTGCGTATGAAAAACGTGAAGCTGTTTTTCGAAAATGTAATAGTGGTTTAATAATTTGAGGTTATGCAAGTGACACTAATCTTAAAAAAACTTTATTACAGTTATTAGGTACGATGAGGCGTCTCTCGCAAATGCGGAAGGCTTTAATTTTGGATTCTTCCAAACTTGAATTACATAAATATGCATGTATCTTGTAATATATATTAGCTTATTAGAAGTTGTTAAAAGAACGCCATTCATAGTTTCTGGAGCAGTACTTTAACTGCTTCATTTGAAACTATATTGTTATTATTATAGCAAAAAAAAGTTAAGGGAATTTTTGACAAATTTTTTGTATAAGTTTTTTATCATAACTTAAGCCTATTCAACTTAGTTTGAAAAAATAATAAAACTTAACATTAAATAGTACTTTTTAAATTTGGAAACTTTGAAAAAGTCTAAAACAAATTATCTAAATAATCTAAACCAGTAAAAAACTGGAATTTAGTTTTCAAAAAACGATATATAGTTAACATGATATTTATACATTTGATAAGTTTTAAAATGATAAAATAAAGTAAATTATAAATAGTAGAAAATTTAAGAATGAGAGCATACTTAAAAATAGGAACATTACTAAAAGTAGCAAATGAACTATTATAGTAGTTACTATCAGTTCTATAAATAATACCTTTTAATTGATAAAACGATGTTAAATGCATACTTTGCAGAAATAAAAGAAGAGAAAAAAAGCATTGACGGGACTACAATTATCTTTATAAAATCAAAATAAGTACGCCAACAGATAAAAAATGAAGAAAATAATTAAGTAATAAATTGCAGACCCGCCAAATGTTTTACTCATATAACGAATAACGAAATTATCAAATTTAATAGTATCTTAATATTTTATTCAGTATTATAAATTAGGAATTGAACAATTTTGAATGTTATTAATTCAATTTTTAAGAACGAGAAATTTTGTCGGCTAAATATAACAACCCAATCAAAATTCTTGTGTGCAAATATTTCTATAATTCAAACACATGTTTATTGCATAATTTATAGTTTGCAAGGAATTAAATACATTTTTTTAACATATTACACGTGTAAAAAGAGTGTATGGGGGAGGGGGGTCGAACGGATATCACGAATAAGTAAATATAAGCAAAATCTAAAAATTCAGTATATTTTTTTAAAATGCACATCTCAATCACATCCAATATAGTATGTAATATCATACATGCAAATTTTTAGTGTCTTGTACATATGAATGTAAATAGTACATAAATAACACCTTTAAGAGACGTAGATATTCATTATTACTTTACAAAACTTACAAACTAATTGGATCAGTCAAGGAACTGAAGATAAGCTAAGTTGGCTTCAAATATGGGGTTTTGGATTTATTCAAAAAGAAGCTTGGCTTACTTCTTCAATTGACTAGCTTTTTTAATCTTCGATAACTTTGGACCTCATTGAGCTACTTATCGTTTTCTTTTGATTTTAACAGCGCTTATTGTCTTATTTTGGAACGCACCGAAAAATATAAAAAGCTTCAAAATTAATAAAACGGCGGAGGTTTTTCTAAAAACAATAAAAGTTGCTTTAAAAAAAAATCCCCAAAATTATATATTTTTTGCCAATTTCGTTGACAATTTTTAGTTACATAATAAAGATATTTAAGATCTTGTAAGTTTTATGTGGGCCAAATAACTTTCGTCGCCAGGAGAATTTTTTTTTTCATATAATCAGATTTGCCAATTATTTTTGTAAGCAAAATATATGAAATTTTTTTAAATCAAACTTTTCACGCCTAAAATTCCTATAAGAATAAGCCCCTGATCTTTTGCGATATTTTGCATCGTTTGCGAGAACAATTAAACAATAAATTTTTTAATTAAAAAAATAATTCTCCCAGTATAAAAAATGGTTTAACCCGCCTAAAGCTGATATAATGTCTTCCTTCAATTACTAGACAGTCTGATAAGTACCTGAAAATTCTAAGAGATGGCATTAGTATTCACTAATGTGAACCATTTTCGTCGAGCTTGGTCCTTCAAATGACGCCTGTCAAAACTTCAGCCATTTATGTTTACGCATTTACAAGTTACAGCACTGAGAAGCGACTAACCTACGGAAAAATACTAACCTAATACGGAAAAATATGAGTTTCGGGTTTCGATCAAACACTACTATCTTCGCAAGAAAACGATATCCGAGACCAAGGCCAAGCTGGATAAGTATTACCCGGACTTTGCACCGTCGATTGGAATGATTCATAAGTGGTTTACCGAGTTTCGTTGTGGCCGTACGAGCACAGTTGGTGCTAAACGATCTGGGCGCCCAAAAGAGGTCACTACACCAGAAAATGTCGAAAAAATCCATGATATGATGTTGCATGATCCCAAAGTGAAATTAAGAGAGGTAGCTAATGCTGTAGGCATATTATTGGAACGTGTGGGCAATATCGTGCATTCAGTTTTGGGCATGAAGAAGCTCTGCGCGCGATGGGTGCCGCGTTTGCTCACAGTGGACCAAAAACGAATTCGTGCGACAACTTCCCAGCAGAATTTGGCATTATTTTCGCGTAAGCCGACCGAGTTTTTGCGCCGATTCATAACCATGGATGAAACCTGGATCCACTACTACACTTCTAAGTCAATGCAACAGGCAAAACAATGGGTTCCACCGGGCCAAAGTGCTCCGAAGCGTCCAAAAACGCAACAATGTGTCGAAAAGGTTATGACCTCCGTATTTTGGGATGCACATGGCATAATATTCGTGGACTATCTTGAAAAAGGTAAAACCATAACCGGAGCATACTATTCATCA
>NC_046664.1:135956388-135961174 GCF_010883055.1 Belonocnema kinseyi | reverse complement strand
TTCGGACGATATCAAAAAGTTAGAAAATCGTTGGACTCGCTGTATCGACCTAAAAGGAGAGTATGTTGAAAAATAAAACCGACTTTGGCCAAAAAAAAACATTTTCCTGACGACAACAGTAATTTAGCCCGCATAATACTCACAAGATATCTTTATTGTGAAACTAAAAATTTGAAACGAAATTGGCAAAAAAAAATATATAATTTTAGGTTTTTTTTAAAGCAACTTTTATTATTTCTAGAAAAACCTCCGCTATTTTATTAATTTTGAAGCTTTTTATATTTTTCGGTGGGTTTCAAAATAAGACAATAAATAGAATATTATTTTATAGGCCTGATAGGACATAACCTTGCCATGGGGGTCCTTCACTTCTCGTTTGTTCTTATAATTTGTTCAGATAAAAAATGTAGCTCACAAACGAATTGACCACTTTGTAAAATGTAATTCTGTCGAGCAATTGCTTTTTCTCAATCGAAAAGGCGATCTGAACCTGAAGGAACTAAAAGAAGGGTCGGCTTTTCTTTGCTGTATTTGTATCCCGAATTACACGACCTGTCATTGTAACGACCCATATTCTGTGTATCAAAAGATTCAAGAAAACGCACTAAATCTCACTTTTATCAGCAAAGGCCGGAATAATATATTAAAAACCGCTATTATATTATTTTAATGGTGTATTTACACGCCTGTTTACTGATCGCCAGCTAGCCGAAAAGACATAAGAGTGGAAGAGACAGAGAGCGGAAAATTAAAGGAAAAGTACCCTCTATCTCTTTCACTCTTATGATTTTTCTGCTGGCTGACGGCCAGTCGTCAGGCGTGAAAATACAACATAAGAGTTTTTGACTCATTAGACTCAATGATTTTCTGGAGCAGGACGAATGACGCGCTATCTGGAGGCTACTAGATGAGTTCACCCGTCATGTGGAACTTGTAAGCGACAACAGCTGCTGTACAAAAGGTCGGGAAGTCCTAATATTCGGGGCTGATATTTATAGGAACATACCTCAGTTTTTAGTTGTCATTCAACACGGCACTCACTCGCACATTTCTTGCGTGAGAAAAGGAGATGGAAAATCACAGTGCGCATGTCCCCTTCTTTGGAGCTTTGGATTTAAACACCTAAGTCTGGCAATAAATGTATAGTTACCGCCATGATCTAATAAATACATGGTCTAGCCACTTGAGGGACTTGTTTCGTTCAAGTCACGCATCCGCTTAATTCCACCATTTTGTTAGTTTGGCCGCACCGTTTGAATTTGACGCGTCAGACTGTACGGCGATCTGTTACAGGAAAATCAATATGTATGAAGAAATATTATGAGAATATTAAGAGAATGAAATCAAAAAGAACTTCCAATGGATGAATTAGAACATTGGTAAGGAAATAAATTATATTCAGACCAGAATGTAAGTTTTTAAATATTACTGAATGAGAAGGATTAAAAGTATGTACAATTTTTGATATTTATGATAATGAATTTCATTTTAAATATGGACAATTCTTTGAGGAATATATATGTAAAAGTGACAGAGGTTTGTCATAGAATTACGCGGGTCCCTACATTTTACAGAAAAGTTGGTAAGATCTGTATTTGACCTGGATTAAAAGAAAGATCTGTTACTCTTACATTATTTATAAAATAATTTGTCATATGGTACAATTTTGACATTCTTCTGAATTTACATATAATGCATACGTATAAATGTATGCAATATTATAGGGGGTTTTCAACATTTATTGCAATGTTGAACAATCTGCTAAGAATAAGAGAGATTAATGAAATTGTAAAAAAAAATCGATAAAGAACAAGAATATCAATAATTATAAATAAATATTGATTATATTGAATATCATTTGGTCACATCGTCCTCAAAATTGAGGAAGTATTTTTGAATAAATAAAACATAATAATGATCATTTTTTATGTTATGGGCACTGCAGGTTGGCCGTTATAATCGAGGAAAAAAAATTCCGGTCATTTCTCTGATTTTTTCCGGTTCGCAAACATTTTTCACGGCCAATGAAATTTAAAAAATGAAACTATATTCTAAACATTTTTCCATATAAAGTAATAAACAACAAACAACAAATTAAATCATTCAAAGTGGAACCCTTGAATTCCAAACTTTTAAAATTGAAGTCAAAAAGTTTTCAATTCAAAAATTGTGTATTCAAATGCTCAATAATTTACACGTATGACCTGGAAGGTACTAACACTTTTAAATTAAACAGTTTTAAGTGAAATGAAAATAAACTTCAAAATGTAGAACTTTTATAAATTATAGAGTTCAAAGATTGAGATTAGTTCCCAAATTATAAATCCACGTTACAATTTTCAATAGTATTAAATAAAGAATCAAGCAATGAACTTTAAAAATTCACAAAATTATGTTATTTTAAGTAATTTTAAGCTAGGCACATTAAAATTTAAACAATAATTGTTTTGCCTTAACATTTTTCAAATTATGAGTTAAATTATTTTTATTTTAAATAGTCTAGGCATCCTTCAAAAGCTTTAAAATTTTATTTCAAAATTTTAACAAATCTAGAAGTGGTTTTGAATTTTTGCAAATTCAAAATCATTTTTGAATTTTCTGTCAGAACTTTTAAATATATTTTAAAATGAATTAATTTTTTCTATAAATTTTAGAAAATCCTGGAAAAAAAATTTGAATTTATAAATAACGATAATCACTCATTATTTGAACAAATATTAGAATAATAATAAGAGATATTTAGAAGTTTTAAAAAGATTTGAATTAAATTTAGAACTTGAAATAATTTGAAATACTTACAGCTTAATTCAAAATAAAGTTTAGATTTTTGCAGATTTCAAACAACAAATTTAGAATTTTTTTAACAATTGTGAAACACTACAAAACAATAAAAATTTTCTTAAGATTCGTAGGAAAATTGAAAATGATTTTTAACTTTGAAAAATTATTGTAATAGAAAGTTGAAGAAGGCCTTAAGAGATTTAAAAATGATCAAGGAAGAACATGGAAGATTTTAAAGATTTCATTAAATTTGCCGAATTTTCAAACATTAGAGGAAAATTTGGATTAATTTTAAAATATATTTTTAGAAGTTCTGAAAAAAATGTTAACACACTTCGTTTAAATTACTTGAAATAATTTCAAGTTTTTAATTAATTTTGAATATTTTCGAAACATTTATATATCTCTTAAAATTACTCAAATTTTTTGTATAAATAATAAGTGTTTGATTGTTATTTATGCATCAAAATTTAAGAATTTTACTCATAAATTAAACACTTTTCAACTAGAACAATTCAAATTGTAACGCTAAAAGATCAAAAGTTCTTCGAAAATCTAAAGATTCAAAACTTTTTATGTAAAACAATTTAGTTTCAAATTGTTCTCTTTTAAATATTTAGTTTCAATCTACTCGTCTTAAATGAACAGTGAAACATTGCTAAACATTAAATACTTATTATTTTTCTACATTAAAAATTTCAAATTAAATGAAATAAAACTGAAATAATTTAGACACGCAATATTTTAAATTTAATAAAAACCTTTAATTATGACTGTATTATAATGGATTTGTTTTTCAGTTGAAAATAATTAATTCTTATCAAGACTTTCGGATTGAAACAGTTACAATCTGGAAATTCTCAAATTTTGAACGGATCTAGAATTGTTTGGTCAAATCAATGTTTGTTTAGATTTCTATACTTAGAGTACAGATCCATTTTTAAAACAATTTTTTAATTTATATTTACAGTTAATACATTGAAACTGTTTTTTATCAAAAATTTTAAACTCAAAATGCTTTTAATTTTTAATTGTTTAAATCTTCAAAACTGCAATGTAATTATTTAAAAAACTGTTAAAATCTAACTTGAACAGATTTTTCTTCTGAAAACTCGTAAAATTCCCGTCTTCCCGATCCGGCGGCCACCCTATTTTTTATAAAAAACTCTTCGATTTTAAAAACTTCTAATTTTTAATATTTTAAGCCGCTAAAACAGTATTTTAAAATTCTTTAAATTAAAATATATGCTTAAAAATAAAAAAATTTTAAAGTGAAAGATTTCTGAAATGAAGCATTGTACAGTAAATGATATAATAATTTATAAAAATTACAATTTAACAAATTATATAAAAAACAGTTAAATCAAAGTTTGAGAAAATTTTTATTCTGAAAATTCTGTAAAATTCCCTGTCAAAAAATAATTTCACTGTCATTTCCCGGTTTTCCCCGGCCATATAAAATACCCGGTTATTTCTCGGCTTTCCAGGTTTGCCGGTCCTGCGGTCAACCTTCACTGCATTATATTATTTTCTTTACGCAGGACTTTCCTACTTGACTTCAATTTCATTTTATTTGATACAGATATGTCGCTTTTCGTCCGTAGAAAGAGGTTATGAAACACATAACCTAAAATTATATTTGATGTGTATTTTCCTTTAGCGATCTCCAACATTATTATAATACAGTTTATTAGGATTCAAATATTTTTACACCTCAGAAGTACAAGAAATTTTTATTGTTACATTTTAAAATCCCTTACTTTTGCCGCCTTACTTATCCAAGATGGAGAAATTAAGCTGTGGGTCCTTATTGGTTCGGTTGTTTTACTTGCGCGTGGCTAGACCATGTATTTATTAGATCATGGTTACCGTAGTTAAAACTCGAGACGCTTTGTACACATGATCGGTCCAGTGATCCCAGATCTGAAACGAGATGCGGTCCAATACTATGACAGGGCTATGTCCGTGTGAATATAGTAGGAGACGCTGTAAATGACTGAGTTGC